>NC_056726.1:1078856936-1079034436 GCF_019279795.1 Protopterus annectens | reverse complement strand
CCCCCCCACCAAAAGGGCAAATATCTATCCCAGCAGAGTGCTGCCCCCTGACATCTCAGATGCTCAGGTAAGAGCAACCCTCTCCAAAGCGAAAAACACAGCATCAATGGGACCAGACAGTGTCCCGGGCTGTGTCCTACATGAACTCCAAGAAGAGCTAAACCCAAATATAAAACTACTGTTCAATCTCAGCCTTACTACAGGATATGTGCCCAAAGAGTGGCGTACAGCAACAGTGGTCCCTCTCCATAAAGGTGGTGCCTCAATGGATCCTGGAAACTATCGCCCCATAAGCCTGACTAGCTTGGTCTGCAATGCTATGGAAAGGATCATAATGGACATTATAAATAAAGATATTGGGGACCTACAGACACTAGATCCTACCCAGTTCGGCTTTGTTAAGGGCAGATCCTGCCTCTTAAACCTGGTTGATTTCTTTGAAACAGTCACCAAGGCCATTGACTAGGGGAAGGTGGTCCACACAGCCTACCTGGACCTCACAAAAGCCTTCGATACAATACCCTACTCGGGCATTATAGATAAGCTCAACAGCTTAAATATAAACCCCTATGTCACTAGATGGATTGCAAACTGGCTCAAGGACAGAACCCACATCATTAGAATTGCTGGAGCCATGTCAGACTCCAAACCAGTTACAAGTGGTGTCCCACAAGGCTCAGTCCTGGGACCTCTCTTGTTCGGTATATATTTCTCGGAGGTATAGGCCAACATGGAAGGACTGTGGCTGACCCAGTTTGCAGATGACTGCAAACTGGGCACCATAATTGACTCTCCAGCCGACACAAGCATCCTGCAAAAGGGCCTCATAGAAACAGACAATTGGTGCCAGAGCCATGGCCTCAAGCTGAATGCCAAAAAGTGTATAGTCATCCCCTTTGGCAAAAACAAAGTGCCCACAAATTACCACATAGGTGGTAATCCATTAAGTACAGAAGAAGCAATTAGGGACCTGGGGACTCAAGTTGATAGCAATCTCTCATTTGACAACCACGTGGCCAAAGTGGTTAGAGAAACATTTTATATAGCCCACCTAATCATGAAGGGATTCGCATCTAGATCAGGGGAGGTCATCGTGCCTCTTTACTCATCCCTCATCAGGCCCATAATTGAGTACAATGCCCCTTTTGGGATGTACCTTACCAGACACCTGCAGCAACTGGAAAGACCCCAAAAGTACCTCACCAAGAGGATCAAAGGGCTCAAACAGATGCCATATGCTGCCCGGTTAAAGAAACTCCAGCTCTACTCAGTGGCATACCGCCTGTTCAGAGGTGATCTGTGCCTGACGTATAAAGCCATGTCCAACCCGGAATTAATGGACATGCTGCACCTCAGAAAATCCAAATCTCATCGAGCTACGCGCTTGAGAGACTTGAACCTCAGCACTGAAATAAATAGGACATGCTGGAGGGACAGATTCATAACCCAGAGGCTCCCTTCACTCTGGAATAAAATCCCAGTCCAGGTTAGGCAGAGTCCCTCATTGACTCTCTTCAAGAGGAATCTTGATGAGTGGATGGGAGATCGTAGTTTTACCCCGGGTATCACTTCTATGTCACTGTTAGACAGAGGCACAGTATACTAACCTCGAAAAAGGGCATAGCAAAATAAATTTAAAATGCGTGGCGAAAGCCAAACACATTCTGGCTAGGCTTATAAATGCCCTAGGGCAGATAGCCTAGTATGAACCTATGAACCTATGAAATCCCTCTTCAACCTCTAGTCGAGATCTGTCATCCTCACACCTCTCCTAAGATATTGTTATTTGATATCAGATCCATACACACCAAGATTATCAGGTGTTGTACCTGCTTTGTGTTGTGTGCAGGGCAAGCATCATGGACCTAGCGAGATGAGCTGGTCAGGTGATGTACCTGCTATATGTTGTGAGTATGGCAGTCATCGCAGAGACCTACCTAGATGATCTTCTCAGGTGTTGTATCTGCTATGTGTTGTGGATACGTCAGTCATCACAGACACCTAGCTAGATGACCATGGCATGTGTTGTACCTGCTGTGTGTTGTAGTTATGACAATCATCACAGAGACTTAGCTAGATGACCATGGCATGTGTTGTACCTGCTATATGTTGCAGTTATGACAATCATTACAGACACCTAGCTAGATAACCATGGCATGTGTTGCACCTGCTATGTGTTGTGGGTACGGCAGTCATCACAGAGACCTACCTGGATGTTCTTCTCAGGTGTTGTACCTGCTATGTGTTGTGGGTACAGCAGTCATCACAGAGACCTTGCTAGATGACAACTTTTGACCTCATCTTGCAGCTTCCCTTCTGCCAATTGTCTATGTGACTCAGAGCCTTAAGCAAGATGATACCACTGAAGGGTCCCAAATGTCTTAAATCTTAGCTGGGATAGAACCTGTGGAGGTACCAGTTTTTTGGAGAAGTTCTCACAGCAGCAGCGTTATGCATATTTTTACGTATGTAGTGTCCACTCAGTTATCCTGGATTTGTTCTTTAACAATTTGCAGATTACCTCACTGCATCTTGTGAAATCATCCAAGATAGCCAGTCATTGGTGAGTTTGATGCAAAGATTGTCAGTAAATGTGTTTTGGAGAGCCTTGACTTCACTCAGGTAGTTACTTATTCTCAGGGTCATGATTTGGACTTAATTTTCTCTCTTGAGCTGATTTCATAGGTTCTTAGGTATGTACTAGGCTAATGATCACAAGGGCCTTTTTAAGCCTAGCCATTCAAAAAAATCTTTCACAAGTTCTGGTACCCTTGATAAGTGTAACCGGGAGATAAAACATTTACAAGCAATGACCTAGGAGATGAACCATTTACAGATTGCCTGCCTCCATTAGAGACAAAGATGACAAACCAGGAATGAATTTCCTGTTCCCATCCAAATGTCCAAGTTACACTTGAATTGCATTATGGGGAACTCTGCTTATTTAAGTGCATGGGGAGCCTGTTCCACAGAAGGGGTGGTCGATGGGATACATGCCATTCTCTCCAGCAGGTCCTGTTTATATTCCAGGATGGGTAATTCTGGTACTGTCTGTTTTGCAGATATGTGGGATGTCTATTAGGGTGGGGTCTGACAAAACCTTGTATGCCAGGCATACATCGAACCTCAACAGTCTGTAAGAGACAGAATGCAGGTAAAAGGCCTTAAGACAGTTTGTATAGGACATGTTACTTCCTACCTGTATTCTTTTTTGTGAGGAACACCTGTGGAAGTTCTTCTTGTTGGATGTACATAGTTAGATACATACCAAAGACACACTGTTCTCAATAATAGGTGTGATGAATGCTGAATACAGTGGAACAATGACTTCCTTGGACCTAGATGTCATACCTTTGTTTATAAGTTGCGCGACATAGAATGATTTCCTCACTACTGTAGACACATGATTGTCAAAGGCTAGCTTACTCTCTGTGTATCTCCAAGTCCCTGACTACTGTGTCATTTCTTAGGTGTGTGCTTTCAATATGTTATTTAGTGGGGGAAGGACTTCTCACAGGATACTATTATGTATTTCCTGGCATTTAGTTTTAATCTATGGCTTTGACATCAGTTATTTGTCTTTGTCAGCCCTTACTGGAGAACAATTGTGTCAGTGGGGGGATTCTATAACTGCTTCTAATTTACAATCATCTGCAAATTTAGTCAGCCAGAGGCCACTGACTTTGGCCTTGACTTCAGAGAAGTAAATACCAAAAAAGAGAGTGGTCCAAGGACTGATCCTTGAATAACTTCAGTTGTGACTGGCCTCTTTGTAGAGGTGGACTCTCCAACTCTAACTTCCTGTATCCTGTCTGTGAGCCAGATGGCTATGCACTGGTGATATAAGGGTTCATACCTAACCTCTTGAGTTTGTCAACAATGCCCAAGTGGGGTGTTGTGTCAAATACCTTGGTCAGGTCAATTTTTCCCGTCATCCATTGCTTTGGTGACCTTCTCAAAGAAGTCCACCAGGTTGTATAGGTAGGACCTGCCCTTGACAAAACCAATTTGGGTTGCATCCAATTTCTGCAGGTTTCCTATGTCATTATTGATCATTTCCATGATAATTATTTCCATGGCTTTGCTTATGAGACTAGTGAGACTTATGGGTCTGTAGTTCCCATGATATGTCGAAGGCCCACCTCTGTGCAGACAGATGACTGTTGCTGTTCTCCATTCATGAGGCATAAATCCTAATTGGAGGCTACAGTTAAATACAAATTCCAGTGGGCCTGACATGTTTCATACTGTTTAGAAGGAACCTTGGGATATTGTCTGGACCCACTGATGCTGTGTTCTTGGCCTTAGAGAAAGCATTAAGGACCTGATAGATGTTTTTCCTGAAGAAAGGTTGAGGGGAGAGGGGGGTAAAGTTGGAAGTGAATTTGTCAGCCAGTTGATTTGCTATATCTTCTGGTTCAGAATAGGTGAAATTATTATAAATAAGCTCTATACACATCTGTGTATTGCCTTTGAGGTTGCAGACATAGGTAAAGAATGCCTCATGTTTATCCTTGGCCTTGGAGGCCAAATTAACTTCAAATCTGGATGTGGTAGACTTTATTTGCCCTCTGAGTTGTTTCCTTAGTTTGATGACAGTGCTGTTATCCTGCTGGGTGCTGCACCTCCTAATGTTTATCATGATTTTCTTCCTTCTTTTATAGAGCCTACTGATGTTATGATTCCACCAGGGTGGCTTGTTTTTTATTTAGTTCTGTACTATCTCCTGGTGGGTACAGCTGCCTTTGTGGAGCTAATAATAATTCTTGTATATGGTTTCTATGAACAGTTCCATGTAGGCACCAGTGTTCTCAGGGTTTACGGGGATGTGAATCTTTACCAGGTTATCACTTAATATTAGGAAGTTAGCCTTAGTGTAGTTGTTGCACATTCCAATGTTTGCTGTTTTCCAGGATTTTAATTTTACTTCAAAGGAGACCATTTTGTGGTCTGACCTTACCAGAGAAGACATTACACTAGGGGCTGTGCAACAATCTCCCATATAAGTAAGGACCAGATCTAGTATGTTTGCACCCCAGGGTGGTGTACTGGCAATCTGGTCCAGGGAGTTTGTGTTTACAAATACCAGGATTCTCTGTGCCTGCAAATTTGGTGTTCGTAGGTTCATAGGTGCTTACTAGGCAAATGGCCACAATGGCATTTTTAAGCCTAGCCTGGTATCCCAAATCTCTGACAATTTCTGATACTCTTGATAAGTGTAAGCAGGGGCTTGGGAGATGAAACATTTACAAGCAAGGTCCTGGGAGATGAACCATTTACAGGTTGTCTGTGTTCATTAGAGACATAGGTGCCAAACCAGGGATATATTTCCTGATCCCCATTCAATTGTCCAAGTTGCACTTGAATTGGGTTAGGGAGCGACTCAACTTCACATGTATGTGGAGTCTGCTCCATAGACAGGGAAGTCTCTAGGATACATACCTATCTCTCCAGCAGGTCCAATTTATATCTCAGCAAGGTTTAAGTCTTTAGAACAAGTAATTCTGGTGTTTGTTTTGGGGATATGCAGGAGGTCCATCAGAGTGGGGTCTGACAATGCCCTGTATATGCCAGGCATAGACCTCCCCTCAAAAGCTTGTAGAAGACAGAATCCAGGGCCAGGGCCTTGAGGCAGTTTGCATAGGACATTTTACTTGCACTCTGTATTGTTTTAGTGAGGAACCTCTGTGGATATTCCAATTATTGGATATGCCTGGTTAAGTAAATGCCAAAGGAGCGAGCATTGTACTCAGTGATAGGACTGATGAATACTGAATACAGTGGAACACTGACTTTCTTGGACTTCGATGCCATACCTTTGTTTATAAGTTGTGCAACATAGAATGAATGCCTCACTACTGCAGACACATGACGATCAAAGGCTAGATTACTATCTATGTGTGTCCCTAAGTTCCTGACTACTGGGTCATCTGTAAGGGGTGTGTTGTATATGATTCCCAGTTAATAGTGGAGTAATTAAAGTTGTCCATGAGTATGGTTTTGGGTTGGATGGGGAGTGTTTCTAATAAGTTCAAATACATGTTATAGATTTCCTGAGTCATACAGGGGGACCTATAGCTTTCAAGGAAGCAGTATTAGGTTTTGCATATTGTAATTTGAAAGTGGAGAAGCTCAAGTGCATTGTTGTCTTTGACCAGCATTGAGGTTTATTTATTTTTTATGTAAATTGAGACACCTCCACCTTTAGTCCCTGTCTGTGCCATAGCTGGTCTAAATGTATGGGCAGCACTATAGCCTTGCACTGCACGTGTGCTCTCCATGGTTATAAGCCATGCCTCAGTGACAGCACAGACATTAGCAATCTATAGGATGAGAAGAACTTGTATGGAGTGGAGGTTTTGTTTATATTCCTAGCAGTGAGCAGTAACACCTTTAGATTTCCATGAATATTGTGGTGAACAATTTAGCTGGTGTTACAACTACAGACTAAAACTGTGCCAAAAAGTGTACAATAGTCTTCTTCAGCAAGCATGACATCCCCTGTAACTGTCATACTGACAACACCCCTGGAAATAGGCCGAGTAGTTAGGGACCTGGTAACCTATGTGGACAACAAAATTGTTCTTCAAACACCATGTATCTGCTATTGTAAGAAACCCTTTTTCACTGCTCAGTTTATTAGTAAGGATATGACATTTAGGTCCCTGGATGTGATCATTCACTGTGTTTGGCACTTATTAGAATAATTGGGTTCCTATCATATATTCAACACACAGGCTGCTAAGTCCACCTGAGTTTTTCCACATTGTGAAAGTTGGAATTTCAAAAAATGACATTACTGACTGTCCAAGCTTGCTCCCTTTCTGGACCCATGGTCATGCTTGTTCCTGGATCCAGAGCAGTAGGACATTTCTGGTTTTGGTGTCTGCATTGGGTATAATGGTATTCAGTATTCTGACTTTCGCAAAACAGTTTCAGGCATTGGTGGACTTGATCGTTTGTGTCTCAGATATATGCTAGGAAACCAGGGTAATCATTGAGTATAATGCTCCCTTTGGTATGAATCTATCCTAACACTTAACACAACTTGAATAACCACAGTGTTTTCTTACCATGAAAATCAAAAGCCTAAACCAAAAGAACTATATTGACTCTCTCAAAGCCTTGTCCCTCTCTCAGTATCATACAGATTACTGCAGGATATTCTCTGCCTCCTTTGCAAGCTCTCAACAGATCCTGTTCTCGCAGATCTATTGCACATACATAGGTCATAAGGTTGTATAACACCCATTCAATATATTTAATTTGTTCTACAACATAAAAACATATTGGAGAAAGAGATATGTATCTTGGAGAATTCCACTTCTTTGGAATCATTTTCCTGAATGCATAGTTGCATAGGCAAGTACTACCACCACAGATTTCCCCCCTGAAAAGAGATTACTAGCCTAGTGGAAGTAACCTGGTTAACAAAGGATGAATAAATAACTAAAATTAATATCACTCACTGTGCATGGAACAAGTACAGCTTCCTGCATATTACTAGATGGGGGATGTGTTGAGGGCAATGTATGATAATTTGATCAGACACCCTTTTACTGAGAGTCATTTTTATCAAGACCACTTAAATTTAGATTGTCCAAATTCAGATTGCATTGAGTGGTCATTTAGTCTGATGCCTTTATAAAATATTGTCAGACATCAGAAGCAGAACTAGATATGAAGACAGGTCAAATAAAGACAGTCATAATATGGTCTTATTGGTTACCAATAAGTAGTAAACAAGCACCATGAATGTATGATCAGTAGTAAATATGTTCACTGAATGTGTACCACTTTGCAAGATGACTAATACAAAAACACAACTGACTTCATGTGATGAGGCCCTATTGCCAGTCAGTAGAATGGGTAAACTATTCAAGAAACTTCCACCATAACCATTGGTGTCTTAGACATAAGATAGAGTGATGGATCTTTGAATATGCTTTAGTTTAGACACTGAACATAGATAAAAAGGGTGTTGCTTGGATTTATATATTATCACAGTGTATAACCTTTACCAAGTCACAACGAAAGGAATGCCTTACGTTTTGCAATATACTGGGTTTGGCTTCTCTGTGAAATACATTTCTGTGAAAATGTTGTTGTAGAGCAGAGGAATCATTCCTCCCAGAATGATGTCACCGTCTTTGCTGATACCACTCTCCGCCACTTTTTGTAGTTTACAATGCATCGAGGAGTTCCGAACAGAAACAAATAACTGCAGGAAATGGATCAGTACAGAAAACATCCAATATGGCAGCATATTCAGTTGTAGTAATGTCCCAGGTTCCAGAATGTTATCATGGATCTGTAAGGATAGATCAGTAAACTCTTCTAGATAATATATGCAGATGAGTTCCATAACAAACTGACATGAAACATAATAATCTGTGGAAATTGCTTTTACATAAACAAATATTAAAAGATCATAGTATAAGCATGCTACAAGTGAAAATTTCTACTCAATGAATGTTTCTTAGCCGACATCTTTTAGTTACACATACTGAAAATGAAAATCCAAAACATGATTTTTTTCCATCCACACACTTCACATTTCTGCAGAAAATGTATATATTAGACTGAGAAAACATGAGAAATATCAGCACTTAAATTTGTGCTCTGCATGTACATCAAAACTTGTAAAACAAGTTATTTTGCACAAAATTAGAATCCAGCAGATCCAGTTCACTGCATGCCCTTACAGAAATGCATTGAGTGGGAAGTGAAAATGAAGAACGTCGCATTATGTTACGTAATCCTAAACAGTGAAACCAAGACTGAAAATGCTTTCCAACCAGACATTGTGAAAATGTTGAAATCATGTGCCGTGATGACCATCACCCCCCACACACACACACACACACACACTGCTCATGGGTGTATGTTGCTTGGTTGACCAAGCAAAACACTGAACCACAAGTCATCGAACAGAAATTCTCAAAGCTGAAGCTACTGAATAAAAATGACAACTTGAACTCTTATTTCCAGGGAAGGAAGACACCTTGCTAATTCTATATCCCAAAGTTCTGAGATCATGCACGGCTCAGAAGCAAAGACTAGGTAGCTATCCTTGTGGGTCATTTTAAGCTTAGCCAATTTCCCTTAGTGGGGATCAACCCCTGTGCTTCTTAGCTGTAAGGTAAGCACCTCAGCTGTTACACAAATCCCCCACATAAAGTTTGTAAAGGGCAAATTCCTTTACTCCCACTGTACTAAGATCTCGCCCAAAGCCTGTATGTGGGATCAACTGGTTTTTGATCACAATCGCTGTGTTTTATTGAGTTTGACAAAAATGGATGTCAAAGCCAATGTTAACATACCTCTTTTTCTCTGAATACATATACAGATACTTACGGAATATATGCACACACACACACACACACACACACACACACACACACACACACACACACACACACACACACACACACACACACACACACATATATATATGTATGGGTCTAGGACAGTTCACTGAATGCACATTTTGCTGAATCAACATTTCACTGAAAGAAAGTACTGTTGGGCAAATACAGTGTATATGCCCTTATCCCCACTGCAGTGTGACCCTGGAGCTAGTACACACAGTTAGGGGGTGTGGGGGTACAGCCCCTGCCCCCACTGTGGGGGGTGGGGGGCAAAGCCCCCCACCTAAGTCACTAGTATATTTAAGATCTCATTTCTTTCAGTGACGTGATTCAGTGAACTGTGATTGAGTGAAATGCACATTCAGTGAACTGACAGCCCACTGAATGCATATTTCGCTGAATCACATTTCACTGAAAGAAATGAGATCTTAAATATAACTGTGAATTAGGTGGGGGGCTTCACCCCTCCACACCCCCCAAGCTCTGTGCTCCCCAGCCCCCCAACTATATATACTAACTCCAAGGTTGCACTACAGTGAGGATAAGGGCATATAAGCTTTACTTGCCCAACACTGGTTTCTTTCAGTGAAATGTGATTCAGTGAAGTGTCCTAGACCCATATGTATATATCATCATCATCATCATCATCATCAACCCCCCATTTTTCCCATTTTCTACATGAGGTTGGAGTATCGTGTAAACTGTCACCATCACTCTCTGTTCAATGCCACTCTCTTACCTTTTGCGACACTCATGCCTGATTGTTGCAGGACGTCTCTCACACAATCCATCCACCTCTTTGGACAATATTCTCATTTACTCCTGGCTTCTTCCTGTCTGTCCCAAATCTTCTTCAACAGATTGTCTGCTGCTTTTCTGCACATGTACCTGACCCACAGTAATCTGTTCTCTTTGACCTTTTCTGCAACTGGAGCTTCTTTGTCTTCTGGCCTATTGTGCTCATTTCTGCATCTGTCCAACAGTCTGCATCTGAACACCCATCTCAGGCACTTCAGCTCTATCACCTCTAGCTTCCTCATCTGCTCTGCCTTTACTGTCCATTGTTCTGTAGCATACAATAGTAATGATCATGTCACTGTTTGGTACATCTCACTTTCAGCTTCTTCGACATTCTTCTGTCATACACTGCTCCTGATAGTCTAGGCCAGTTGACTGTAGCCCTTTGATTCTAGCATTGACCTGCTCATTCAGACTTCCCTTCTCCTCAACCATCTTTCCCAGATACTTGAAGCTGGTAACCTGTTCTGATATTTTCCATTCAATCTCATTTTTCAACTTCTTCTGATTTCTTCCTTTTGCTGCCATTACAACTTTCTTATTTGTACTTAGTTTAATTCCATGTTATTCAGTTTTGCATTCCCTATCCCTTGCTAAAATTCTTGTTCAGAGTCGGCCTGTAATTCCACATCACCTTCATAAAGCAACTTTGCTGACCTGTTCCCTCCGGCCTGTTTGCTAATGTAGTACATCATCAGTATGAACAGCAGTGGGCTCAGAGCTGAGCCCTGATGCACACCTACTCCAACTGAGAGACCCTCTGCGAGATCGAGCACTGTTTGTACTTGAGTCACTGGGTCCTTTTACTTAGCCTGCACTAATTCTACCAATGTTTCTGGAACTTTGAATCACCGCAGGACTGCTCAAATCAGCTTTCTTTGGAGCTTGTCATATGCTTTCTCCAAGTCTAGGAATGCCTAGTTGGGCTCTTTCCTCATTTCTAGCTTCTCCTCAAGTATCTGTCTCACTGCAAACATCAGGTCGATTAAGCTGCATCCTGATCTGAATCCAAGCTACTCATCTGCCATGTTATTTTCTACTGCTCTGGATATTCATTTATCAATCGCCCTCTCCAGAACTTTCACACAGTGTGATAGGAGTTTGATAGTTCTGTACTGCCAACATTTGTGGATGACCCCTTTGTTTTTGAACACTGACACTAGTATGCTTATTCCCCAGTCACTTGGGATGTGCCTTTGTCTCCATACTGCTATGAGTACCCTCAGCAGCTCTTTCTCCCCTATCTAACCCAACATCTTTGTCATGCTGCTGTGATCCCATCTGGCCCTGCTGCCTTCCCTCACTTCATTTTCCTGAGTGATGTTTTAATTCTTCTAGGGTAGGCTTCTACTCTTTTCTCATCATTGGCTGTGTTTGGGGTAGTACCGTTTCTGTGTGGTTTTCTTCATTCAGAAGCTGCTGGAAATACTCCTTCCATCTGCCTTTGATGTCCTGTAGACCGATGAGCAGGTTGTTGCTGGCATTCCTTGTGAAGGGTGTCTGGCTATCTTCTTTATTATTCTGGCTTTGTCTTGCAACTTGATGTAGTTTCTTTGTATCATCTGCTGAGTTACTTTCCAGAAACTGGTGGAGTGCCTCTGAGGTCTTGTTTTTTGCTATTGCAGCTCCTCTCATGGCCTCTTTGTTAGCCAAACAGTATTCCTTCCTAGTCTGGTCCATCATTTATATCTCCCAATTTTTCCTGCAGTCCTTCCTTCTTTTGATGACTTCTGCAGTCTACTCTCAGCCTTTCTTATGTACCTTATGTACTTTATTTCTATACCTGGCTCGGCCGCATATCTGTCCTGTAGTCCTCACGTGTGCTGTATTGAGGAGCTGCCATTTTTCTGCAACTCCACCTATTAACTCTTCTTCTTGGGGTGATAGAGCCCTGAGTAATTCCTTGAACTGTTGTGCTTTCTCTCCAGTCAACTTCCAGATCTTTAGCCTGGTATCTGTTGACCTTAAAGCCTTCTCTGACCACCGCTTGCAGCTGATTACAACAACCAGTGGTTTATGCTGTGGGCTGACTGTTTTACAGGGGATGGCTTTGAAATCGTTGATTCTACCCCAGTGCCCTTTCCTTACTAGGAGGAAGTCTACCTGGGTTGCATGTTGCTCACTCTTGCATGTGATCTTATGACTGTTTCCCTTGCTGAACCACTTCTTAGCCACAGAAGTACCTAGAATGGCCTTACCTACTTTACTCCTGTTACCCCATCAATGTAGACGGAGTCCTCATATCTTGCTCTGTCTTTCCTGACATAGTCTGATTGTCATGAGTCTGATGACATTCCATTTTTGTTGTCTGAAGTTTCTCCCTCATCACAACAGGAGCTTACACTTATCAGTAGTAGGTGTACCAAATCTGGGCTTAAGCTCTATGCCAAAAAGTATAACATTGTTGTATTTGGTAAATATCCCCTAACTCCAGATTAAAGCATAGCTAACATGCCACTTCAAAATGAAAAAATCATGAGACAGTTGGATACTTGGGATGACAGCTCTCTTATGTTTGACCATGATGTTGTAGTGGTTACATTGCAGAGCTCATAGTCTAAAAGATCTGGACTACAAGGAACAGACTAGAGGCCGTATCCCTATACTCAGTATAGTTCCTTAGGGGTAACTTGTGTCTTGCTTAAAGGGCAATAAGGGACCCAGTAGTCCCAGAACTCATACTTCACTAAGTCAAACAGTCTCACTAACAGTAAGGTCAGAGACCTAAATATACTCAAGCAAATAAATAAGACAAAAAGAAGGGATAGATTTGTCATGCATCTTCTCTGGAACAAACTTTGTCTCCAAGTTAATCAGCGTGACACATGGTCTGCCTTTAAATACTAGCTGGACAACTGGATGGGTGTTCAGAACTACATCCCAGTATGACTGTCCTGGCCCTCCTTGAAAGACTTTGTAAGGCATAATGGTGGGTACTGACAGGAAGGAAATGACCTCAAGGCTCAGTTGCATTGAAACTTCTATGATCTTATGACTAGCAAATCCATGCCTGCTATTAGTGTGACTGATCTTCTGACCAGCGGGGACTATTATTTACTGTTGTCTCAACAGGATAATGTGGCTAAGCTTCACAATGGCTCTCTAGCTATAACCTTAGCATTAATCTATGAATCTATGTTTCAAGTTGAGTTATAGGGAGGCTGAGATACTCTAGGCTGTTTCTGCTATCATAAAACAAAACAGTGACTATTCAAAGCAGCCAGGAGGAAAGAATATAAATGTTGGAAGTGACCAGAGAATTTGTAGAGGATATGTCTGACACTGTCAGGTTAACAAAAAGATCAGTAGCTGTAACCTAGGGCAAAGTATGCTAAGCTTGATTACATTTCCTGCTAAAATGGTGATGAGTTGGTGAAACCAGAATTGCAGGTCACTCAGCAGAGTAGGCCAGGAATGATGCACATGGTATTATTCTTGACACAAGGCTCGGAAACAGAGTGACAAATATGTTTTTTGAAAGAGTAGATCACATGGTGTGGGAGGATCTAAGACAGAGGTATGTCAGGCAGGTAATGTCACCAGTATGTGCCCTGACTGACATAGAGGTAGCCCATCTAATCAGGATGCAGAAAATGCGTCCCTCTGCACAGGAAGTTGGCTGAATTGTATAGGGGCAGAATCTGATGTAGGAGTCAAAGGATAAGGGGCTGCAATACCTGATGTAGGAGTCCAATGATAAGGGGGTGCAACACCTGATATAGGAGTCCTAGGATAAGGAGTACAACACCTGATATAGGAGTCCTAGGATAAGGAGTACAACACCTGATATGGGAGTCCAAGGATAAGGAGTACAACACCTGATATAGGAGTCCTAGGATAAGGGGTGCAGCAGGTGATATAGGACTCCAAGGATAAGGGGTGTGACACCTGATATAGGAGTCCTAGGATAAGGAGTACAACACCTGATATAGCAGTCCAAGGATAATGGGTGCAACACCTAATATAGGAGTCCAAGGATAAGGGGTGCAGCATCTGATATACGAGTCCAAGGATAAGGGGTGTGACACCTGATATAGCAGTCTAAGGATACGGGTTGCAAAACCTGATATAGATGTCCAAGGTTAAGGGGTGCAACACCTGATATAGAAGTCCTAGGATAAGGGGTACAACACCTGATGTAAGAGTCATAGGATAAGGGGTGCAACACCAGATGTAGGAGCCCTTGGATAAGGGGGTACAGCATCTGATATAGGAGTGCATGGATAGGGGGTGCAGCATGTGATGTGGGAGTCCAAGGATAAGGGGTGCAACACCTGAGATAGGAGTCCAAGGATAAGGGGTGCAACACCTGATGTAGGAGCCCTTGGATAAGGGGGTACAACATCTGATATAGGAGTGCATGGATAGGGGGTGCAGCATGTGATGTAGAAGTCCAAGGATAAGAGGTGCAGTACCTGATATAAGAGTCTAAAGATAAGGAGAGTAGCATCTGGCATAGAAGTCCACATACATGATCCTGTGAAATACGTTTATAAGGACATGTGGAAAAGAAGCTCTGTGCTACAACAGCTGTAAGGAGTGACCATGATGAAAATCCTCAGATGATTATGGAATGAATTGTAGTCCTGGTGATGTCATCAATTAGGAGTGACCATGATGAAAATCCTCAGATGAGTATGGAATGAATTGTAGTTCTGGTGATGTCATCAGTTAGGAGTGACCATGATGAAAATCCTCAGATGAGTATGGAATGAACCGTAGTTCTGATGATGTCATCAGTTAGGAGTGACCATGATAAAAATCCTCAGATGAGTATGGAATGAACCGTAGTTCTGATGATGTCATCAGTTAGGAGTGACCATGATAAAAATCCTCAGATGAGTATGGAATGAACTGTAGTTCTGGTGATGTCATCCTTTTGATTATAAAGTGGAAAAACAATAATTAAATGGGTAACCCATGCTCTGCAGTAAAGAGTAAGAAATATATGTATGTGGAGTAAAAGCCAAAAGGCTAGAAGAAGTTTATTAAAGCAATAAATAATATAAAATAAATTGATGGAAGAACTGAATAGACATCTGAAACAAAGTCACAGAAGTGGGAGATATTAGGAAAGATGGTCAAATATATTATAACACCCTCATTTGTCATTGAATTTACTGTGTCTGTGAATCAACCAAATGGGGGGAGGTTCTGAATTTACTGAGGAGACTTTATGAAACTACAAAGGAAAATCAAAGACAGTATAATGACTTGGAGAGACCTGTTGCCACATTGTTGAATCATATAAGCAGTGGGCGGATATGGGGGCATTTATGATGAATACTGTGTATGCATTTGCTAACGAGTGTTCCATAGTGAAGTTATAACTGGAAAACTGAATATAAGGAGGGATTAAGCAGACTTGTAATTGCAAAGACATACCCAAAGAATAGCTGAAATGAAGGTAGGATTAACTCCGGGTACAAGAATGCAAACCTAGAAAGTTTAGGCTGTAACAGAGGTGGAAACATTAGGAAGGGAAGGAAATGAGACGGAGAAGTAACTAAAAATAAACATAATTTATATTCAGAGACAAGGACCCACATCTGATATGGATGTATAAGAATACACTTATGGGGTGTTAGCAGTTCTTCTCCACTGAAGGGGAGAGGAGATAAATACAGGCCATGGTACCTGTCTCTTCCCAGGGTGACTGGTCCTAGACCTTCTTTGCCAAAAGATACACCCTACCCAACCCTAACCAGAGAAGGGGGAAGAGGTAGATAAGGCACCTGATTGATAGGGTGGGCAGTGAATTCAGATTGATGGCAAGGAGAGACAGTACCAGTCAAGCCCAGGTCACTACATGCAAATCAACTCCGTATCTCTTTTATTATTGGACTTTTAATGGTTTTATTGCATATTCTATGTAACTGTTTATTTTTTATTTACATGTTATCTTTTATTGTAAGATGCTTGGTTACATGGACCAAAATAAAGTTAAACTTGATCATGTAAAGTGCCCTGACTAAGGTGCAGATGGCCTAGATTACTCCAGTACTAGAATACATGGGTCTCAACTGTTCAGATCTTTGCAGAATGTTGATTTTTGCATCATATTTTGGTCTGCTTCTCATAAAATGTTTGATTTTCTGTCAGCTCAGTGAGAACTGAATTCAGTAAATGTTGACACATTTAAGTTTCAGACTTCCTACACTCATACTTCTGAACCATCCAGATTTTCACAGATTGTCGGGGTTTTTGCCTGATATTTTGCTCTGTCCTTCATAACATTTCTGGCTTTCTGACAAATCCTTGAGGACTGAAGTCATCAAATAATGACAGACATTTTATTTTCAGACTCCATATCCTTCAGAAAAAACATGCCAATACAAAATCTTTTACTCTATCAACTTATAAGTTTATAAGAGCAACATTTAAAATCTGTCCCTATTTCTCAGCATTTGTCCCCCATTATTTTTGACTGTGTCCAGATTTTTTGGGCCAAGAGGTTGAGAGGTATGCCTATCCTTCAGGAAAATTAATGCTAACACAACCCCTGTTGTTTTAACAACTTTCTATGTTTATACATTCAACAACTAAAAACTGTCACTGTTTTAGGAGTTTGTCCCCTCATTGCTTTAGGCTTTGTTCAGATTTTTTTTTTGTGTTAAGAAGTTGAAAGGTATGCTAGAAGGGCGAATGCGGGAGAATGGCAGTGAGTGTTTAATTCTGGCGCACCAAAGCTGAGAGGAACGGTGGTATTTTCCACTGTTCTCTTGACATTTATTGTAAGAGCAGATACATGATAACCAGTGCTGTGTGATGGAGGCACATTTGTCTCACCAAGTAAGTCTAGGTAGCCTTGAAGGGATACTTGTGCAGGCATACTCCCATGACAAACAGAAGGGATAACAGGCCTTCTCAGTGATGAGTGAATATTCCAGCCACAAAGAGTAGGGGATAGTTAATAAAAAAAATGTCCCTTAGCTCTGGGGTGGACAGAATAGTCATATGGTTCTATGGTCTGTACACTAATTATACACAAGAGGGTGGTTTATCCTGAAATATTCTGATGGCCAGAGTTTGGGTGTTTTAGGACAGCACATAGAATGTATGTCTAAATTAACAGTGAATATATATAGTGAACTAGAAGATGGTGACTCTGAATGGAAAGGTATTTCTGACTGTAATTGTGAAAAGCATGAAATGTAAACATCAAAATTGCATTTCATTGTTTTGAGCAGAAAATGTTTATATAAATTCTGATAAAATATATTGGACCAAACTGGTATAGTTAATAACAGCATCTGTGAGCATTTATTTACTATATAATAAAGCAACTGGCATGTTTTTGGGTTGATGGGTGGAAACTGCAGTACCCAAATAAAATCGACCAATAACCAAAGAAAACATGCAAGGTCATCTCAGATAGCAAATAGGTGTCAAGACTCAAACTCTTGACTTGCCAGGTAGAGATCTTAGTTTGTGAGTGACCTCGGCAGAATTGCAAGTTAATGTAGCAGGATGACTGAGTGGACAGTATGAACCACCCCAGTGGAAGGAGATTTATAGCACAATAAACAAAAATGACAGCAAAATTGGGTAACAAAAAAAACTGGCTCTGTGGCACAATGGATAGTAAAAATAAGGTTAATGTTACTGCCAATAGAAATGGTCATCAAATCATCTTCTGACCTGAATAAAAGTTACCAAATTACTAAAACTGAGGAAAGCAAGACATGTACACAGAAAATGTTGTATGTGTGTGTTTGGGGGCAGTGAACAGGGTTCATAGGTTCATAGGTAGGTACTAGGCTATTGACCCAAGGGCCTATGTAAGCCTAGCCAACAACGTTCCCTGGCTTACGCCACCGAAGAAAGTTATTTTCCTGTTCCACTGTCGAGCAGAGACACAGAAGTTATCCCCGGGGTGTATTTCCTATTTTACATCCACTCATCAAGATTTTTTTGGAAGAGTGCTAATGAAGAACTTTGCTTGACATAGATGGGTAGCCTGTTGCAGAGTATGGGAAGTCTCTGGGACAGGAATCTATCCCTCCAGTATGTCCTGTTTATTGTGGTGACAAGGTTGAGGTCCCTAGAGCGTGATGCTCGGTGGGATTGGGATTTCTTTAGGTGTAACATGTCCAACAGCTCTGGGTTTGCCATAGCTTTATATGTTAGGCAGAGATCACCTCGGAGCAGGCGATATGCTATGGAGTAAAGCTGGAGTTTTTTGAGGGGGTCAGTGTAGGGCATTTGTTTGAGGCCAGTAATCCTCTTTGTGAGGTACTTCTGTGGTCTTTCCAGCTGCTGCAGATGTCTTGTGAGGTACATTCCAAAAGGGGCATTGTACTCTATAATGGGTCTAATGAGTGTCAAGTAGAGGGGAACACTGACCTCTTTTTTCCTGGATGAGAACCCTTTTATGATGAGGTGTGCCATGTAGAAGGACTTTCTGACTACTGTGGCGATGTGACTATCAAAGGAGAGACTACTGTCCACCTGGGTCCTAAGGTCTCTTATCACACATTCGGTGTTAAGTAAATTGCTGTCTATGTGGTAGTTCATGGGTACAGAGTTTTTACCAAAGGGGATGACACTGCACTTTTTGGCATTGAGCTTGAGGCCAAGGCTCTGACACCAGGGATCTGTCTCAGTGAGGCCCTTCTGTAGGATGTCCACATCATTTGGGGACTTGACTTTGGCACCTAGTTTGCAGTCATCTGTCAACTTCGTTAGCCAGAGGCCTTCTGTGTTAGCCTGTACTCCAGAGAAGTAGATACCAAACAGGAGAGGTCCCAGGATGGAACCCTGTAGTACTCCACTTGTCACTGCTTTGAGGTCACATTTGCAGTCTGCAACTTTTACAGTGTGGGTTCTGTCAGTGAGCCAGTTGGCAACCCATCTTGTGATTTAGGGATTTATACCTAATTTAGTGAGTTTAGCTATAATTCCAGAATGGGAGATGGTGTCAAAAACCTTGGTGAGGTCAAGATAGGCTGTGTGAACCACCTTACCCTTGTCTATGGCTTTGGTGACTGCCTCAAAGAAGTCGATCAGGTTCAGGAGGCATGATCTGCCTTTCACAAACCCAAACTGGGTGGGATCCAGGGTTTGGAGGTTACCAATGTCTTTGTTTATGAGTTCCATAATGATACGTTCCATGGCCTTGCAGACCAGGCTCATCAGGCTAATAGGTCGATAGTTCACAGGATCAGTGGTGTCTCCCCCTTTGTAGAGTGGGATTACTATTGCCGTGCGCCATTCAGTGGGTACAAAGCCTGATGTGCGGCTATTATTGAACATGGTGCTTAGGTGGGGAGCCAGTTCATTCTGAAGTTCATGTAAAACGCAGCCTGGGATGTTGTCCAGTCCCATGGATGCTGTGTTTTTGGCTTTAGAGAGTGCAGCTTTTACCTGCGTAGTTGTGATTACAGGGACTCTGCATTCTTCCTGTATAGATATGGCCGCTTTAGGGGGTGAGAAGGGGGTAAAGTTAGCACTGAACCTATCTGCCAGGATGTTGGCAATATCAGTTGGTTCTGTAATTTTTGTGTCTTTGTGCGGTAACTCAGAGCAGATCTGGGTGTTGCCATCGAGATTCCTGGCATAGCTATAGAATGCTTTGTGGTTGTCCTTGGAATTAGTGGCAATTTTGTTTTCATAGCTATCTTTGGAGGATCTTTTAAGGGATCTCAGCTTCTTACTGAGACTGACCAGGGAGCTCCTCCACTCATGGGATTTTACTCTCTTTTGCAACAGTTTCTTCCTTCTGTTGTACAGTTTGTTTATGGCAGGGGACCACCAGATTGGCTTCCTTTTTTTGGAGGATAGTGTCTTGGTTCTGTTTGGGATAGCACGATCCATGCACTCGTGTAAGTGCTTATAGAGTGCATTTGTGTAGGATTCAGCAGTTGTAACTGTATTGTCCAACTGCATGGGTATCATGAAGTTCACCACTTCTGTCTTAAAAAGCATGAAGTTGGCTTTGGAGAAATTTTTTACTGTGGTTTCCTTAATGGGGGGTGGGGGCGGGATGTGGATATCAAGGGTGATTAGCTTATGATCGGATCAGACCATCAAGGAGTTGACTTCAGGTGTGGAACACTGGTCACTCATGTTGGTAATGACTAGGTCTAGGATATTGTTGCCCCTGGTGAGGGTGTGGATAAGTTGATCTAGGGCATTGGAGTTTATGAATTCCAGAAAGCATTGAGCTAAGGAGTTGGTACACGAGTAGTTTTCCCAGTTAATGGTGGGGTAGTTGAAGTCACCCATTATTAGGATGTTTGGTTAAACCCTAATATTTTCCAGTACATCAAGAAAAGAGGAGTGGGAATCCTGGGGCATGGTGGGGTATCTGTAGCAAGCTACAATTTGGATTGCAATTTTGCCCAGAGTTAGTTGCACTTGGATAACCTCGGATGCATTATGCTGAGCAACTAGCCTGGAGGTGTGGATATCCTTAATGAATATGGACACACCTCCGCCTTTGGTATTTCAGTCCAGGTTACATGGCTGAAAAGTGTGGTATGAGTTATAGCCTGGTAGTGCAGGGGTGCTCTCTGGAGCCTTGAACCAGGGCTCAGTCACTGCACAGATATTGATGTTGTCCATTTTAAGGAGTGCCTCAAGTGAGTGCATTTTGAGATTTAGACTTCTAGCATTGAGTAGCATCACCCTCAGTTTTTGCTTACCTGTTCCTGTTATGACTGTGAATTTGCCATTTGAACCTTGCCTAAAAAAGGCACTATAGGGGCAGCAAGAGCCGTAGCCAGCATCTGGAATCCCAGGGGCGACAGGTGCAGGCCATCCATGGCAAAGCATCGTGGTCTGTCGACCATGTCATCCCAGGCAGACAGATACTGGATCCCCCTAGAATGACACCACTGGTAATACAGAAAAGAAAAATAATTGTTACCAGATAAAAGGATAACAGAATGATTAATAAGAAAAAGAATAAGTGACTGAAATATACGTGACAAACTTTAGATAACAAATCAAATATCAAGCAAACATCCAAGCACTAGTGAAAAAATGAAGAACGGAAGGGCCGCGTGTTGATCAGTGTAGTTGGTGCATTGATCTGAAAAAAATAAAATATTAACAGATAACTTGAAAGGAAAATGAATCTAGGTGCAGTAGTGACTATAACTATACTAGAACTCTTATTAGATGCACAGTATGCTTGAAAGAAATCTGTGACTTCAGAAGTACAATAAAACACATAAAGATATGTTTCCAGCCTCATCAGGATCTCCACTACTAACAAACAGTTTTGCTGGTACGCACAGAAGAGTAAAGGCCAAAACCCCACCAGAAGGACACAGAGTAGTAATTGTAAGGTAATTGCACTAACATGATCAGACTATAATCCTGACAGCTGCATGTACATACAACAATTTTAAATGATGATTATTAAATCTGATACTCTTGGGGCAGGTTACGGCCAAGTTCAGGGAACCGCAGGAGTTGTATATACCTGTAACAGACAGGATGAATTTTAATTTCTAATTCTGAATCAGTTAATGTTACACATGAATAAAGCAGCCCTTGAACTCGTGTTACCTAGTACCAGGAATGTGGGTCTGGTAGGAAAATTTACCAGGTTTAAAGAAATCATACGAGCATGAAAACATGACTGAGTATCACAAAAGGAAAATAAAAAGAATCATCAGCTGTAAAGTATGAAAACGGAAGGAGGAGACGCAGTGTTTCAGTATAACACAAACATACACCTATAATGTCATTTGAAACGTGCTGAGAAGATACTGTGCAAGCCCAGAAGCATCTATCTTAATAATACGTATTTGCTAACCAGGTAGGCACACTGGACACAGTCCCTTTTCAGAGGTGAGGCAGGAACAATGCTTGGGTAAGCGACTTTCTGTAGGTCACACAGTTGGCAAATGCAGGCTGAGGAAATCAAACCCTGTACTATAGGAACTAAAAGCTCTCAGCCTTACTGCAACTCTCAGTAGTAACTGCCAGACAGCTACTGCTGATTAAAATAATTTATGTCTACTGAATAGTGGCTGATGTATTTTATTGAGCGTTGCAGATATCTTTTGGAAAATACAAATGTTTTCTTACAGTGTGACATTTAGGTAATGAATTTGTAAATTTAGCGGTAATCCAGAAAACCACAATTTTAGGAAAATAGACCAAAAATATGAAGCAGAAATCTGTTCATCTGTAAAAATCTGTATAGTTGAGAGGTGTGGCTGTAATGCATTCACTGTCATTCGGTCAGTATGTCCGAGTACAAGTTTTATTGCAGCCACCAGATGGCAGTATGCTATTGATTTATATAGTTCCTAAACCCTTTTATTGCGAAAGCTGTATCTTAGTGTAACATTGTTACTATTCACCAGAGTGAAAAGTGAGATTTAAATGTCTGAAAAAAAAACATGAACAATATATTGTCCATATATATCACAGTAAATGGAAGGTATGAATCATTTTTTCTGTCTATTCGATCATTTTTTCTGTCTATTCGAGCTTTGTTCGGCTAACATCTACCTGAAATCAATTGGACGTATAAGTGAATTTAAGTACACTTTTACCTGTTCTTTTGCATATAGTACTGTATTTAATTTATTTGTGTTTTTCACTGAATATTAACTCAACTGAAGTTGTGGCTGTCTCTCTACAGAGTACTTTTTAGAATTTGTGTAGCCATTGATAGCAGTAGGGGGTAGTTTCAGCTCATCATTGACATCCTGTCTTGCCTTATATAAGTGGTACATTTTGAGTTATCTCTCCTTAATATCAGAGATTTGGCCAGCTGGCATCTGTCTGAAATCAGCTGGATGTATAAGTGAATTTAAGTACACTTTTATCGGCCCTTTTGCATATAGTGCTGTATTTAATTTATTTATTTGTGTTTTTCACTGAATATTAACTCAACTGAATTTGTGGCTGTCTCTCTACATGGTACATTTTAGAATTTCTGTGTAGCCATTGATAGCAGTGGGGTGTAGTTTCACCTCATCACTGACATTCTGTCTTGCATTATATAAGTGGTACATTCTAAGTTATCTCTGCTTAATATCAGAGCTTTGGCCGGCTTACATCTACCTGAAATCAGCTGGACATATAAGTGAATTTAAGTACACTTTTATTGGCCCTTTTGCATATAGTGCTGTATTTAATTTATTTGTGTTTTTCACTGAATATTAACTCAACAGAAGTTGTGGCTGTCTCTCTACAGAGCACTTGTTAGAATTTCTGTGTAGTCATTGATAGCAGGGGGGGGTAGTTTCAGCTCATCACTGACATCTTGTCTTGCCTTATATAAATAAGGGGTACATTTTGAGTTATCTCTGCTTAATATCAGAGATTTGGCCAGCTAACATCTGCCTGAAATCAGCTGGATGTATAAGTGAATTTAAATACACTTTTATCGGCCCTTTTGCATGTAGTGCTGTATTTAATTTATTTATTTGTGTTTATCACTGAATATTAACTCAACTGAAGTTGTGGCTGTCTCTCTACAATTAATTCCTCACCCACCCTCCCTGTTCTTGTTTTGGTGTTAATGTTGGTGGCTTTGAAATTGCCCACCCCTCTTGTAGATTTGTATTTGGATACTCCTTCTGGGCCCAATTCATTTGCTCACTCAACTGAGCACAGTGAGATCATATTCGGATTTCAGGCACTCCTACTGTGTACAAAGAGAGCATTTGGGAAGGACAGCCCCTGTAGCCTCTTAATCCTGCTTTTTTCCCTCCCTCAAATAAAAAATAATAAATAAATAAATAATATATATATATTTTATTTAGCTGCTCTTACTGTAACTGTCTTACTTGCTCTTCTGCGTGCTGTTATCTGTTCAGTCGCTCTTACTCTGCACTTATTACTGCTTGTTATTAGCCTTCTAATTCACTGCCTTCTGCACTTGTTTTTTCGTCATTTGTTAATTTAATTGCATTTATTTGAACAGTATTTGCTGTAGTGTTGCTACACACTCGGATGTGCTGGCCTGCACTACAATTCGAATTGTATTTACTGCTGTTTTAGCTGCTTTTCTGTAAAAAAAATAAAAAATTCTAAGCTTGTTTCCTGCCTTTCCTATAACTAGTCAAGTCCAAATACAGACTTGCTGTATCCAGGACTGCAGGTAAGTTTCTGAGCCCCCCCCCGCCAGCCTTTCTGTGTTGAAGGGAAGCCTTCTAGCTTATCAGTGGGAGTGGTAAGCACTAGGTAGCCTATCTACCATGGGGAGAGTGTGTTTTGGCCCTGAAATTGTAGTTCATTGGCCGTTTGGGCAGTTTTTTCATCTCTTTCTACTTTCTGGTTAAAAGCCCGTTTTGCGTTTGGTCCCTGCCTTTCCTATAACTAGTGAAGTCCAGGTATGGATTTGCTGTATCCAGGACTGTTGGTAAGCTTCTGACACCCCAAGCCCTTCTGTGCTGGAGAGAAGCCTTCTAGCTTATCAGTGGGAGTGGTAAGCACTAGGTAACCTATCTACCACAGGAGGAGTGGTTTCTGGCCTAGAAATGATAGTTTATTGACCGTTTGGGAAGCTTTTTCATCTCTTTTAACCTTCTGATTTAAAATCCCGTGTTTGCCCTTGTTTCCTGCCTTTCCTGTTACTAGTCTAGTCCAGGTATAGTCCAGGTACAGATTTGCTGTATCCAGGACTCTTTGTAAGCTTCTGAGCCCCCCAAGCCTTTCCGTGTTGGAGGGAAGCCTTCTAGCTTATCAGTGGGAGTGGTAAGCATCAGGTAGCCTATCTACCTCAAGAGGTGTGGTCCCTGGCCCAGAAATTGCAGCTATTGGCTGTTTGAGCAATGTTTTGCCATCTCTTTCAAATTCTGGTTTGAAAGCTGCACTTGTGCCTGTTTCCCGCCTTTCCTATAACTAGCCTAGTCTGGTTACAGAGTTGCTGAATCCAGGATTGTTAGTAAGCTTCTGAGCCCCTCAAGCCTTTCTGTGTTGGAGGGAAGCCTTCTAGCTTATCAGTGGAAGTGGTAAGCACTAGGTAGTCTATCCTCCATGGGAAAAGTTAGTTTTGGCCCAGAAATTGTAGTTTATTTGGCAGTTTGGGCAGTTTTCCATATATTTCAATTTGCTGGCTTAAAAACTTACGTTTATACTTGTTCCCCGTGTTTCCTGTAACTAGTCTAGTCCAGGTACAGATTTGCTGTATCCAGGACTCTTTGTAAGCTTTTGAGCCCCATAAGCCTTTTTGTGTTGGAGGGAGCCTCCTAGCTTATCAGTGGGAGTGGTAAGCATTAGGTAGCCTATCTACCACAAGAGGAGTGGTTCCTGGCCCAACAATTGTACACCTATTGGCTGTTTGGGCAGTTTTTTTCCATCTCTTCCAACATTCTGGTTTAAAAGCCGCACTTGCGCTTGTTTCCCACCTTTCCTGTTACTAGCCTGGTTCAGATACAGAGTTGCTGTATCCAGGACTGTTGGTAAGCTTCTGAGCCCTGCATGCCTTTCTGTGTTGGAGGGAAGCCTTCTAGCTTATCAGTGGGAGTGGTAAGCACTAGGTACCTATCTACCACAGGAGGAGTGCTTTCTGGCCCAGAAATGATAATTTATTGGCCATTTGGCAAGCTTTTCCATCTCTTTCAACCTTCTGATTTAAAAGCCTGTGTTTGCGCTTGTTTCCTGCCTTTCCTGTTACTAGTCTAGTCCAGGTATAGTCCAGGTACAGATTTGCTGTATCCAGGACTCTTTGTAAGCTTCTGAGCCCCCCAAGCCTTTCCATGTTGGAGGGAAGCCTTCTAGCTTATCAGTGGGAGTGGTAAGCATCAGGTAGCCTATCTACCTCAAGAGGAGTGGTCCCTGGCCCAGAAATTGTAGCTACTGGCTTTTGAGCAGTTTGTTGCCATCTCTTTCAACTTTCTGGTTTAAAAGCCGCACTTGTGCCTGTTTCCCACCTTCCCTATAACTAGCCTAGTCCATTTACAGAGTTGCTGTATCCAGGACTGTTAGTAAGCTTCTGACCCACCCCCCCCAAGCCTTTCTGTGTTGGTGGGAAGCCTTCTAGCTTATCAGTGGAAGTGGTAAGCACTAGGTAGTCTATCCTCCACAGGAAGAGTGAGTTTTGGCCCAGAAATTGTAGCTTATTTGGCCGTTTGGGCAGTTTCCCATATCTTTCAACTTGCTGGCATAAAACTTACATTTATACTTGTTCCCTGCCTTTCCTGTAACTAGTCTAGTCCAGGTACAGATTTTCTGTATCCAGGACTCTTTGCAAGCTTTTGAGCCCCCCAAGCCTTTCTGTGTTGGAGGGAAGCCTTCTAGCTTATCAGTGGGAGTGGTAAGCATTAGGTAGCCTATCTACCACAAGTGGAGTGGTTCCTGGCCCAGAAATTGTAGCCATTGACCGTTTGGGCAGTTTTTTTCCATCTCTTTCAACATTCAGGTTTAAAAGCTGCACTTGTGCTTGTTTCCCACCTTTCCTGTAACTAGCCTAGTTCAGATACAGAGTTGCTGTATCCAGGATTGTTGGTAAGCTTCTGAGCCCCGCAAGCCTTTCTGTGTTGGAGGAAAGCCTTCCAGCTTATCAGTGGGAGTGGTAAGTACTAGGTAGCCTGTCTACCACGAGAGGAGAGGTTCTTGGCCCAGAAATTGTATTTTATTGACCATTTGGACAGTTTGTCCATCTCTTTCAACTTTCTGGTTTAAAAGACCACATCTGCGCTTGTTTCCCATCTTTCCTGTAACTAAGCTACTGGATAGCACTAGAAAGCCTTAAACTGATACAAGCTTGATACAGTGCTTGCTTGGGCTAAAGGGAAGTCTCTGTGCTCATCAGTGGGAGTGGTTAACACTGAACAGCCTGCCTGTCCCTGGAGGAGTGGTTACTACCTAGAAGTGGTAGTTTTATTGGCCATTTTGGGTCAATCCTAACTCCTTGATCTCTCTCTCTTAAAACCCTACAAATCTCTTTTTGAGCGGTTTTGCGCACTAAGCAGCATCGGGCAGTACCGCCTAAACAGGTTTAAATTATTCCAGGCTCCACAAAGTCTGCTCTTCAATTTTTACCTTAGAACTGTTCAAACTCTCAAAGTAATCACTCTATTCTCTTTCTAAAGCCCTGCACTTGCTCAGCTCTTATAAGGAAACACTAACTAACTAAAGCACTACACCCTCCTTGACTTCTCATAAGTATTAGGCTCCCAAATGGTCCTTCCTGATCAAGTGAAAAATCAGTTCCCTTCCCTAATCTGATCAGTAAAAAAACAGTTCCCTATACTAATCTGGTATGTCCAAGGGTCAGTTTCAAGGTTACTCTCCAGTCCAGCTGGTGAATCTGGGAATTTTGAGGCAATGTTACAATTGCCTTATGTACACAGAAAACCCTCTCCTCCTTCCAACAAACTCTAATACATGTGAGAGATGCAGTTACACAGCCAAACTGGAGGCAGAGCTCTCTCAACCCAAGACTGGCACAGTCAGTCACGAGGAAAAGGTAACCACCCACACCACAAATCCAGTCTCACACAGACCTATTGCATCTGCATACTCAACACATAAACACACAAAAACATACTCGGAGGCTCTAAATAAAAATCTGCCTAAACAGCAAAGACCTCCTAAGCAGATATCCAAGCAACAGCCACCCCTCAACAATACCCATGAATCACATATCTCACAAAATCAGTGTGCCTCACAGTCACAGCCCTTAAGGCCAAACAACACACCAAATGCACCTGTTATAGGGGACTCTATTGTCCGGCACACTGACGTCCCGCTCACCAGACTGAACAAGGAGAAGGTCACTGTAAGCTGCCTGTCGGGTGCCAGGATCCACCACATAACTTTTAAAGTTTGTTTTTGCTTAGTTTACCTGGTAGGCTACACACTCAAGTGCGCTAGCCGAATTAAAGCATTTACTGTGTTTCTCTACCTAATTTCTGTTACTTTGTAAAAAAAAAAAAAAAATCCTTGTTTCCCGCCTTTACTGAACTAGAATAGTCCAGTCTTCAGGTATTGATCTCTGGGCTGTGTCATAGTTCCTGTGTTGCCCATACCATTATTTGGATAGGAGGAATCTTCTTTGTTCACCAGTGAGAATGGGGAGCTCTAAGCAGCCTATCTGTCCCTTGAGGAGTGGTTCCAGCCCAGTGACCTGTAGCTTATTGGCTGTTTTGGGCCATTTCCTATCTCTTTCTAACCCCCTGCTTTAAAGCCAGCTTTGGCGCACTTTTGCGCTTGTAATTTAAAGTTTGTTCTGTTTGTTGCATTTACCTGTTGAGGCTACACACTCAAGTGCGCTAGCCTGTGTCACATATTTATTGCATTTTTCTGCTGTTTGTTGCAAAAAAGAAAAAAAAATTATCCTTGTTTCCCATCTTTCCTGACCTAGAGTAGTCCAAATACAGGCTTTGCTGTATTCTGGACTTTTGGAAAGTTCCTGTGTTGCCCATTTCCTTTCTTGGATAAAGGGAGGCTTCTTTGTTCACCAGTGGCAGTGGGGAGCTTGGAGCAGCCTATCTATCCCTGGAGGAGTGTTCCAAGCACAAGAATCTGGTAGTCTATTGGCTGTTTTGGGCCAATTTCTAGCTCTTTCAAGTCCCCCTGTATAAAACCCGCTTTAATGTGGCTTTGCACGATTTTGCACATAGCGCAGCATTGGGCAGCACCGCTTTATTGGGTTTAAACCATTCTTGGCTCCACAAAGTCTGCTCTTCACTTTTTCCCTTAGAACTGATCTATTTCTCATAATAAACACCCTATTCCCACTCTAAAGCTTTGCACTTGCTCACTAAAGCAATTATATAAATCAGCACAAAAAAATTAAAAGCACTACACCCTCACAAACTCCCCTTGAGTACTTTGTTCCCCATTGGCCATTTTTTCAATTATAAAGGAATTCCCAATACTATTCTAGCATGTCCTAAGGTCAGTTGTTAATCTCCTCTCCAGTCCAGCTGGTGAATCTGGGAATCTTGAGGCAATGTTACAACTGCCTCATGTACACAGACAACCCTTTCCTCTTCCCAACAAATTCCAACACATGCGAGAGATGCAACCATATAGCCAAACTGGAGGCTAAGCTCTCTCAACTCAGTACTGGCATAACCAGTCAGGAGGAGAAGAAAGCAACACTCACTACAATTCCAGTCTCACATAGACCTACCACGACAGCAAACCAAACACATAAACACACAAAAACATACTTGGAGGCTCTAAATAAAAATCTGCCTAAGCAGCAGAGACCTCCAAAGCATAGACCCAAGCAACCGCTACACCAAAACAAAACACGTGCAACATATAGCTCACAAAGCCAGTGTGCCAAACAGTCACAGCCCTTAAGGCTAAACAACACACCTGATACACTTGTAATAGGTGACTCTATCGTCAGGCACACTGACGTCCCGCTCACCAGGCTGAACAAGGAGAAGGTCATGGTGAGCTGCCTGTCGGGCACTTGGATCCGCCACATAACACAAGCACTCAGGTCACTCCAAGGCAAGTACAAATATGACTCAGTCATTGTCCAAGCTGGTGTGAATGACCTGAGAAGTACCTCCCTGGACTACATGAAAAGAGACATAGAGGAGCTCTCTGAGCATGTAGCCCATGTCGGTATGACCCTGACCTTGAGTAGCATCTTACCCTCACCAAGAATGATGCCACAATATGAAGACAAGATGATCAATTTCAACAATTGGCTTAAGTATCGGTGTCATTCAAAGGGGATCCAATGCCTGTCTGTCTGGGATGACATGCTCGACAAGCCATGATGCTTCGCTAGGGACGGCTTGCACCTGTCACCCCTGGGCTTTCGGATATTGGCAAAGGCTCTTGCCACCCCCATAGTGCCTTTTTTAGGCAAAGCTGAAAAGACAAACCCACCTCCATAGGTATCACAAGGGATAAGAAACTAAGAGTAATGCTACTCAACGCCAGAAGTCTAAACCTCAAGATGCACGAAACTCTCCTTAGTATGGAGAACATCGATATCTGTGCAGTAACAGAAACCTGGTTCAAGGCTCCCGAGAGCACCCCAGCACTACCAGGTTATACCTCATACCATGTTTTTCGGCCACAAAACTTGGACCGAACCACAAAAGGAGGGGGAGTATCAATATTCGTCAAAGATACTCACACCTCCAGGTTGGTAACACAGCACGCAGCATTAGAGACTATCCATGTGCAACTAACAGTGGGTAAAACTGCCTTCCAGTTTATAGTCTGCTACAGACCACCCTCCCAAACCCAGGAACCCCATTCGGCCTTCCTGAGAACACTGGAAAATATGAAGGTCTCTCCAAACACCATTATATTGGGTGATTTCAACTACCCTAACATAGACTGGGAGCATTACTCTAGCTCCAACACCCTAGCCCGAAGGTTCCTAGAATTTATAAACTCAAATGCTATGGAACAACGTGTTGCCACTCCCACAAGAGGGGAAAACATACTGGACCTGATCATCACCAATATGGGGACTCTATGCTCCAGACCAGAAGTGTATCCCTCACTGGTAAGATCAGACCATAAACTAATCTCACTAGATATTCACATCCCGACTCCAGCCCCTGCCCAGAAAACCACAGTAAAAAACTTCTCTAAAGCAAATTTCACACTCCTCAAAACCGAGGTGGAATCCTTCAAAGCCCCCGGGCCTGTGGAAAATACGGCCCAGACCGCAGAATCCTTTATAAACGCATTCTATGAACACCTTCAGGAATGCATGGATCATGCAATCCCAAATAAAACCAAGACCCAATCCTCCAAAGTTAGGCGACCTGTCTGGTGGACCCCAGCCATAAACAAACTATACAATAGAAGGAGGAAGCTACTACATGATAGAGCAAAATCCCAAAAAGGGAAGGCATCTCTGATCAGTATTAGCAAAAAACTACTGGCACTTATAAAATCGTCTAAGGCCAGCTTCAAGAGAAAAATTGCACAGGACACTAAAGATAATCACAAGGCTTTCTTAGTTATGTTAGGAACCTGGGTGGGAATTCCCAGATATGCTTAGAATTAGCCAAAATGACAAAAAATACACTGAGCCCACAGACATTGCCAACATCCTAGCTGACAGGTTCAGTGCAAACTCCACCTCCCTTCCCCACCAAAAGGGCAAATATCTATCCCAGCAGAGTGCTGCCCCCCTGACATCTCAGATGCTCAGGTAAAAGCTGCCCTCTCCAAAGCAAAAAACACAGCATCAATGGGACCAGACGGTGTCCCGGGCTGCATCCTACATGAACTCCAAGAAGAACTAAACCCAAACATAAAACTACTGTTCAATCTCAGCCTTACTACAGGATATGTACCCAAAGAGTGGCGCACAGCAACAGTGGTCCCTCTCCATAAAGGTGGTGCCTCAACGGATCCTGGAAACTATCGCCCCATAAGCCTGACTAGCTTGGTCTGCAAAGCTATGGAAAGGATCATCGTGGACCTCATAAATAAAGATATTGGGGACCTACAGACACTAGATCCTACCCAGTTTGGCTTTGTTAAGGGCAGATCCTGCCTCTTAAACCTGGTTGATTTCTTTGAAACAATCACCAAGGCCATTGATGAGGGGAAGGTGGTCCACACAGCCTACCTGGACCTTGCAAAAGCCTTCGATACAAAAATCCACTTGGGCATTAAAGATAAGCTCACCAGCTTAAATATAAACCCCTATGTCACTAGATGGGTTGCAAACTGGCTCAAGGACAGAACCCACATGGTTAGAATTGCTGGAGCCATGTCAGACTCCAAACCAGTTACAAGTGGCATCCCACAAGGCTCAGTACTGGGATCTCTATTGTTCGGTATATATTTCTCGGAGGTACAGGCTAACACGGAAGAACTGTGGCTGACCAAGTTCGCAGATCACTGCAAACTGGGCGCCTTAATCGACTCTCCAGCCAACACAAGCATCCTACAAAAGGGCCTCATAGAAACAGACAACTGGTGTGAGAGCCATGGCCTCAAGCTAAACGCCAAAATGTGTATAGTCATCCCCTTTGGCAAAAACCAAGTGCCCACAAATTACCACATAGGTGTGGTAATCCATTATGTATGGAAGAAGTAATTATGGGCTTGGGGACCCAAGTTGATAGCAATCTCTCATTTGACAACCACGTGGCCAAAGTGGTTAGAAAAACATTTTGTATAGCCCACCTAATAATGAAGAGATTCACATCTAGATCAGGGGAGGTCATCGTGCCTCTTTACTCATCCCTCATCAGGCCCATAATTGAGTACAAAGCCCCTTTTAGGATGTACCTTACCAGACACCTGCAGCAACTGGAAAGACCCCAAAAGTACCTCACCAAGAGGTTCAAAGGGCTCAAACAGATGCCATATGTTGCCTGGTTAAAGAAACACCAGCTCTACTCAGTGGCATACCGCCTGCTCAGAGGCGATCTGTGCCTGACTTATAAAGCCATGTCCAACCCGGAATTAATGGACATGCTGCACCTCAGAAAATCCAAATCCCATCGAGCTACGCGCTCGAGAGACTTGAACCTCAGCACTGAAATAAATAGGACATGCTGGAGGGACAGATTCATAACCCAGAGGCTCCCTTCACTCTGCAATAAAATCCCAGTCCAGGTTAGGCAGAGTCCCTCATTGACTCTTTTCAAGAGGAATCTTGATGAGTGGATGGGAGATAGTAGGTTTACCCCGGGTATCACTTCTGTGTCACTGTTAGACAGAGGCACAATATACTAACCTCGAAAAAGGGCATAGCAAAATTCATTAAAAATAGGTGGCAAAGCCAAACACACTCTGGCTAGGCTTATAAATGCTCTAGGGCAGATAGCCTAGTATGAACCTATGAACCCATGAACCTATAATGCAAGCACTCAGGTCACTCCAAAGCAAATACAAGTATGACTCCGTCATTGTCCATGCTGGTGTGAATGACCTGAGACGTACCTCCCTGGACTACATGAAAAGAGACATAGAGGAGCTCTCTGACCAGGTAGCCCAGGCTGGTATAACCCTGACTTTGAGTAGCATCTTGCCCTCACCAAGAATGATGCCACAGTATAAAGACAAAATGATCAGTTTCAACAACTGGCTAAAGAATTGGTGTCATTCAAAGGGGATCCAGTGTCTGTCAGCCTGGGATGACATGCTCGACAAGCCACGTTGCTTCGCTAGGGACGGCTTGCACCTGTCTCCCTTAGGCTTTCTTATACTGGCCAAGGCTCTTGCCACCCCCATAGTGCCTTTTTTAGGCAAGGCTCAAAGGACAAACCCACCTCCATAGACAACCCAAGGATAAAAAAACTAAAGGTAATGCTACTCAATGCCAGAAGTCTAAACCTCAAGATGCACACACTTGAGGCTCTCCTCAGTATGGAGAAAACTGATGTCTGTGCAGTCAGTTCGTGGTCTGCACTCTTGTGGGAGGAGAGGCTGAACTCTGCCCTTCTGAGCTGGGAATTTCTGGTTAAAGGCTTATAGTGCCTGCATATTTGAACTGTTTCTTACTGAAATTGGTACACTTTGTTTGCTGCAGCATAGACTAGATCCATGCCTGCTGAATCTAGCTTTGTTTGTATGCTTGTTGTTTGTTTGCTTTTTATTTCCCTGATATGCTAATTCCACCTAAAACGCTGCTTTTCAGTGCTTCTTTGGATCCCTAGTGATATCTGCATTGCTTACTGTACTTATTTCCTTGTTTCCCTTGAAAGAAAGTTACTGTTTGTCATTTTTGCATTTAAGTTACCTGTAACACATTGCATTTCAGTTACCTGGCACTTGCTCACTAAGTCAGCACTAAAAAATTAAAAGCACTACACTCCCACAAACTCCCCTTGAGTACCTTGTTCCCCATTGGTCCTTTTTTTCAATTATAAAGGCATTCCCAATACTATTCTAGCATGTCCAAAGGTCTGTTATCAATCTCCCCTCCGGTCCAGCTGGTGAATCTGGGAATCCTGAGGCAATGTTACAACTGCCTCATGTACACAGACAACTCTCTCCTCCTCCCAACAAATTCCAACACATGTGAGAGATGCAACCATATAGCCAAACTGGAGGCTAAGCTCTCTCAACTCAGTACTGGCATAACCAGTCAGGAGGAGAAGGAAGCCACACTCACTACAATTCCAGTCTCACATAGACCTACCACGACAGCAAACCAAACACATAAACACACAAAAACATACTTGGAGGCTCTAAATAAAAATCTGCCTAAGCAGCAGAGACCTCCAAAGCATAAACCCAAGGAACCGCTACCCCAACACAAAACACGTGCAACACATAGCTCACAAAGCCAGTGTGCCGAACAGTCACAGCCCTTAAGGCTAAACAACACACCTGATACACTTGTAATAGGTGACTCTATTTTCAGGCACACTGACGTCCTGCTCACCAGGCTGAACAAGGACAAGGTCACGGTGACCTGCCTGTTGGGCGCTTGGATCCGCCACATAACACAAGCACTCAGGTCACTCCAAGGCAAGTACAAATATGACTCAGTCATTGTCCAAGCTGGTGTGAATGACCTGAGAAGTACCTCCCTGGACTACATGAAAAGAGACATAGAGGAGCTCTCTGAGCATGTAGCCCATGTCGGTATGACCCTGACCTTGAGTAGCATCTTACCCTCACCAAGAATGATGCCACAATATGAAGACAAGATGATCAATTTCAACAGTTGGCTTAAGTATTGGTGTCATTCAAAGGGGATCCAATGCCTGTCTGCCTGGGATGACATGCTTGACAAGCCACGATGCTTCGCTAGGGACGGCTTGCACCTGTCACCCCTGGGCTTTTGGATATTGGCAAAGGCTCTTGCCACCCCCATAGTGCCTTTTTTAGGCAAAGCTGAAAAGACAAACCCACCTCCATAGGTATCACAAGGGATAAGAAACTAAGAGTAATGCTACTCAACGCCAGAAGTCTAAACCTCAAGATGCACACACTCGAAACTCTCCTTAGTATGGAGAACATCGATATCTGTGCAGTAACAGAAACCTGGTTCAAGGCTCCCAAGAGCACCCCAGCACTACCAGGTTATACCACATACCATGTTTTTCGGCTCCAAAACGTGGACCGAACCACAAAAGGAGGGGGAGTATCAATATTTGTCAAAGATACCCACACCTCCAGGTTGGTAACACAGCACGAAGCATTAGAGACTATCCATGTGCAACTAACAGTGGGTAAAACTGCCTTCCAGTTTATAGTCTGCTACAGACCACCCTCCCAAACCCAGGAACCCCACTCGGCCTTCCTGAGAACACTGGAAAATATGAAGGTCTCTCCAAACACCATTATATTGGGCGACTTCAACTACGCAAACTTACACTGGGAGCATTACTCTAGCTCCAACACCCTAGCCCAAAGGTTCCTAGAATTTATAAACTCAAATGCTATGGAACAACTTGTTACCACTCCCACAAGAGGGGAAAACATACTGGACATGATCATCACCAACATGGGGACTCTATGCTCCAGACCAGAAGTGTATCCCTCACTGGTAAGATCAGACCATAAACTAATCTCACTAGATATTCACATCCTGACTCCAGCCCCTGCCCAGAAAACCACAGTGAAAAACTTCTCTAAAGCAAATTTCACACTCTTCAAAACCGAGGTGGAATCCTTCAAAGCCCCCGGGTCTGTGGAAAATATGGCCCAGACCACAGAATCCTTTATAAACGCATTCTATGAACACCTTCAGGAATGCATGGATCATGCAATCCCAAATAAAACCAAGACCCAATTCTCCAAAGGCAGACGTACTGTCCAGTGGACCCCAGCCATAAACAAACTATACAATAGAAGAAGGAAGCTACTACATGATAGAGCAAAATCCCAAAAAGGGAAGGCATCTCTGATCAGTATTAGCAAAAAACTACTGGCACTTATAAAATCGTCTAAGGCCAGCTTCGAGAGAAAAATTGCACAGGACACTAAGGGTAATCGCAAGGCTTTCTTTAGTTATGTTAGGAACCTGGTTGGGAATTCCAAGATATGCTCAGAATTAGTCCAAAATGACAAAAAATACACCAAACCCAAGGACATTGCCAACATCCTAGCTGACAGGTTCAGCGCAAACGTCTCCCCACCTCCCCACCTAAAGGGCAAATATCTATCCCAGCAGAGTGCTGCCACACTGACATCTCAGATGCTCTCTGGCTGCATCCTACATGAACTCCAAGAAGAGCTAAACCCAAACATAAAACTACTGTTCAATCTCAGCCTTACTACAGGATATGTACCCAAAGAGTGGCGTACAGCAACAGTGGTCCCTCTCCACAAAGGTGGTGTCTCAACGGATCCTGGAAACTATCGCCCCATAAGCCTGACTAGCTTGGTCAGCAAAGCTATAGAAAGGATCTTCATGGACCTCATAAATAAAGATATTGGGGACATACAGACACTGGATCCTACCCAGTTCGGCTTTGTTAAGGGCAGATCCTGCCTCTTAAACCTGGTTGATTTCTTTGAAACAGTCACCAAGGCCATTGCCGAGGGGAGGGTGGTCCACACAGCCTACCTGGACCTCACAAAAGCCTTCGATACAATACCCCACTCAGGCTTTATAGATAAGCTCACCAGCTTAAATATAAACCCCTATGTCACTAGATAGGTTGCAAACTGGCTCAGGGACAGAACCCACATGTTTAGAATTGCTGGAGCCATGTCAGACTCCAAACCAGTTACAAGTGGTGTCCCACAAGGCTCATTCCTGGGACCTCTCTTGTTCGGTATATATTTCTCGGAGGTACAGGCCAACACGGAAGGACTGTGGCTGACCAAGTTCGCAGATGACTGCAAACTGGGTGCCATAATCGACTCTCCAGCCGACACAAGCATCCTCCAAAAGGGCCTCATAGAAACAGACAACTGGTGCCAGAGCCATGGCCTCAAGCTAAACGCCAAAAAGTGTATAGTCACCCCCTTTGGCAAAAGCAAAGTGCCCACAAATTACCACATAGGTGGTAATCCATTAAGTGCAGAAGAAGTAATTAGGGACCTGGGGACCCAAGTTGATAGCAATCTCTCATTTGATAACCACGTGGCCAAAGTGGTTAGAAAAACATTTTATATAGCCCACCTAATCTTGAAGGGATTCACATCTAGATCAGGGGAGGTCATCGTGCCTCTTTACTCATCCCTCATCAGGCCCATAATTGAGTACAATGCCCCTTTTGGGATGTACCTTACCAGACACCTGCAGCAACTGGAAAGAGCCCAAAAGTACCTCACCAAGAGGATCAAAGGGCTCAAACAGATGCCATATGCTGCCCGGTTAAAGAAACTCCAGCTCTCCTCAGTGGCATACCGCCTGCTCAGAGGCAATCTCTGCCTGACATATAAAGCCATGTCCAACCCGGAATTAATGGACATGCTGCACCTCAGAAAATCCAAATCCCATCGAGCTACGCGCTTGAGAGACTTGAACCTCAGCACTGAAATAAATAGGACATGCTGGAGGGACAGATTCATAACCCAGAGGCTCCCTTCACTCTGGAATAAAATCCCAGTCCAGGTTAGGCAGAGTCCCTCAATGACTCTCTTCAAGAGGAATCTTGATGAGTGGATGGGAGATCATAGGTTTACCGGGTATCACTTCTGTGTCACTGTTAGACAGAGTCACAGTATACTAACCTCGAAAAAGGGCATAGCAAAATTAATTTAAAATGGGTGGCGAAAGCCAATCACACTTTGGCTAAGCTTATAAATGCCCTAGGGCAGATAGCCTAGTATGATCCTATGAACCTATGAACCTATGAACCTATGAACAGAAACCTGGTTCAAGGTTCCTGAGAGCACTCCAGCACTACCAGGTTATAACTCATACCATGCGTTTCGGCCCCAAAACTCAGACCGAAGCACAAAAGGTGGGGGAGTATCTATATTCATCAAAGATACCTACACCTCCAGGTTAGTGGCACTGCACGAAGCATCGGAAACCATCCATGTGCAACTAACAGCAGGCAAAACTGCCTTTCAGTTTGTAGCCTGCTACAGAACACCCTCCCTATTACAGGAACCCCACTTGGCATTCCTGAGAACACTAGAGAATATGAAGGTCTCTCGAAACACTATGTTATTGGGTGACTTCAACTACCCAAGCATTGACTGGGAAAACTACTCAAACCCAAACACCCTCGCCCAATGGTTCCTTGAATTTATAAACTCTAACGCAATGGAACAACTGGTCACCACTCCCACAAGAGGGAACAACATATTGGACCTGGTCATCACCAACATGGGGACTCTATGTTCCACACCAGATGTAAACCCCTCAATGGTAAGATCAGACCATAACCAAATTTCCCTGGACATCCATATTCCGTCCCCACCCCCAGCCAAGGAAATCACTGTAAAGAATTTCTCAAAAGCCAACTTTGCACTTCTCAAGACTAAGGTGGAATCCTTCAAAGCCCCTGGGCCAGAGGATAATATAGCCCAATCCGCAGAATCCTTTACAAATGCATTCTATGAGCACCTGCAGGAATGCATGGATTGTGCTATCCCAAATAAAACCAAGACTCACTCCTCCAAAAACAGGAGACCGATCTGGTGGACCCCGGCCATAAATAAGCTATACAACAGAAGGAGGAAGTTACTACATGACAGAGCAAAATCCCAAAAAGGGAAGGCATCTCTGATTTGTATTAGCTAGAAACTTTGATCCCTCATAAAATCATCAAAGGCCAGCTTCGAAAGAAAAATTGCCCTAGACACTAAAGATAATCACAAGGCCTTCTTTAGTTATGTCAGGAACATGGGCGGAAACTCCCAGATGTGCTCTGAATTGTTGCATAACGGTACAAGATATACCGAACCTACAGACATAGCCAACATCCTGGCAGACAGATTCAGCACAAACTTTTCCCTCCCTCCCCCGAAAATGAGCAAATGCCTATCCCAACTGAATGTAACCTCTCTGACATCACAGATGCACAGGTGAAAGCTGCCCTTTCCAAAGCAAAAAACACAGCATCTATGGGACCGGACAGTGTCCCAGGCTGTGTCTTACATGAGCTCCAAGAAGAAATGAACCCACACATTAAGTCACTGTTCAAACTTAGCCTTACTACAGGATATGTACCCAAAGAATGGCGTACAGCTACAGTGGTTGCACTCCACAAAGGTGGTGCCACAAAGGACCCCAGAAACTATTGCCCCATAAGGCTGACTAGTCTGGTCTGTAAAGCTATGGAGCGTATTATCATGGAACTCATAAACAAAGACATTGGGAGCCTCCAGACACTAAACTCTACCCAATTCGGCTTTGTTAAGGGCAGATCTTGCCTCTTAAACCTAGTTGATTTCTTTGAAACAGTTACCAAAGCCATAGATGAGGGCAAGGTACTCCACACAGCCTACCTGGATCTCACAAAAGCCTTTGACATAATACCCCACTCGGGCATCATAAATAAGCTTACCATCTTAAATATCAACCCCTATATCACAAGATGGGTTGCAAACTGGCTCAGAGATAGAACCCACATGGTCAGAATCACAGGTGTCATGTCCGAATCCAAACCAGTTACAAGTGGCGTCCCACAGGGCTGAGTTCTGGGACCTCTCTTGTTTGGTATATACTTCTCTGAGGTTCAGGCTAACATGGGGGGATTATGGCTGACAAAGTTCACAGATGACTGCAAACTGGGGGCCATAATCGAATCTCCAACTGCCACAAGCATCCTCCAAAAGGGTCTCACAGAGACAGATGCTTGGTGCCAGAGCCATGGCCTCAAGCTAAATGCTAAAAAGTGCATAGTCATCCCCTTTGGGAAAAACAAGGTGCCCACAAATTACCACATAGGTGGTAATCCATTAAGTACAGAAGAAGTAATTAGAGATTTGGGAACCAACGTAGATAGTAATCTTTCCTTTGATAATCACGGTGCCAAAGTGGTTAGAAAGACCTTCTATATAGCCCACCTTATCATGAAAGGGTTCGCATTTAGATCAAGAGAGGTCATTGTGCCCCTCTACTCATCAGTCATCAGGCCCATAATTGAATACAATGTCCCTTTTGGGATGTACCTTACCCGACACCTGCAGCAACTGGAGAGACCCCAAAAGTACCTCACCAAGAGGATCATGGGCTACAAACAAATGTCCTATGCTGCTTGACTAAAGAAACTCCAGCTCTACTCAGCTGCTTACCGCCTACTCAGAGGCAATCTATGCCTGACGTACAAAGCCATGTCAAACCCAGAATTAATGGACATGCTCCACCTCAAAAAATCCAAGTCCCTTAGAGCTACACGCTCCAGGGACCTAAACCTCAGCAAAAAAATAAATAGAACATGCTGGAGGGACAGATTCATTTCCCAGAGGCTCCCCTTACTCTGGAGTAGAATCCCAATTCATGTTAGACATAGCCCCTCGCTGACCCTCTTCAAGTGAAATCTGGATGTGTGGATGGGAAATCGCAAATTCATCCCTGGGATCTCTTCTGTGTCCCTGCTAGACAGAGTCACAGTAAACTAATATTAAAAGGGTACCTTCTGTGACCTACTTTACAGAAGCACAGAAGGCTAATCTAATAGGGAGGTGGAAGCCAAATACACTCTGGCTAGGCTTATAAATGCCCTAGGGCAGATAGCCTAGTATCTACCTATGAAGCTATGAACATATGAAGCCTTCTAACTTAGAAGAGAGGCTTTGGAATGATTAAGTATCAGTTTTCTGTACTTTCTTGCTGTACTTAACTGTTTTCGACCTAAACACAGATTTTCCAGTATTTATTGTGATTTAAAAGCTTGTTTTTTTTACATATTGTACTTATTTGACTGCCTGCACTTATAAAAAGTTGTTTTTTGTTTAAATAATTTGTTTAACTGTTGTAGGCTACACACTAAATTGTGGTAGCCTTTTCTGATCGTTTGTAGTCGTTTAAAGCTGTTTCAAGTGTATTTTTTACAGTTTTGCCTTATCTTTTCAAAAAAACAAAACAAAAAAAAATTCCTTGTTTCCCGCCTTTCTAAGCTAGTATAGTCCAGTTTTCAGGCTAGTGCTGAATTCAGGGCTGTGATACTAGTTTCTGAGTTGTCCATACCTTACTTGGAAAGAAGGAAGTTTCTTTGTTCACCTGTGAGAGAGGGGAGCTTTGAGCAACCTATCTCTCCCTGGAGGAGTGGTTCCAACCCAGAAGTTAGTAGTTTATTGGCCACTTTGGGCTAATTTCTATCTTTTTCATTTTCCTACTATAAAAACCATGTTTGCACAGTTTTGCACACCGGGAAGTACCGGTTAACTACGGTTAAATTATTCCCAGCTCCACTAAGTCTCCTCTTCAGTTTTTCCCTTGAAACTAGTCTAACTCTCAACCTAAGCAGTCAAAAAGCATCTTACAGCCCAGTGCTTGCTCAGACCTAAGAGCAAGCACTGATATACCTTGACACTGATTTTCCAGCAGGGCAAGGCTCTTTATTCACCCCTCACCAACCAAGCGACTAAGCAGCGCACCCTACTATTCAGGCATGACCACAGAGCAGCTTCAGGTGCACTCTCCAGTCCAGCTGGTGAATCTGGGTATCCTGAGGCAATGTTACAACTGCCTCATGTACACAGACAACCCTCTCCTCCTACCACAAAACACTAAGATATGCGAGAGATGCAATTATACAACTAAACTGGAAGCTAAGCTGTCTCCACCCAAGACTGGAACAGACAGTCAAGAGGAGAAGGTTAACACTTGCACCATAACTCCAGCCGCACACAGACCTACTAAAACAGCACTGGCAAAAATTCACATAAATACACAAAATCATACTCGGAGGCTCTAAATAAAAACCTGCAAAAGCATCAGAGACCTCCAAAGCAGACACCCAAACAACCTGCACTTCCCGACACAAACCAGACAACACATAAAACACAAAATCAGTTTGCCACACAATCACAGCCTTAAGGTGAAATAACATACCTAACACACTAGTAATAGGTGAATCTACAAACAGACACACTGACGTCCCACTCACTAGGCTAGACAAGCAGAAGGTTACTGTTAGCTGCCCGTCAGGAGCCAGAATCTGCCACATAACACAAGCACTCAGGTCACTCCAGAACAAGTATAAATATTACTCTGTCATTGTTCATGTTGGTGTGAATGACCTGAGACATATCTCCCTGGACTACAAGAAAAGAGACATGGAAGAGTTCTCTGATCATGTAGCCCAAGCTGGTATGACTCTGACCCTGAGTAGCATCCTGCCCTCACCAAGAATGATACCTCAGTATAAAGAAAAAATGACCAATTCAACAATTGGCTAAGCTTCTGGTGTCATTTAAAGGGGATCCAGTGTCTGTCAGCCTGGGGCAACATGCTCAACAAGCCACGTCGCTTTGCAAGAGATGGCTTGCACCTGTCACCTTTAGGCTTTCGAATACTGGCCAAGACTTTTGCTGCTCCCATAGTGCCTTTTTTAGGCAAGGCTCAAAAATTAAACCCACCTCTGTAAACAGCACAATTAACAAAAAACTGAGGTTGATGCTACTCAACGCCAGGAGTTTAAATCTCAAAATGCACGCGCTCGAAGCACTCCTCAGTATGGAGAACATTGACATCTGTGCAGTAACTGAAACCTGGTTCAAGGCTCCAGAGAGCACCCCAGCACTACCTGGCTACAACTCATATCACACGTTTCAGCCACAGAACATGGACCAAAGCACAAAAGGAGGGGGTGTATCCATATGCATCAAGGATACCTACACCTCCAGGTTAGTGGTGCAGCATGATACCTCTGAGATCATCCATGTGCAACTAACATCAGGCAAATCTGCAATGCAAATTGTGGCCTTCTACAGATCACCCCCCATGACCAGGACCACCACTCCACCTTTCTGGAGACACTGGAAAACATGAAGGTCCTACCGAACACCCTGATATTGGGTGATTTCGATTACTCTACCATTCACTGGGAAAACTACTCGAGTACAAATTCCCAGGCCCAGCACTTCCTGGAATTCATCAACTCAAACACCCTGGATCAGCTGGTAAACTCCCCTACCAGAGGTGAAAACATATTGGACCTGGTCATCACCAACATGGGTGACAGGTGTTCCACACCGGAGGTCAATCCATCACTGGTGAGATCAGACCATAAACTAATCACTCTGGATGTCCACACCCCACCACCACCCCCAGCTAAGGAAACCACAGTAAAAAACTTTTCTAAAGTAAACTTCACCTTACTTAAGACAGAGGTGGTAAGCTTCACAGCCCCCACGCTAAAGGATAATGCTGCCCAAGATGCAGAAACCTTTACAAATGCACTCTATGAACAGCTACAAGGATGCATGGATCATGCCATCCCTAGCAAAACCAAGGCTCACTCCTCTAAGAGAAGGAAACCAGTTTGGTGGACCCCTGCAATAAACAGGCTATACAGTAGAAGGAGGAAACTAGTTCAGAAAAAAAGCAAATCCCAAGAAGGAAAGACATCCCTGATCAGTATCAGTAAGAAACTAAGGTCCCTCATGAAATAATCCAAGGCTAACTTCAAAAGAAAAATAGCCAAGGATTCAAAAGTTAACCACAAAGCCTTCTTTAGCTATGTCAAGAATCTAAGTGGCAACTCACAGATATGCACTGAACTGGAGCAAAATAGCACAAAATATACTGAACCTACTGATATTGCCAACATCCTGGCAAATAGATTCAGTGCAAACTTCACCCCTCCCTCTCACCTGCAAAAGGGCCCCCAACAATACCGGAAAAGTGTAGTGTCCCAAAAATCACAGACGCACAGGTGAAAACAGCCCTTTCAAAAGCCAAAAACACAGCGTCAATGGGACCAGATGGTGTCCCAGGCTGTGTCCTGCACGAACTACAGAATGAACTAACCCCCCACTGTTCAACCTCAGCCTCCCCACAGACTACATGCCTATAGAATGGCACACAGCAACGGTTATTCCTCTCCACAAAGGAGGGGCCACAACTGACCTTGGTAACTATTGCCCCATAAGCCTGACTAGCCTGGTCTACAAGGCTATGGAGTGCATCATCATGGAACTCATTAACAAAGACATTGGGACCATCCAAACACTTGACCCGACGCAGTTCAGCTTTGTTAAGGGCAGATCATGCTTACTAAACCTGGTTGACTTCTTTGAGACAGTCACCAAGGCCATAGACAAGGGAAAGGTGGTTCACACAGCCTACCTTGACCTCGCCAAGGCTTTCGACACCATTCCCCACTCAGGTAATACAGAAAAACCCACCAGTCTGAACATAAACCCTTATGTCACGAGATGGGTTGCCAACTGGCTTACAGACAGAACTCACACGGTAAGAATAGCGGGCTCCAGGTCCAACTCTAAACCAGTCACAAGTGGTGTCCCACAAGGCTCGGTCCTGGGACCCCTACTGTTTGGCATATACTTCTCAGAAGTACAGGCAAACACAGGAGGACTATGGCTAACCAAGTTTGCCGATGACTGCAAACTGTGAGCCATAATTGACTCTCCAGCTGACACAGACATCCTCCAAAATGGCCTTACTGAGATGGACATCTGGTGTCAAAGTCATGACCTAAATCTAAATGCCAAAAAATGCATAGTCATCCTGTTTGGGAATAGCAAAACACCCATGAATTACCACATAGGTGGCAGCCCCCTTAATACAGAAGAGGTAATAAGAGATCTGGGGACCCAGGTAGATAGTAATCTCTCCTTTGACAATCATATTGCCAAAGTAGTTAGAAAATCCTTCTATGTGGCCCATCTAGTTACTAAAGGGTTCGCATCTAGAAATAAAGAGGTTATAGTGCCCCTCTACTCATCACTCATCAGACCCATCATAGAGTACAATGTCCCATTTGGGATGTACCTCACAACACATTCCAACAGCTGGAAAGACCACAAAAGTACCTCACCAATAGGATTACTGGCCTCAAACTATGTCCTATGCAGCCCGACTGGAAAAACTCCGGCTGTACTCAGTGGCATATCGCTTACTCAGAGGTGATCTCTGCCTGACTTACAAAGCCATGCCCAACTCAAAATTTATGGACATGCTCCACCTAAAGAAATCCAAGTCACAGCGAGCCACATGCTCTAGTGAGCTAAACCTCGCCACAACAATAAATAGAACATACTGGAGGGATAGAGTCCTGTCACAGAGACTCCTCATGCTTTGGAACAAAATTCCATATTACATCAGACAGAGCCCCTCACTAACACTCTTCAAGAGAAGCTTTGACGAGTGGATAGGTAACAGAAAATACACCCCTGGGATCACTTCATTGGCTCTGCTTGAAAGAGGATCAGTTAATTAATCAATGGGGCGGTGAAAGCCAACACACTCTGGCTAGGCTTATAAATGCCCTCGGGCAGATAGCCTAGTACCTACCTATTTGATGAAGTCCTTGGTTTTAGGACGAAAATGCGTGTAGTGTAATCTGGTGAAGAAAAGCGTTTATCTGTTCGTGTATTTTTGTGCAGCACCTGGCTTTTTGGAATAAACTGTTGTGGAGTATCGTTCTTTGGTCCTTGGCATTCTTCTTTTTGGATTTACTGGTTGGTTTTGAAGTGCCACTCGTACTGTTCTAGTACCTACCTATGAACCTATTCGAGCACCTCTGTATGTTATAATTAATGTTGACAGAATATATGACAGGATGTAAGGCCTTCGACACAATACCCCACTCAGGTATCATCGAAAAACTCATCAGCTTGAATGTAAACCCATACATCACAAGATGGGTTGCAAACTGGCTAAGTGACAGAACCCACAGGGTCAGAGTTGCTGGCGCCATGTCAGACTCAAAGCCTGTCACAAGTGTCCCACAGGGCTCAGTCCTGGGTCCACTCTTGTTCGGCATCTACTTTTCTGAAGTACAAGCAAACACAGGAGGGTTATGGCTGACAAAGTTTGCAGATGACTGCAAACTGGGCGCCATAGTCGAAAACACATCTGACGCAGATATCCTTCAGAAGGGCCTCACAGAAACGGATAACTGGTGCCATAGCCATGGCCTAAAGTTAAACGCCAAGAAATGCATAGTCATACCCTTCGGGAAAAACAAGGTTACCCCTAGCTACCATATAGGTGGCAATCCACTGAGCACAGAAGAAGTCATCAAGGATCTGGGGACCCAGGTTGACAGTAGCCTTTCGTTTGACACTCATGTTGCTAAAGTAGTTAGGAAAACCTTCTACATTGCCCACCTGATCATGAAGGGATTCACATCTAGATCAAGGGAGGTCATCGTCCCCCTGTACTCATCACTCATTAGACCTATGATTGAGTACAATACCCCATTCGGAATGTATCTGACCCGACACCTGCATTAGCTTGAAAGGCCCCAAAAGTTCCTCACCAAAAGGATAAAGGGTCTCAAAAATATGTCTTATGCTGCCCGACTGAAAGAACTCCAGCTCTATTCAGTCTCATACCGCTTGCTCAGAGGTGACCTGTGCCTGACATATAAGGCCATGTCAAACCCAGATTTGATGAATATGCTTCACCTCAAAAAATCTGGATCCCTCAGAACCACAAGGGCGGGAGACTTAAACCTTGACACAGTTATTAATAGAACGTGCTGGAGGGACAAATTCATCACCCAGAGACTCCCTATGCTGTGGAACAAAATCCCGGTACATGTGAGGCAGAGCACCTCGCTGGCCTTGTTCAAGAGGAATCTTGGCCAATGGATGGGAGATCGCAGATATACCCCAGGGATTACTTCAGTGTCACTGCTTGACAGAGGCAGAGCAAAATAATAGGCATAGTTTTATTCAAACTAAAGGGGTGGCGAAAGCCACATAACTATGGGCTAGGCTTATAAATGCCCTTGGGCAGATAGCCTAGTATGAACCTATGAACCTATGAACCTATGGAGAAACAGAATGAAATGTTGCTTGATATTTTGTGTTTTTTGCAGTTCTAATCTTGGTGTTGGTTTAGTGGATGATTTAAGTGATTACACACACATATGCTACAAAGACAGTCAAAGAGATACAGTGGACTTGTGCAGACAGTAGCATAGCTAGTGTGGGACAAAGTAGGCAGCCTAGAGTGCAAGGTGTTAGGGGCATGAATGAAGGATACCAAGATGATTAGTGTAGAACCAATATATAATGATACATAAATTAATTTCAGTATCGATATTCTGCAGGACTGAAGTGCTTCAGAGCTTCATGTAAGGTATAAGATGTAGCAAGTCACTTTCCATAATTTTAAAAGCAGAAATTCTGTTTTTTTTTTTTTTTTTTTTTTTTTTGCTGGCTGGTCCTGAAATCTAAGAGTACACAAGACAGACTGGACAGACTGTGGACCTTTTTTGCATTTATTTATTCTTTCTTTCTTTCTTTCCTTCACTTTAGCATTTGAGGAGCAGGGGTGGCAGACTGCCAATCTGTAATGGGCGCTCGATGAGCTAGCTATAGCTGTGGGTACAGATGTCATACAAACTCCATCACTGGCGCAAATAAGCATAATCAGTTGCACCTCTACTGCTGGAAAACAATTTATATGCTTTCATGTATTACAGTTAGGATAGTATAAGGCAATATACTGAAAATATACTTACAGTACATTTCAGACTCCTTCCGCTGAACCTTTGCCTCCCACTGATGAAGCAGGTCAGTGTCGTGCCATTTTGGGTTACTGTAACTATGCCAGCATTCTTCAACAGCATGGATGATGTCAATAGCATCATTCACTAATCCAGCAAAATTACATTAGGAATCCACATTCCTCAATGGCTCATCATAATTGCATACCAGATGTTCTCTGACATTCTTGTGCAGGAAGAACAGAACTTAATCTGTTTTTTTTTGTGGCATACTACACTAAAGTCCTGCATTCTCCACTGCCACGAGTAGCCATAGTCAGTAACTCAGAATGTTGAATGAGCAAACAGTATCCCTGTGCACACCTGTGCATGCTTGTGTATCACATGTGACACAGTGCAGTGATGTATTTAACCTGACCATGCAATTATGCTGCAGGATGTACACATGCCAAATGCACAAGTGTACAAGTCACATGCTTACAGGTCACTGTGGTAAGCACGATTAGAAACAGCATATCTGAGTATGATATTGTCCACTGTCTGCAGTTCACAGACAGTTGTGCTAACTGACTTCATTTGTACACCAGTTACACTAATGGGATCTTGTAAACATGGTATAGTGTAAGATATTTTCTGCATAAGATCACTTAGAACTATTCATGTAAGATATTTGCATCGGGCATCAAAATGTGATGTAAATAAACACATGCATAAAAGAAACAGGCTGAAAACACTTCTCTACATTCTCAACAAGTAACATTGAGGAACACAGAAACATTCATGAAAACCTTTAGGTGAGGGCTGGCTGTGCAATAGATTTTCAGAGCATCTACTTTTTAATGCTTATTTTATTTGTTTTTCAGGATGGAGCACTGACCTCCAGAGAGCTTTTTTCATACTTAGCCGACTTAAGTGACTTGTAGAAAGTCAGAGGTAAGAAATGGCAGCTGCCAGCATCAAGCCTTACACATGTGGACCTTAGGAAACAGCTTTCCAACAGCTCCTTAAACCTCTAAGCCAATTGCTAGATTGACAATTTGTGCATTTCAGTAACAAAGGCTTACAGGATGTAAAGTAGAGTGCACAGTATTCACAGAGAGGTTACAAAATGACAGGAAGGGAAACCACCTTCTCCTTACATCTAGTTAGGGGAATGGATGTCTTCAATGCAAATATCTACTTCCATAGTTAACTTAAAAACTAAAAAGATAAATGTACCTGACAAACAGGGCATCTTGCTTGCATGCAATAGGAAAAGGTGTCAAACACAGGATGGGATGAATGAATTCAAAACCAATACCTAGATATGGATATGAGTAGTTATTAACAGAAGACAGTTTTATAGTAAACAAAAAGAAGCTTCTACAGAAATTGCCAAAACAGCAGTTATGAAGTGGCGAGATATAAAATAAACGTTGAACTATAATATGGTGCAAGAGTATGTGATGACAGGAAATGCACTTGAAGTTTAGAGAACTGGACTTGTAGAAGACTCAGATTTTGTTTGTGAAGATTATGACAGACTGGGATGCTAGGATGCACAGTCTAAAGTGATACCCTGGATTTAATATCTGTGAAGTCAGCAACACCCTGGCTGCTATCGGTATTATAACAGAAGACAAGTTGTTGTCACTATCTTAAAGACTGATGTTATATCATGTACCATAAAATGTAAATGGTAAAAGAAGATGCCAAAAAGAAAGATTATCAAACATTAAAGTTATATTTTATTTGCATTAGTGAACAAGACAAATAGATGGGCTGTCTGGTTCAGTGATGTTCAATAATCCATTGCAGAATAAGGTGGATGAGCTTGGTAACAGGAACCTAGTGCTCCTGAAACTACATCCACAAAAAGCTCCAACACCCGGGAGGCAGGCCTTTTGTAGAATTTACAGCGTGCCATGGTGTAGACATTCCACTGTGGTCAAAGTAATCTTTAAGGGATGATGAAAAGTCAGTGAATGTAAAACCAGTCTCTACAATTGCATTTATGCATTTTTGAGTGTTCATGTTTGCAGAGCGGTTTGTAGTCATTGCAGCAGTAAGTGTGGTCACTGAGGTAGAGCTGTTTTTAATATGTCTAGACAGAATGAAGAATTACCACCAAAACTAAACATCCCATGACATTTTGTACATCTGTGCGCCTGCACTTGGTTTTACACATTGTGTGTTCCATTCCTTTATGGAGAAGGTGGTACAAACATAAATATGGGTTTAGAAATTACAGCAGTGGAACACACATTTTCATGGAAACGCTGCTGCAAATGTCTGCAGCCATTAATGAAACACACTTTTCCATAGAAACATCACACTGGTAATATAATAATTTATTTTGACTCTGAAGTTACTATGCTTGATTGACAAAGGGCATTGGGCTGTTTGTTAATCTAGCAATCTTGCCCATTTTCCCTGCCCATACATGAGGGGTGGGAGGTTGGCATAATGGTTAAGGTGTTTACCTTAAAAACACAAAGTGCAGGGCTTAATTCTGACATGGGGAAATTGGCTAGGCTTAAAATGGCCCATAAGGGCCGTTAGCCTAGTACTAACCTATGAGCAAGATGGATTTCTGTGCTTTAACATTCTAAATTGCCAAAGACTTTGGAATATTGACCATTATTGAAATAAAACTGTACAGTAGTTTCTCCAAAATGTGAGGTAAAGCTAGTTAATAATGACACCCATTTGTTAACCAGGTGCAGCCACTAGACACACCTGTTTAAGGGCAACACAGGCCAAGGTCCATTTAGGTAACTTGCTCAAGCTCTCACATAAGGCAACAGAAGGCAGAGGGAATTCAGCTTGCTGCAGTTAAATGTTACTCATGAAACAATGAAGCCTGTAGCAAACCACTTGCTACAATGTAACAAGTAGCTTATTAGAGTTAAGTATCACACATGAAGCATCAAAGTGCTTCAGCTCTGACTGTAAAAGCAGTATTGGCATTGTTTTATGGATGGACAGGCTACCTAGATCTAAACTGAACTTATATTTCTCTTTAGTTCAAGGGAAATAATTGGTATAGTGGCAAACTATTACATACCCAACTAATGACAGATCAGAACCCATAAATTTTAACCTTGAAAACTGGAAGACAGTGTGATGCCCTTGCAATGGCTCAGTAATTAAGCAGCCTCAATCCTCACCACTGGCAAGAGTAAGGGACGTCCACAATGGGAGGATGACAAGTACACACATAGTAAAGTGCAATTTTCCTTAAGAGCATACATAGACCACAGTCAGTCTGGAACTAGTTTTTCCCTCTTTCTCCAGATCTCCAGTAAGACTCCCCACTTCCATAGCTATAGGGTTAATATCTCAGCTGAGTGGTCAAGCCAAAACCTCCAGCACCCTCTCTGTCCAATCAGTGCTCTGTGTCTTTGCACAAGTAGCTGACACACAACACACACACGCGTGCGCACACACACACACACACACACACACACACACACACACACACACTTACTTTGAGATTTGACTAAGAAAGGCTGGCACAGGTTTACTTCTGCCCAGACTATAAGGTAGTTATCACTGCCACCAACCACTTTTATCAGCAACTCTAGACCCTTAACAAAGAGTGCCCAATTCTACTGTGTAATGTTACTAATAATCCAAATGGTAGTTTTAACCAAGTGCCAGGCTATTAGGATTGGCCTGCACAGTGTCACCAAATACATATGCAAGTACACTAAGAACTTAAATATGTCTCATAAATATCAGCCACAAAGATAGGTTTAAATATATTTAATAATAAGTAATAAAAGAACAAGACAATACTCAGAAAACAAACACAGCTACTTCAGAGTTCAGAATCACATGGAATATGTTAAAACATTGCAGGAGAGTCCCAAATAAATACAGAAAACATCTAATTTAATCTTTACTATATTCCTATCTATATCTAAAAGAGATACTATGACCTGAATCTTCCTTACAGACAGGCAAGTGCAGATGCTAATGATGAGTGGATGCTTCCAGGTCCAAGACAAAATATAAAATGCACGGTCTCTCTCTCTGAGAGAGTTCTTAAATCAGTATCAAACATATACTGCTGGGTTAGCTTGGATGACATCATTTTTTTGTCACCTGCCTTCAGTTCCCAAGCTAAACCATAAACTAACAGAATGTTAACATTTCTATGTTAAAAATACACATATCTCAGAACTGTGCAGCTGCTAGGAAGTCATAAAGAAATAAAACACTTTTTATATTTTAAACCTGATAATTACTTTTCTCCAAGACAATAGAAAAAACTCCTAGTTCTAGACATTGTGTCTGCTACTGAACTGGAACTGAGAGATAACATCTCTTGTTTATGGCCCAGCTATGAAGTAACTTCACCTCAACTATTCCTAAGTTTTGCAGGTTAATATTCTATGTTCCAGCAGGGTACACTGTGGATACATTGTAGCTCAGTACATCACATACAGTTCTGTATAAATATATATATATATATATATATATATATATATATATATATATATATATATATATATATATATATATATATATATATATAGTATCCATACTCACAAATGACATACAGTTATTTACAAAATCCCAGATAGCTGGGCTGGCAGAATTTCCCCTATGTCAGAGACAGAAATATGGAAACTGCAAGTTCAATGAATCATAATTGGAAAAGAAACTCAGTGGAAAACCTTAGATAAATGTTAATGTAGGAAATAAGCAATGCACAACTGAACTATAAAAAGGAGCCATATGCTTTAGGATTAAAATCCAAGTGGCACACCTAGTAACAGGAAGAAGAAGGAAAGACATGCAGAAATAGAATTGTAAAAAAATGGAACATGCCAAATAACTAAAGAAACAAATGGAACATGCCAAATAACTAAAGAAACAAATGGAACATGGCAAGTGACTAAAGACTCAGACAGACTTAAGAATGGCAAAAGACAAACAAAGAACAGAAAAGTTAAAAAATCAGATCATGAAATAACAAATAGAAAGGGTGGTAGGATTAGAATAACTAGGAAAATCAGCAGACAGATTTCTTGTAGAAAGCTTGGTGAAAAACAAGACTCAGGCTTCCCTAACCTTTGTGCAAATATAAGAGAAAATTTATGAAGGTGTAGAACAAGTTTTACTCGCCTTTGGGACACAATACAGAGGATTTTTTTTTACAAAAGAGGGATTAGAAGCAGACCAGAGTTGTTAGTTCCTTTTTGGTAACAGACAAGGATACCTAAAATAAAAGAGGAAGCAAAGACTATTAACAAAGCCAAAAATTAAAAAAAAAAAAACAATATGAGGCGTGGTAATATAGATTAAAGAATACAAATCTGCATTAACAAACTGTGCACAAGTTTAAACTATTTTCAGTCACTTTCAGGACATAAAAGAAAAAGGTTTCTGTCATGAAGGCAACATGCACCAATAACATATACCTCATCCCTAAAAGTAGTTCTTAACATGAGAAATACTTAAGATTGGTCTAAATGACTGCTCAGAAAATGAAAGAAAAAAAATGTGTTAGAATAAAAAAAGCTTTTTTACCTTATTTTTTGTTTCTTCTTGAGAGTGGTCTTTAAAATGACATAAATGACATGCTGCTGATAAAACTGTCTTTATATTTTGCTTCCTATGATAATGCTGAATAGCTTCCATTGCTTATTCATTATATTCAGGTTGATCTACTATATTTTATTGTCGTTTATATTTTCTTTTGATCAGCTTGTCTCATTTTATTACCTTTGCATAATCACATCCTTATGGATGGCACACTGGGTACTACATCAAGGACATCTTTCTGTTTCTTGACACAACCACCATTGACTCTTCTCCATTAATTCATGTCATGTCTTACACTTTAGATTTGCTAACAAAGTCATTACCATCTGTTAGGAGCATCCATCAGCTCAGACTGCTAAATGTTACAGCGTCAGGGCAGAATAAACATCCTTACTCATTCATGGTTTATATAGCACAACTCATTTAGCTTAATGTTATTTGTTACAAGACAGGGTGTGGATCAAATGGCACAAACATATGACACTCTGTAATTCTGCAGTATGGCCAATTAAATTATAGAACATGTCATTTATCAAAAAGTGGTGTATGTTCCTCACTTAAATTACAGAGCATCTCGCTTATAACATGATGTTACAATAGTCAAATTGGCAGTGTACAGCCATAAAATTATATGCGGTGAGCAACACAAAACACAGCAGACTCACAGATCTCATTACATGCAGCAAGGTGACACAGAGCAAATCTAATGTATACATCTGAGGCTGACAAACTAAATATCACTGGCAGTTTAATATACTCTAATTATTAATAATATATCTTAAAGCTGACAAAGTAAACTTTTATATTTTGAGTTGATTGACAGTTATGCAGCATAATTGCTCATCTTGCAAATAACTAAGCAAAGAATAGTCTGGGCCTGTTATTCTTTTGACTTAGGTTAGGTCTCTGTAGTTAGGCACTCTTGAGAGTTCTCCCATCTTCATGATATCTGAGGTCTGAAATTAAGAGAACAGCTCTAGAAGTAAAGTTAGGTCATAGATGTTTGTGGACCTCACATGTGCTGCTGCTGCTAACAGTGGAGGCACTTAAAGTAAAGAACATTTTGGACAAAAAGACAGTGCAAGGGACTGAGATGACATGTCTTACTATACATCATTTATGCTTTGCTCAAGTCATTATGAGGTCATGTTGGTAAGACCTTAACACGAAGCAGACAATGTTGTTTATTATGAATAATATGTGTTAATATAAAGGCTGCTGTCACCCCAGAACAGTCAGTATTATCTGTCTAGTCTGCCTGGTTATGGGCATTATTATGAATTACTCTTGTTGAAACATAAACTCATGTAACCTTTAGAATTAATTACAGACAGACCTATTAAAATGTTGTATGCATTTTTGTAACAATAACCTCTAAAGGCAAAACTATAAGTAATAAGGTTGTAGTGCATGAAGAGCTGTGATTGCAATCCAGTATTTAGAAAAATATTAATCAGTCAAGTGCTACAGTGGCACAAGACCTGACTTTAACAAATGTTAAGCACCCCCTGCTTAAATTGCTAAGGTCCGGTCTTGGGTTATGCAGTAAAATCTGTCAGTTTTAACCAGCAAAAGACTAGAAAATTTGTTTCTACCTGATGTATGTTGGTAACATGTCCCTGACTTGTTATTTTATACTTAGAATGTTCTAGAATAACAGGATGTATGTTTGACTGCATCTTCTGGAGGTTACAAAGTATGAAACCTAAATGTAAGTCATTATTTAGTGTCTTCAATCTTCAGTAATTTATCCAAAAAAACATGGGATTTATGAGGAACACACCCAAAATTTCAGATAGAAATCCGGACATTCAGTGAAGATCTTGCACAGTTGAGAGGCATAGAAGGTGAGTGTAAATATAAAGGGCTGAGTTATACTGCCTTTCTGGCAGCACTCACTAAGTGCTTTACAGGTTTGAAAGATGGCAAAACACTTGGGCCTGCATTTATGAACAGCTAATCTCCTCACTGCTATTGTGTGCACATCACACCATGATGCACACATGATAGCACACTATTTTGTATTCATTCAATGGCTTTACAAAGGTCAGCAGCAGAGTTTGCTAATGAAAGTATAATCAGCTGCATTTTATGCCAATTAACCAAATCAAGTAACCAATCCAAGATGGCAGAGCCATTCATGAAGCTATAAAGTAACCATGTAGAGATGGTGTAGCCCTTTGCCATAAACACAAAGATACAGCCACCTTCACACTTAATACAAACGATGTTAGGGGCTGCTGCTCTCTTACATGTGAATGTGCAAGAGGCTCATGTCTATGTTGCTGTTGCTACTGATAGACCTTGGCCAAGGAGAAGAAGGGTGTTCAGACCCCATTTAACATGTCAGGGATTGCATGATATTGAAATAGTAGAGTGGTACAGAGTTGCTGCCCCCACCTCAATCCCAGGGGAAATTGAGGAGAACCTGTGCCAGTGGAAACTAAGGTATATGCAGCATTAAGGATATTAGCTACTGGCACATTTCAGAAACCCACAGGGATTATACAAGGGGTACCATAGCCCTCAGCCTCCAGAATATTGCAGCAGTGTTTTAATGCTATGCTGCAAGGAAGTACATCTACTTTTCACACACACTAGAGGATAAAGCAGAAACAACGCAGGAACGTTATGCTGTAGAAGACTTCCCAGTAGTCTTGGAAGCCATAGACTGCACACACATAGTAATAAAAGCCCCACATGGTGAACAAGGAAGGACATACATCAACAAGAAAGGGTTCCACTGAATCAACTGCCAGGTTGTCTGTAATTCCTGAGGGATCATCTTCAGTGTGTGTGTAGGAAACTCAGGCAGTTACTATAAATCACACAAATGGTACACCTCTCAACTTTACACAAGGTTTGTTAGAAATGATGTTCCACAAGGCCTTCTACTGGGAGATGCAGGTTATGCACTGGAACCATGGCTTTTGACACCCATCAGAAATGCATACCCACAGAGGAAGGATAGAAGAATGCTCATGCTCAAACTAGAAACATCACAGAGTATGTGTTTGGCATGCTGAAATTATAGTTCTGCTGTCTAAACATGTCAGGGTGCCCTCTAGTAGGACCCAGGCACTTGCACAGAAATTCTCAGTCTTTGCCATGTTGAACAATATCATCTTGAGGAAACAGCTTCAACAAGGACAATGACTGGGTTGTAGACATCTAAGTGGACTTTTATGATAGAAATATTCTGAATTGAGCAGTTTTGTCATTATTGGTTCATGCATTTTCTTTCATTGCTTACTGGAAAAATGTTCAAAACAAATTTAAAACGCGCTCTAACAAGTGTGTTATATTATACAAGGAATGTAATTTAATACAATCAGGAAGATGTATCAAAAAGCACATGTATGTTTTGTGTGTAAGGGGCCAATGATTTGAAAACTGCTCAAAGGTAATCTTTATCCACTACTGGCCAGATGGCATGCATTTTGAGTTTCAAGGCAGAGAAGTTTTAATCCTAAGTATATTTTCATTGTGAGACTATTGTTTTGTTTAGCAGATATGTATTAGTGTTTGTGCTGTAAAATAAGTTTTAAATGAAATCCAAATCATCATAGAAGTAAAGCAGTGCACACATTACGGTGTTTACAGTAAATAGGGTGAACTAGCCAAGTAATGGGCTATTGGAATGGCTGCAGGGGGGAGGGCTGTGTATGGGGGGGCCCTATTCGTCCATGATTTTGTGAGGAGGGGAGGGTGGCAAACTCAGACAGTTTCGGGTGGCACAAACTCAAGCTATGCCACTGATCAGTAGGCCATGGAGAATGACTTTTGGAGGTTCTAGCAAATTATAACTTTCTTTTGCTAAGGTTAGAGCATGCAGTAGGTGGATTGGACACTCCATATTGGCCCTAGGTGTGAGTGTGTGTGCGCCTTCTGCGGAAGGTTGGGCACTGGGCTGGCAACTTGACACAGTAAAACTCCACTGCCAATCATGAGAGGACAGATGATCTGCTGTGGTGATCCCTAACTGGGAAAAGACAAAAGAAGATTATTGCTTACCATTAAATGCAACATTAAATGCTCTACTTTTACCTCAAAACCCAGATACTGCAAATCACCAAAATAAAATCATAATATTCATTATCTTTTCCCTTCCCAGTGAACATCATGTGTTACACGTTTCAAAAAAAATGGTTACCATTTACTACAGGGTCTAGACTCTAGAGCCATATTTTGGTTCTGTTTTTCAGTTTGCGTTTGAAAGTTGGTATCCCACAATTCCATTGGAGTGGGTGGGGTTACATAATTATGTATGCAAATTAGATGTTAATCAGCGTACAGATTTGTACCTATTTTTCATGAGCCTTGTCCAGATTTTTGATGCTTCCAGGTTGAGAGGTATGCTGAGTACTGTTCTGCAAATAGTAAAATGGAACCGTGACAGCTCCAAATAAAGGATGTATCCAGTTGAGGAAGCATGCCAATGGCCAAATATACGGACATTGGCATTTTTTCCCGTTGCAAAATAAAAAAAATATAATTATTTTTTTTTAACTTGATCTCCGATGTTTAAGTGTAGCGCAGCGCAAACGTGCTGTGCTCTAAAAATCAGAAAATCAAAAAATAAAAGGCACAAATAGGGAATTTATTCAAAATATTAATCTGCCATGCAAGTGAATGGCAGGCTGAAGACAACATGGCTACTGAGATGAGGTTGCTAAGGGGGGAAGCTCAGTCTGAGAGATGTAACTATGCATTAGTAGGCAATCCTATGCAAATGAGGATAAGGATAGTGAATCCCAATATTCTCTGCTATGTGAACCATGTCCCTAGAGTGTAAGAGTAGGAAAAGGGGAGTAACAGAGTAGGAGATGGGTGACATCATGAGGTGATATGTATGAAAAAGACTGCAAGCTTATTGGAGCAGAGTGGCATGTGGTTACTGTGAGTTACTCAGGACTAAAAGAGGTGTGTCTACAGTTGTCTAAACTGAAATCAAGAAAATGAAGGTGTATGCCATGGCTATCACTAAAGTTTCTTGCAAAGCTGCTTACACTGTGTGCGCACGTGTAAACCAGTCAAAGCCTGTGTGCGCGTGTGTGCACCCGTGTAAGCCTGTGTAAGGCCGTCTAAGCTAGTATACATGAATGTGCACCCGCCTAAGCCCATGTAAGCCTGTGTAAGCCTGTGTGCATGCATGTGAGCATGTTTGCGCTTGCGCTTGTTTGCGCGGTGCTGCCCCCTGTGGAAAAAGAAATGGGAAAAGGAAGGAAAGGAAGTAGTAGGAAGTTAACCAAGGAGAACTAGCAGAGCTGCCAGGTGAAATCAATCAGAATCAGCCAATTACACAGGCAATACACTAGCCCAGCCCAGCCCCTAAAACTCTGCAAACAACATTCCCCCATGTTTTTCTCAGAAACACTGCAACACTGCAGTCAACAAAGAGAAGTGAAAACTTAAAAAGCTTAAACTGAGACATAAAAATGTTAGGGGCCGCCATTGCTGTTATAAGGCAACATGTGCAAGATGCTGAGGGTGGTGCCATTGCGAATGCTGCTGAGCAACCCACAGTGAGGGAATGGAGAAGAGTGTACAGACCCAGGGTAACCTACTAGGGGCTACATGAGCTGGAGATAGTGGAGCGCTATAGAGTGGACAGAGAGCTCCTGCAGCAAATTGTTGAGCTGTGCAGGCCACGCCTCACACACAGAACCAACAGAGGGGAACCCATCCCAGTGGAAACCAAGGTATGTGTTGGCCTAAGAATACTAGCAACTGGTACCTTTCAGAGACCAGCTGGTGATATGATGGGGATTTCACAGGCATCAGCATCAAGGGTACTGCACCAGTTCCTGGATGCCATGTCAGCACATGTTGGTGATCATGTATATTTCCCCAATTCCCGTGAGGTATTGGCAAGCAATATGCATCTCTTCCAGCAAATAGCGGAATACCCTGAGGTAGTGGGTGCAATTGAATGCATGCACATACACATCAAAGCACCAGCTGGTGAGTGGGGTAGGGCCTACATCAACCGCAAGGGCTTCCACTCCAACTGCCAGATCATGTGTGATGCCCAGGGCATAATACTGAATGTGTGTGCTGGCTGCCCTCGAAGCTACCACGATTCCCATATCTGGCATCTGTCGCAACTGTACCAGACATTTGCAAATGGGGACATCCCTGACGGTCACCTAGTGGGGGATGCTGGATACGCACTGGAGCCGTGGCTGATGACACCCATCAGAAATTCACACACACCTGAACAAGAACTCCATAATGAGGCACACGCACAAACACAAAATGTAACTGAGCATGTGTTTGGGATGCTCAAGTCACAGCTCCGGTGCCTGAACACATCTGGTGGAGCCTTGCAGTACTCACCAACTACATGTACCCAAATTGTCATGGTATGTGCCATGCTACGCAATCTGATCCTGCGAAAACAGCTGCAGCAGGAACATTATGGGGCAGGGACAAACAGCCCCCCACCATTGCCAAGGCCTGCACAGGCACAGTGTGACTCGGAGAAGGAACAACCCGAGCCTGCCCCAGTAGGCAGAAGGAAGCGTGCCCAGTATGCCTTGTCCTTGGCAAAGAGGCAACCCATAGCACATACCCTGGAAATGATACCTCTCACTGACTCACACATAAAATAAAAGGGGTCGCCCAACTTGACACTACCTGTTTCCAAATATGTATAGGGAGTGTAGTATGTGCATCCAACATAGGCAGCTCTGAAGCACCACCTGAGGCATGATTGCCATGTTTTATGCAATATGTAGTATATGTAAACAAAATTGCTTGTGCAATGTTGGCCAAGGTTGGCCAAAGCTGAGCAAAGTCAGTTAAATGTGCTCATATCTGCTTTACTGTACCTTAAGCAATCTGGTCTGGCCAGCATGAAAATAAAAAGCAGTGATAGGGCTTGAACACAGGATACTGGGCACTATAGTTACAGTACTGAACCACTAAGCCATGATAGCATTACAGTGGCACAGACACGCAGGACAATTGTACACTAATGCAAACACAAAGCAATGCTGTATCATGCCCCTAATGAGGCAAATGGGTAACCTTACCCACATGCCTATGCAGACAGAGAACATCAGGCCAGGCGTTGTGATGTGGGTTGTGTAGGCTATGAAGTCGCAAGCTAATATATGTGGCAATGGACGCTAAGACCTGTAGTATACTAGTATGCCTCAAGCCAGTATGATAGGCAACAATACAAACTGTAATGGTGTCCTGTACATAGCAGTGCAGGCACAGCAAATGTGTATAAGTGTCAAGTGAAACCCACATCCTATGTACATACACAGTAACAATCCGGTGTACCCACGGTTAGAAATGTACAAAGAATAGCTGTTCCCCCCTGTATGTAGAAATGTTGATAAGTCTATGCAAAGTGTCTCATGGAAGCCCTGCAGGCACAGCATGATCCCTGTTTATCTATGACACAAAGTGTAAAAATACATCTTGATTTACCATACACATATTGTATAAATTTCTATACTGTGCATGCTCACACACTCCAACAAATATAGTGGATTTCAATCTGCATCACACTGAAAGGTCATACTGGGCATGCTCACACACTTAGGCTAAATATGGATGTGATGATAAGGGATCTATGGACAAACGTGTATAGTCATCTCTACTTCCAGAAACACATTCACAAAGTGGTCTGAAAATCCTGCTATGTGTACACACAAACTGCCAAGGTCTGTGCATGTAGGTCAAAGGAGGTTGCCACTACTCAGCAGTGATCAGACCTGTCAGAGACTACCACAACACACTTGCAAGGAATCTGACTAGGCACGTTCATCAACTAGAAAGAACAATGAAGAACCTTAACAAGAGGATTACTGGCCTCAAATAGTTGCCCCATGCAACAAGAATGAATGTAACCCAAGCTGTACTCAGTGGCATACTGTCTACATAGCAGATCTCTGCCCAACAGACAGGTCCATGTCATGGTTACACTTAGATCTGTTCTGAGTTACAGCTCAATGGCACTAAATGTACAGAGCCAACTGATATTGGCAACATCCTGGCAGATAGGATAAGTGTTAACTTTACTCCCCTCTCATCCATGAAAGAGCACATGTCTATAATGGAAGAGTGCAAAGTTGCTGTCATCATGGCTGCACAGGTAAAAAACACTCTCCGAAGCCAGTATCACAGCAGCCATGGGACTAGATAACTTCCCAGGCTGTGTAGTATCTACTTCCCTGAAGTAAACATTAACATGGAGGTTCTGTGGCTACTGACATTTCCAGAGGACTGCAAACTAGGAGCCATCATTGTAAACACTAAAGATGTGGACATCCTACCAAAGGGCCTCACTGAGACAGATGGCTGTTGTCCAAGCCATGGGCTGTAACTCAATGCCAAAAGGTGCATTATCATCACCTTTGTTAAAATCTCTACAAGAACTACAACATAGGTAGTAGTATACCTCACACTTTAAGTGTGACAAGAGACCCTGGGCCACGGGTGGACAGTGGATACAACTGTGATAAGCACATTCCCACAGTAGTCAGGAAACCCTGTTATGTGGCACACCTCATCACAAAATGTGTCTCATGCAGAATAAAAGAGGACATTGTTCCCCTCTACTCAACACTCACTAGAACTATAAAAGAGTACAACACCACTGTTGCTATGTACCTCACAAGACAACTACAACAACTGGAAAGCCAGCAGCAATACCTCACAAAGAGCATTATTGGCCTGAAATACATGCCATACACAGACCATTGCAAAATGCTCCATCTGTACTCCCTTGCATATCGCCTACTCATAGGTGTTCACTGTGTAACATCCAAAGCTATGTTAAACATGCAGCTGTTGGATATGATCCACATAAAACACTCACAATCACCCTGACCTTTGGACCCAAGACCACGAGTGAAATACAAAAGGAAGTGGTGTAGCCATTTACCTTATGGATATCCACACCTCCAGGTTACTGCCACAACATGAGGCCTTGGAGACCATGCAAGTGCAACTAACATTGGGCAAAGCTGCTCATCAGATTGTAGCCTGCTACAGATCATGTACCTTGTCTCAGGAACCTCACTCAGTATTCTGGAGAACAATGTCAAATATAAAGGTCATATCAAACACCATTATATGAGGAGATTACAACTACCCAAACAATGAGTGGGTGAATAACTCGTATACAATGTCCTTTGCCCAATGTGTCCTAGAGTTAAGAAACTCTAACACCCTGGAACAGCTGGTCAGCATGCCCACTAGAGGTGACAATATACTGGACATGATCATCACCAACATGGGGTACCAGTGTTCCACGACAGCGATTACCCCCTAGCTGGTCATATCAGATCATTAAGTAATCACACTGGACATCCACATCCCACCCCCACACCCAGTGAATGAAACTGTGAAGACATTTTCAAAAGCAAACAGCACACTTCCCAAGACCAAAGTGGAAAGTCCCAAAGGCCTCTTGCTAGAGGATAATGGTATACAATCTGCCAGATCATTTACAAGTGCATCCTATGAGCATCTACAGGGATGCATGGATCGAGACATCACAAATAAAAGCAAGATGCACTCCTCCAAAAATAAGAAACCAATCTGGTGGTCATTGCCCATAAATAAGCTAGACAACAGAAGGAGGAAACTAACACCTGACAGAGCCAACTTCACTAAAGGAAAGGCATCACTGATCATTATTAGGATGAAACAATGATTGCTCATAAAATAATCCAAGCAGAGTTTCTAAAGACAAACTGCCAAGGAATGTAAGAATAACAACCACAAAGCCTTCTGTAGCTATGTCAGACATGTAGGTGTCAACTTCCATATATGCTGTCAGCTACTGAAAAAAGTAATGACATACACCAAACCAACTTTCATTGCCCACACCTAGGGGGACAAGTGCAGTGTAAACTCCCCCCCATCACCCCCAAAAGGGCCTGTGTCTATCACATAAGGATGCAGAGACACAGACGTCGCGGACATGCATGTAAAGACAGCCCTCACCAAAGCTAAGAACATAGCATCAATGTGACTGTAAGTTGTCCCAGGCTGTGTCTTACACTAGGCCCACAAGGAACTACACCCTCACCTACATTCACTGTCCAGACTCAAGTGTATCACAGGCTATGTACCCAAAGAATGGCATACACTAACAGTCATCCAGCTCCACAAAGGGTGTGCCAAAACAGATCCTGGAAACAATTGCCCAACATGTGTACTCAGCCTGGTCTATAGAGCTATTGAGCAAATCATCATGAACCCATACAATGAGACATTGGAGATCTCCAGACACTGGACTCTACACAACTTCGCCTTGTTAAAGGCATAGCCTGGCTTCCAAACCTAGTTGACTTATTTAAAACAGTTACCATGAACATAGATGGAGGTGAAAGTAGTCCACACAGCCCACCTGGACCTCACTAAGGGTTTACCACACCATTCCCCACTCCATCATCATGGACAAGTGTACCAGCTTGAACATGAACAGCTATATCACAGGATGGGTGGCCAAGTGGCTCACAGATCAAACACACATGTTCATAGTTGCGGGTGCCATGTTCAACTCTAAGCCAGTCACACATGGCATCACACAGGTCTTGGTCCTGGGACCCCACCTGTTCAGTCGATACTGCTCAGAGGTACAGGCAAGCATGGCAGGTGTAAGGCTGAACAGATTTGCAGATGACTGGAAACTGTGGTCCATAATTGACTGTACAGCTGACACAGACATCCTCCAGAAGTGTCTTACAGAGACAGATACCTGGTGTCAAAACAATGCCCTCAAGCTGAATGGCAAAGAATGCATAGTCACCCCTTTGGGTAATACAAAGTGCACACAAATTACCACATAGGTGGTAATCCAGCATGTACAGAGAAAGTAATTATGGCCCTGGGGACACAGGTAGATAGTAAACTCACCTTTGATGATCTCATGGCCAAAGTGTTTAGACATTCGTTCAATGTAGTCCAACTAATGTCACACACTTCGTATAGTCTGATGATGTCACCATCCTACAAATATACCTGTGGAAAATAAAACTCCCACTAATCTGTATAGCGCTTCGTGTTAATGTGTACTCCTCTAGTATCATGAAGTAGTTAGGTAGGGGTTTGAATCCTGCACTGGGCAACTGTGTGTGTGTTCCCCTTGGGAAGGAGCAACCTTTTAGGAGAGTAGTGAAACACCTCAAAAGTGGTAATCTGACCTTTGTCAAGTCTGATGATGTCCCCATCCTACAAATATACCTGTGGAAAAAAGAGCTGACAGTAACGTGTATAGCGTGTCGTGTTGATGCGTACTCTTCTAGTATAATGAAGTCATTAGGTAGGGGATTGAATCCTCCACTTGGTGAGTGTGTGAGCTGTATGTGTGTGACACTGTTGGTCAATGTGTTGTGGGTTTTGCTTTTACCACTGTATGACATATCAGTATGCATTGCACATGTGAGCTAGCTGTGTGTCAAATACATATCTGTACATGTTACCTCAATGATTGCATGTGTGGGAACCCTGATTTCTCCAAGAACACAGCTGTCATCCTTGCCAGACTGTGCTGCTGCTTCCCAGACCTTAGGTCACATCTGTATGCTTGTGACAAGGCCAGCCACTGCAGTGATCCCTGGCCTAGGTCACCTGTGTCACACAAAGTCATTATGTTTCCTATTGGAATGTGTGAGTGAGGGTATATGGCCGAGGTATATGTCAGACCTGTTCAAATGCAGCAAAGTCTGTCCATGATGACTATTCATAGGTGTAGAACAAACTGTGGATATGCATGCAGACCTTTTATTGCTTATGTGATCCAAAAATGGATTCCAGAATACCTTTGGAAATGTGATTAACAGAGGAGAGATGACATAACACTTGGTTGTATGTACACATCGGTACCTGTTCATCATGCTGGTGGCTACTACCTATGTGGTACTGTGGGAATAATATGGTCCTTATAGGTGGATGACAATGCTTAGTTTGGCTTATAGCTTTACAGCATGGGTTTGACAACAGGCATCTGTCTGTATGATACCCTTGTGGAGTATGTATGTGTCATCTGGAGAATGCATTATAGGCCACAGTATGCATTACCAGACGTGGATGGACATATCCCTACTGTGATTGCCTGTATCTAAGAGAGCTATATGGCAAACAGGAGTGGTCTCAGTAATGGGTGCAGTTGAATACCAGTGGCTACTGGCATTGTATAGGATCCAAATGTTGCTGTGCGTCCTACATCTGTGTGTCGGTTGTCAGGACATCATCTAATGATTGGTTATGGTCAGGCTGTTGAAGTGATGTATACCACCAGAATGCAAAACAATGACAGATAGTAACAGTATCACCCACAGAACAGTGTCAAACCATGTCATACACACATGTGTAGTCAGTTGGCCGAAATGTGTGTAGTACAATGCATACTGGCCACCAATAGAAACTATGGAGTGTTACTGTGAAATACAGAGCATGTCACCCTGGCCATGTGTCCACTATGCACGTACATGCAGACAGTGCACCTCCACCATGTTCACAACTGTACATCTGCAAATCTGTGCTACACACATCCCATACATACTGTCCACTCTCTAACACATGCTGCCAATACTGCACACATCAGCCAAGTGGCACGTGGCCAGACAATACACAATTGGAACCAACACTGGTGTAAACAACACTACAATGACAATCATAGCTTTAATGCATCATACCTGCTCAGCTACACCTTCAAGCATATCATTACACTCTACTGCTGACAACATGCTAACATTGCTATACTGCTATATAGACACCCTGTGCATCAACACCATGGTAGCCTGTTCCTGCATCGATGTTACAGATGACAGGAGGTGGCACAGGTTTCATCATATGCACAGGGGGTGTTGTTGGTTCGCCAGAGGCCTACAGTGAGCCATCCAATTGACATGTATGTGTGTGTGTGTGTGTGTGTGTGTGTGTGTGTGTGTGTGTGTGTGTGTGTGTGTGTGTGAGGGGCAAAAATACTGTAATGGGCCAATGTTGTTGTAGTGTGTGTGTGGGTATGTTTTATCCCTAGGTGTCTGGAGTATGTGTGTGTGTCTGCATGCACACAGTTCCACCATGTGGCTGCCATATATGGGTATTTGTGGGACAGCCACAGACTGTACCTGCGAGGCTTTACAGATCACTGTCTCTGGCCATGGATACGGTACCTGTGCCTGGCAGGGGTGCTACTGACATTATCAGGTACTAAGTCAGACTGGGTACTATCCCCAGAGGTGGATGGATGCACACTGGACACAGGTCCCTGCTAGGACTGACCAGAGCCTCGTGCATGTGGTCTTCTAGGACATTCTATGGACAGCCCACCCCCAACATTGCTGGGGCTGGTACTGGCACTACGGAAGTGGCTGTGGCTTGAGGGACGTCCTCGGCGACTGCCAGCTGCTGATGTTGCTGGCATACATCCACATCGACGTCTCAACCATCCCGCACTGTCCTGACACATGGACATGACATTGCGGAGGATATCTAATGTCTCTCCCCAACGTCTATCAGTGACCTCGGTGTAATGTCGGATAGCACCTGCTAGGTCACGGATACTATCAATGACAGCAGTGTTATGGGCCCTCTGTGCCCTTAGTCCCTGTCTGGTGTACTGTTCCATACGTTCCTGTGCCTCCATGACAGCCTGGAACATGCATAATTTTGTCAGACCTGTTGCACATCTGCCAGTGGCAGGATGAGCAGCAGTGCTCCTACTAGAACCCCTGGACATCTGCCTATGTTCTACCTTTCCAGACATCTGGGTATGGCTGCTGTGTTGGGATGCATGTGCCATGGATACCACACTGTCCTGGCCAATGCCAACAGTATGCTGTCCCTCAACTATGGGCATTGGTGATGGATGTATTGGCAGTATGACTGTATGCTTGGATGGGGTGGACAGCTGTGTACTGTCAATTGGTGGCCCAATGACAGACCCTGGCAAACACGCCTGGGCCTCAACTCACCTATTTTCATTATCACTATGTGGCTCAGTGACATCAGTTTCCCTGCTGCAGTGAACCAGCCCTAACACAGCACCTGAGGGAGGGAGACAGGAAACACACTTTACGACCTGTACATGATGTTGGCACACATGAACACATGCACACATGCACATATGAGCACATGCACACATGAACCCATGAACACATGAACATGTGAACATGTGAACACATGCACACATGAGCACATGCACACATGCACACAAATAACCTCCTCACTACAGCAGATACCCACACTCACCACCAGCAATCCAAAACATACTTAATAGTGGTTGAAGGTGGGTTACAGTATCACAAGGCAAACAGTCATATCACACGTCAGCATGCAGAAAGTTTGTTGCTCAAGACCATGCAGTGCTAGTGTAGACAGCCCGTGTTAATAACAGTATACATGGCTTTGATGCATGTGTGCTGTTGTTCAGTGATTGGCCTCACAGCCACTCATTACATGGGTTTGTAAGGTGCCCAATAGGGAGCATTGACTAACATGAATGTGTTATGTGTTGAAGAGTGTCGCACAGCCCAATGATAGGCCTCTACCCCTCAGGTATATTATGTGTGCTGTGTGGATGACATGTGGGATACTGAAGTGTGACCTTACAGCGGGTGTCTGGATATGCTATGTGTAGTATGTTAAGGTGTACTGCGTATGACAAAGTTGTGTATGTTGTGTACATGTGTATCAACTATGCCTATCCAATGTCCAGTACAGTGTTTCCACAACTGTGTGTGCTGCTCTGTGTATTGCATGTGATTGAGGCAACTACTGTCATTACTGAGATGTGCATAGTCTCACAGCAAACATGCACAGCATGCATTATGCGTAGGTGTGTTACATGTACATGGCCTACACTTCACCTATGACATGCACATTTCATTAGCAATATTAAAGTTCTAACACACTCACCAGCATCGACCGGCTGTCTTGCTGTCACACCAGAGGGACCTACAAGAATATGAGACAGTTTTTCAGTGGCCACAACTGTGCCATTGCTACTGTGAGTTTGCTAAACTACAGTAGTACAACAGTCGACAGTCACAGGTGTACAGATTATATTCCAAATATCAGTATTGCACAGCACTATGCAGCACAACTGCTAAACACACAGTACACATGTCACATATGCATAATCTACCAATACAGATAACAGTAGTCTACAGATAGGTCATGATACCTGCGTGCTCCATGTCAACATGCTGGGTGGCTCCGGCCTCCATGATGACACATGTCAGTTGCTGTTCCTGTGGTTGGCCAGGAGCCACCACACTTAGGAGCAGCTCCTCCACTCTGGTGAGGAGGGGATGAATGGCAACCCCACCACCTGTGGTAAGCTGTTGTCAAAGAATATCAGACACACGCCACTGGACATGTCTAATTAAATCACTGCAGTGATGGCGTAATTGCTCATATGTCCGGTTATGCATGCCTATGTCATTTACCCGACGAACAAGATCTTGCCACAGTGCAGTCTGTTCATGCTGGTCCTGGCTGGTTCTAGAGAACAGTAGGGTGTAGTGCTGCACCAGGCTGTTGTGTATTTCCACCTCCTCTGCAGCTGTATAACATGGGTTTCATTGGTGGGACATACCCCTGGAAGACAATTAAACAAGATGTGTGAGCAAGTCAAGTGGCACACTTAACATCCTAAAGTACAGATATCAATTACCTGCCATATTTCGCATCTGATTGGTTGTCAGAGGGTAAACATGTTCAATATGACATATTAGTGCTTAGGCCACAAATGGCTGACAGTGCCTGCCACACTCTATATATCAAACCATGTTCTGCACAGCAGCAAAGAGAAGCCAGTATGTAAGACTATACACCAGTACATGGCACGCTGCATGTGACACAATGCACCACCTAGACACAGGAGGTATATATCAAGCTAATGCATAAAGAAAGATGTCATCCATTGCAATGAATGTAAAGTACAGTTACAGTATTACCAGTATCCCACAGTAGTCTTTGATGCCAAATCCCTGCCTAACATATGTGCACAGTTGTTGATACAGGTGGCATACTGCTGTACTAGACTATACATGTTGCTAGATACACACGTATACCCTGTAACACAGATATGATTGAGGGCATGGTACAGGCATAATTCCACACACATCAGACATACATACAACACATGAATATATGCCAACCCAGATGAGCTTTACCTGTGTACCATACAGTACTGTGTGTCACAAAACCTTATGCCTGAGGTATGTAATCTGTGAGGACTACAGGGAACACACAAAACAGTGTTTCCAAGCAATGTGAACATACACCATACTGTACTGTTTAGGCCTACAGCTTCAGGTAGTACTACAGTTCATATGGGAGTTGGATTCACCAGCAATACCACTCACTAAGCATATATGTATTGCTTTAGCCTACAATGGGACACCACAGTCGACAACAAGGGACTACGTCACACCATATGCCATACTACTTTTTATGCCTAGCAATAGCATACACATCTTTTGATGGGATCACAGCTAGGACACAAACTACCATGGCAGAAACAATTTCACACTAAGCTATCACACCTTTACAGACCTTGCACACATTCACCAACACATTCACCATCACACTTAGTCAACCTCACATAGTAATTAATACACTAAGTGCATGTTTGTGTGCATCGTGTCATGGGTAGGTAATACGCTATTGGCCCTAGGGCCTACAGCAGCCTAGCCATACGCTACCCTGGCCTTTGACACACATGTAATTTAATTTCACTTGTCCCTGTCAACCAGAGCCACAGAGGTGATTCCCGGGGTGTATTTCCTATCTCCCAAACAATCATCAGGAGTATTTATGACAACTGCTAATGTGGAGCTTTGTTTGTTATTGATAGGTGTTTTGTTCCAGAGTATGGCATGTCTCTGAGTTAGGACTCTATCCCTCCAGCATGTGCTGTTTAGTGAGCTGACAAGGTGTAGGGCCCTAGAGCGTGTATCTGGGAGGGATTGTAATATGTTTACGTGGAGGATGTCCAACAGCTATGGGTGTGACATAGATCTGTATGTTAGGCAGAAGTCACCTCTGGGTAGGCAGTATGCAACACAGTGTAGCTGTGGTTCTGTGAGTCGGTCTGCATAGGGCATCTGTTTGAGGCTGGTGTTACTCTTTGTGAGGTATGTCTGTGGCCTTTCCAGTTGCTGTAGTTGGCATTGTACTCTCTAATGGGTTTTAAGTGTGATGAGTAGAGGGGAACACTGACCTATATTTCCCTAGATGACACACCTTTTGTGGTGATGTGTACCAGGTAGACAGAGTACATGACTAGTGTGGCACTGTGATTATCAAAGGGGAGGCTACTGTCCACCTGTGTCCCATGTTCCCTTATCACACCTTCGGTGTTAGGTAGACTACCACCTATGTGATAGTTAATGGGTACAGTGTCCTGGCAAGAAGGGATGGCACTGCAGTGTCAACACTGAGCTTCAGTCCATACCTTGGTTGCCAGACACCTGTCGCAGTAAGTATGCCCCATGTTTCTCTTCCTCTCATATATCTATATACCTAACTGTTGTAGGCTACACACTAAAGTGTGCTAGCCTGTTTATAGCATTTACAGTGTTTTCTGTGTGTTTTTCTGCTGTTTCCTGAAAAAAAACAAAACAAAAAAATATATATATTCTCTTTTCCCGCCTTTGCTGAAATAGATTAGTCCAGATTTCAAGTTTTGCTGAATTCCGGACTGTGGTATAGTTTCCTGTGTTGCCCATATACTTACTTGGATAGGAGGAAGCTTTTCTGTTCACCAGTGAGAGTGGGGAGCTTTGAGCAGCCTATCTGTCCCTGGAGGAGTGGTCTCAGCCCTGAAACTAGTAGCTTATTGGCCGTTTTGGGTCAATTCTTATCTTTTTCAGTTTACCTGCTTTAAAACCCGCATTTGCACGGTTTTGCATGATTTTGCGCATAATACAGCATTGGGCAGAACTATTCCCGGCTCCACAAAGTCTGCTCTTCACTTTTTCTCTTAGAACTGTTCTAAATCTCAAAGTAAGCACTCTATTTTCATTCTAAAGCCCAGCAGTTGCTCGTATAAGTAATCTTATAAGTAAGCACTAATAAACTAAAACACTACACCCTCTTATACTCCCTTTAAGTACTTGGCTCCCTATTGGTCCTTTTTGATCATTCAAAAAGTAGTTCCTTATACTATTGTGGCATGTCCAAAAGTCAGTTTCGGGTTTACTCTCCAGTCCAGCTAGTGAATCTGGGAATCTTGAGGCAATGTTGCAACTGCCTTATGTACACAGACCACCCTCTCCTCCTCCCAACAAGCTCAAATATATGTGAGAGATGCAACTATATAGCCAAACTGGAGGCTGAGCTCTCTCAACCCAGTACTGGCGCAGTCAGTCAGGAGGAGAAGGTAGCCACACACACCACAAATCCAGTCTCACATAGACCTATCGCAACAGCAAACCAAACACATAAAAACATACTCGGAGGCTCTAAATAAAAATCTGCCCAAGCAGCAGAGACCTCCAAAGCAGACATCCAAGCACCCGCTACCCCACAAAAATACCCACGTATCACATAGTTCACAAAGTCAGTGTGCCACACAGTCACAGCCCTTAAGGCTAAACAACACACCTAATACACTTGTAATAGGTGACTCTATCGTCAGACACACTGACGTCCCACTCACCAGGCTGAACAAGGAGAAGGTCACTGTAAGCTGCCTGTTGGGTGCCAGGATCCACCACATAACACAAGCACTCAGGTCACTCCAAAGCAAGTACAAATATGACTCCGTCATTGTCCATGCCGGTGTGAATGACCTGAGACGTACCTCCCTGGACTACATGAAAAGAGACATAGAGAAGCTCTCTGATCATATAGCTCAGGCCGGTATGACCCTGACCTTGAATAGCATCTTACCCTCACCAAGAATGATGCCACAGTATAAAGACAAAATGATCAATTTTAACAACTGGCTAAAGTATTGGTGTCATTCAAAGGGGATCCAGTGTCTGTCAGCCTGGGATGACATGCTCGACAAGCCACGTTGCTTCACTAGGGATGGCTTGCACCTGTCACCCCTGGGCTTTTGAATATTGGCTAAGGCTCTTGCCACCCCCATAGTGCCTTTTTTAGGCAAGGCTCAAAAGACAAACCCACCTCCATTGACAACACAAGGAAAAAGAAACTAAGGGTAATGCTGCTCAACGCCAGAAGTCTAAACCTCAAGATGCACGCACTCGAGGCTCTCCTCAGTATGGAGAATATCGATATCTGTGCAGTAACAGAAACCTGGTTCAAGGCTCCCAAGAGCCCCCCAGCACTACCAAGTTATACCTCATACCATGCTTTTCAGCCCCAAAACTCAGACCGAACTACAAAAGGAGGGGGAGTATCCATATTCATCAAAGATACCCACACCTCCAGGTTAGTGGCACTGCACGAAGCATCAGAGACCATTCATGCGCAACTAACAGTGGACAAAACTGCCTTTCAGTTTGTAGCCTGCTACAGACCAACCTCCAAAACTCAGGAACCCCACTCAGCTTTCCTGAGAACACTGGAGAATATAAAGGTCTCTTCAAACACCATCATATTGGGTGACTTCAACTACCCAAACATAGACTGGGAGCACTACTCAAGCCCCAACACCCTCGCCCAACGGTTCCTAGAATTTATTAACTCAAATGCTATGGAACAACTGGTCACCACTCCCACAAGAGGGGAAATGTTATTGGACCTGATCATTACCAACATGGGGACTCTATGTCCATACCGGAGGTATACCCTTCATTGGTAAGATCTGACCATAAGTTAATCTCACTGGGCATCCATATTCCGTCCCCAACCCCAGCCAAGGAAACCACAGTGAAGAATTTCGCAAAAGCAAACTTCACACTTCTCAAAACTGAGATGGAATCCTTCAAAGCCCCCAGGCCAGTGGAAAATACGTCTCAAACCGCAGAATCCTTTACAAACGCATTCTATGGACACCTACAGGAATGCATGGATCGTGCTATCCCAAATAAAACCAAGACTCACTCCTCCAAAGGCAGGAGACCTGTCTGGTGGACCCCAGCCATAAATAAGCTATACAACAGAAGGAGGAAGCTAGTACATGATAGAGCAAAATCCCAAAAAGGGAAGGCATCTCTGATCAGTACTAGCAAGAAACTACGATCCCTCATAAAATTATCTAAGGCCAGCTTCGAAAGAAAAATTGCACAAGACGTTAAAGATAATCACAAGGCCTTCTTTAGTTATGTCAGGAACCTGGGTGGCAACTCCCAGATATACTCTGAGTTAGTGCAAAATGACAAAAAATACACTGAACCCACAGACATTGCCAACATCCTGGCAGACAGGTTCAGTGCAAACTCCCCCCCCCCTTCCTCCCAAAAGAGCAAATGTCTATCCCAACAGAGTGTAGCCTCCCTGACATCACAGATGCACAGGTGAACGCTGCCCTCTCCAAAGCAAAAAACATAGCATCAATGGGACCGGACGGTGTCCCGGTCTGCATCTTACACGAGCTCCAAGAAGAACTGAGCCCTCACATAAAGTCACTGTTCAATTTCAGCCCTACTACAGGATATGTACCCAAGGAATGGTGTACAGCAACAGTGGTCCCACTCCGCAAAGGTGGTGCCACAACAGACCCCAGAAACTATTGCCCTATAAGCCTGACTAGTCTGGTCTGCAAAGCTATGGAGCATATCATCATGGAACTCATAAACAAAGACATTGGGAACCTCCAAACACTGGATCCTACCCAATTCGGCTTTAAGGGCAGATCTTGCCTCTTGAATCTGGTTTCTTTGAAACAGTCACCAAGGCCATAGATGAAGGGAAGGTAGTCCACACAGCCTACCTGGACCTTGCAAAAGCCTTCGACACAATACCCCACTTGGGCATCATAAATAAGCTCACCAGCTTAAATATCAACCCCTATGTCACAAGATGGGGTGCAAACTGGCTCAGGCATAGAAACCACATGGTCAGAATTGCAGGTGCCATGTCAGACTCTAAACCAGTTACAAGTGGCATCCCACAAGGCTCAGTCCTGGGACCTCTCTTGTTCGGTATATATTTCTCTGAGGTACAGGCTAACACGGGAGGACTATGGCTCACCAAGTTCGCAGATGACTGCAAACTGGGTGCCATAATCGACTAGCTGATTGACACAAGCATCCTCCAAAAGGGTCTCACAGAGATGGATAACTGGTGCCAGAGCCGTGGCCTAAAGCTAAATGCCAAAAAGTGCATAGTCATCCCCTTTGGGAAAAACAAAGTGCCCACAAATTACCACATAGGTGGTAATCCATTAAGTACGGAGGAAGTAATTAGGGATTTGGGGACCCAAGTAGATAGCAATCTCTCCTTTGACAATCACAGTGCCAAAGTGGTTAGAAAGACCTTCTATATAGCCCACCTTATCACAAAAGGGTTCACATTTAGATCAAGAGAGGTCATAGTGCCCCTCTACTCATCCCTCATCAGGCCCATAATTGAATACAATGCCCCATTTGGAATGTACCTTACCCGACACCTGCAGCAACTGGAAAGACCCCAAAAGTATCTCACCAAGAGGATCAATGGACTCAAACAGATGCCCCACGCAGTTAGGCTAAAGAAACTCCAGCTCTACTCAGTTGCTTACTGCCTACTCAGAGGTGATCTGTGCCTGACGTATAAAGCCATGTCCAAACCAGAATTAATGGACATGCTCCACCTCAGGAAATCCAAATCCTTTAGAGCTAAACACTCCAGGGACTTAAACCTCAGCACAGAAATAAATAGGACATGCTGGAGGGACAGATTCATATCCCAGAGGCTCCCCTCACTCTGGAACAAAATCCCAATTCACGTTAGGCAGAGTCCCTCAATGACCCTCTTCAAGAGAAATCTTGACGAGTGGATGGGAGATCATAGGTTTACCCCAGGGATCTCTTCTGTGCCCCTACTAGACAGAGGCACAGTAAACTAACCTTAAAAGGGCTGTCTTCTGTGACCTACTATACAGAGGCACAGTCAACTAATCTAAAAGGGTGGCGAAAGCCAAACACACTTTGGCTAGGCTTATAAATGTCCTAGGGCAGATAGCCTAGTATCAGTCTATGAACCTATATATATCTATACACACATATATATATATATATATATATATATATATATATATATATATATATATATATATATATATATATATATATCTACACACACACACACACACACACACACACACACACACACACACGCACACACACACACACACACACACACACACACACACACACACACACACACACACACACACACACACACACATATAAACATCCATTGCTGTACATATAGATGTACATATAGGCACATATACTCTCCACTATTCATGGAGGGAATATCAATTATGCAACAGTTGTTAGATATACAGTTATGTAATAATATTGCACAGTGTTGTGCAGACTGCATTGAAGGTGTCCTCAGCTCATGTAGCTTTAGCAGGCCTCACTGGCTGCAACACTGCAAAACTGACAGAGCATACCCACAGCGTTTAACCACCACATGTCATATACCAGCACTGCATGCTGTTTTCTTTGCCACACACTACAACCTACATAGAAATATGCACATAACAACCTTCAACAACGTATATATATATATATATATATATATATATATATATATATATATATATATACATATGTATACATGCACCCTTTGCACATGTACAGGTACATATAGATACATACTGCTGCCACATATGGATGATTCACAGTATACTGATCATTATTAGTAAAAAAAATACGAGCACTCATAAAATCAACTAAGGCCAATTTTGAGAGAAAAATTGCCATGGATTCAAAGGACAATCATAAGGCCTTTTTCAGCTATGTTAGGAACCTGGGTGGAAACTCCCAGATATGCTCAGAATTAGTCCAAAATGATACAAAAATCACTGAACCCACAGACATTGCCAACATACTGGCAGACAGGTTCAGTGCAAACTCCACCCCCCTCTCCCCCCCTAAAGGAGAGATAACTATCCCAGCCGAGTGTAGCCTCCCGGACATCTCAAATGCGCAGGTGAAAGCTGCTCTCTCTAAAGCTAAAAACACAGCATCAATGGGACCGGATGGTGTCCCCGGCTGTGTGCTACACGAGCTAAATGAGGAATTAAACCCGCACATAAGGCAGCTGTTTAATCTCAGCCTTACCACAGGATACGTGCCCAAGGAGTGGCGTACGGCAACTGTGGTCCCACTCCACAAAGGTGGCGCTTCTACAGACCCTGGTAATTACTGCCCCATAAGCTTAACAAGTCTAGTCTGCAAAGCTATGGAGAGGATCATAATGGAGCTCATAAACAAAGATATAGGGGACTTGCAGACATTGGACCCAACCCAGTTTGGCTTTGTCAAGGAAAGATCATGCCTTTTGAACTTGGTCGACTTCTTCGAAACAGTCACCAAGGCCATTGATGAGGGAAAGGCAGTCCATACAGCCTACCTTGACCTTGCAAAGGCTTTTGACACAATACCCCACTCGGGTATTGTAGAAAAACTTACCAGCTTAAATGTAAACCCATATGTCACAAGATGGGTTGCAAACTGGCTTAAGGACAGAACCCACAGGGTTAGAGTTGCTGGCGCTGTGTCAGACTCCAAGCCGGTCACAAGTGGTGTCCCACAGGGCTCGGTCCTTGGCCCCCTATTGTTTGGCATCTACTTCTCAGAAGTACAGGCCAACATGGGAGAACTTTGGCTGACAAAGTTTGCAGACGACTGCAAACTGGGCGCAATAGTGGAAAGTGCATCAGACACGGATATCCTTCAGAAGGGACTCACGGAAACAGATAGCTGGTGCCAGAGCCATGGCCTGAAGTTAAACGCCAAAAAATGTATAGTCATACCCTTCGGGAAAAACAAGGTAACCCCAAGCTACCATATAGGTAGCAATCCACTAAGCACAGAAGAGGTTATCAGGGACCTGGGGACCCAGGTTGACAGTGGCCTTTCTTTTGACACTCACATTGCTAAAGTGGTTAGAAAGACCTTCTACATTGCCCACCTGATCATGAAGGGATTCACATCCAGATCTAGTGAGGTCATTGTTCCCCTGTACTCTTCACTTATCAGACCAATGATCGAGTACAATGCCCCATTCAGGATGTATCTCACCCGACATCTGCAGCAATTGGAGAGACCCCAAAGTTCCTCACCAAAAGGATAAAGGGACTCCAAAATCTGTCATATGCTGCCAGATTGAAGAAACTCCAGCTCTATTCAGTCGCATACCATCTGCTCAGAGGTGACATGTGCCTGACATACAAGGCCATGTCCAACCCGGAATTAATGGACATGCTCCACCTCAAAAAATCCAAATCCACCAAAACCACTAGAGCAAGCGACTTAAACCTTAGCACGGATATAAATAGAACATGCTGGAGGGATAGATTTATCACTCAGAGACTCCCTATGCTGTGGAATAAAATTCCGGTCCATGTGAGGCAGAGCACCTCGCTGACTCTGTTCAAGAGAAATCTAGACCTGTGGATGGGAGATCGTAGGTTTACCCCGGGAATCATCTCTGTGTCACTGCTGGACAGAGGCACAACAAACTAATGGGCACAGTATTTTTTCATATAAGGAGTGGCATAAGCCACATAAATTTGGGCTAGGCTTATAAATGCCTTAGGGCAGATAGCCTAGTATAAACCTATGAACCTATAGAGTACTCTTCATAAACATCTACTACATGCCAGCAAATACATATGTGTTACATAACTTTCCTTTTTTCTGTTCCGTCTGTTTTTAAAGGAAATAATTTTTTTTCCTCTGAAATAATTTTTTTTCCTCTGTCTGTTGCCGTTGCTCTTTCTTTTTCTGTGTCTCTCTGTTTCTGTCTCTTTGTCTGTGTCTCTGCCTCTGTCTCGCTCTTGCTCTCTCTCTCTTGCTGCAATGAGATTATTGCATGTGTAGACAGCAAGTATATCCTGCTTTTCTATGTATCTGCACATGTGCAAGTGATGGCCTTTGCACCAGTTGGTGCCCACCATTTACTAATTGCATGCAGCCTGCTGTGTGGTAATTGCAGTACTCACTGTCATAGCAGCCCACTGCTATAAAATGCTAGATCAGGTAGACGTAGCCCTTTCAGCTTTCCAAAGTGGGGCCCATGCTTGTTTGCTGTGGACACCGTTGTGTCAGTCAGAAGGTTGGTATACTTCTTATATCTGAAGCTAGGGGTGTACCCAGTGATTTGCATGTTGTACTCAAACCTGAATGTTGCTGCTTCTAGTACACACTTTTCAGTGTAGAATTTTACTCACCCCTCCAAATGCTTACACAAGATACATGGGAGTATGTACTTTCTTTTCTAATTAGACAATTGACTGCCATACAAAAGTAGTTATTGCAATGTATTCCTCTGGCACATGAACTGTTTGTGAACTTCTATACTGTAAATATTAATTACCTCTTTTCTGAACAGTTTGTTGTTTATTTGTGTTGACATTAGCACAGGCTGCTCAAGGCAACTGGACACATTTCAGTACTGAGTATGCCTAACTACATCCTTGGTAGAGCCTGAATACACAGGTATGTCGTACCTTTGGGTAGGGGTGCAGAAGTACAGAGAGCATTATATATTATTGTGTGATGTTTATCTTGCTGAACATACAGGGTTGCTGTGTACCTGTTAGTCTAACAAGGCAAGTAGTCTGTCTGCGTAGCTCCCACTTGTGGACATATGCAGATGGTAGCCAGAGGTTAGCCTATTATTCTTTGTCTGTGCACCACACCAGTCTTTTCAGCACTGGAACAATGGCATTGTCACAATTGGTTGCTACCAGTACATGGCTACATCCTTTGATATTTCTGCATTGTACTCCTGCATAAGGGTATGCTTGTAGGACTCGTTCCAAAGCTATTTGCAGAGTGTGTAACAGCAGAAAAGCTGAAATGCCTGTGTGTTCCTGCCTCTGCCAGGCCTCTGATACACTCAGGTATATATTTGAACAGCCTTGGGGAAAAGTACATATAAGTGAGGTACACCTGTAATATATTACAGACATTAAGTTGAGACTGTGAGAGAATCAGAGCATATGTATTAATGCACCTTTTCTGACGTGCATGCAGTGTGTACTCTTACTTATTGACATTATTCATTAAGTGTAATTCCCCACTTTTCAGCCTAATGTCAGTACTTTTCAGAGGGATTCTGAGGGACACAGCTAACATTTGTTTACGAATCAGTGGCATCCCTGAAAACAGTCACAGTTGGGAAGTATGACCTCTGCCCTATTCAAATATGACAGTGTTTATCCTGCTCTGATACTGTGTGGGGTTTGTAAAGTGCTACTGTAACCTTGTTCCCTGCTAGAATGGCTGGTTCTCTTTTCACAGTCATGTCATGCTATTCCACAACAACTGCTGGTAAAGATCCACAGAACAAGATTTGTGTTATGGCATTCCTATTTTCCATTTACATTCACTCATTGTAATGCATGACATATTTATTACAGCACCAACTTGTATGTCTATTGTGGCTTACTGGTACTTAATGCAGTGTAGTTTGTCCAAGGTCCAGGGTTCGAGACTGACAGAAGTGTTTTATTTTACTGCTCAGCAGAACAAGGGCCCTGGCTTGCAGAGTGACTAAGGCACTTTTAAGCAGTTGTAAGTGGGTTTGCATGGGTTTGCGTGATGCTTAGCAATACTTAGCTAAGCGCACACATGTGCACACTTGCTCAAACCAGCTAACTACTGCTTAAAAGTGCTTAGTCCCGCTAACCCCTGCGCTAATTTCTTTTAAAGAAAAGAAAATGGGGAGATAGGAAAGTGGTGAAAAAGGGGGCACAAAGAGGGAAAGTCAGTAGGGAAACCAGCTCGAGATGTGCAGGACAGGTGTGGGGAAGGTCCATACCTGCCCATTTCTTTACCAGCAACAGCTGTGCATATGTTAGAAATTTGGAGTGAAATTTGAAACCTTCTACCCCTGAGAGAGGGGTGAGGACAACAAAGTATGTTGTACTGCCAATTATAATTATCAATTTGCATGTCCAGCGGACATGTGTGCAAAATGGGCAGCTATGCATGGGGCGTAATTTTTTTGTGGGAACAGATTGCCCCTTTTTTTTTTCAGGTGAGAATGGAATGTGAGGTAGAGGAAGTAGGTATATTTGGGGAGGTAGGTTGGGGAGGTAAACAGACAAGACAAACAAGATGCATACAGGGGAGGAATATGACACATGAGGTGGGTGAACACAATTGACGGGGACGGATGTTTGGAAATCGCAAGCCCATGAGCTCACAGATGGTAACAGTGGAACTGAGATCCCCACCCATGGGCAGTCACCACTGCACCTTCACAGCCCCGAGGGTGGCTGTGCTGGGGGCTGCGTAGGAGGGGCAGGCTCACCCATGAGTCGCGCCACTCTCGCCTCAAGCTGGCATAGGGGATCAGCGACTGAATGCTGGATCTCCCTATGCACCACAGCCCGGACCCTTCAGAGGGTGAAAGGTGGCCGTTCTCCACCCATGCTTCCATAGAGGGATGAGCCCCATCCCTTGCAGCGCTTCCACCCGAAGGTGGCACAGGACCAACGGAGGAGGAGAGCCCGGGCTGGGCTCCGGACCTGCTGGTGCCAGGTGCAATCGCTGGCTGAAGAGGGACAGGTGGGTCCGCTGGTACCGGCCTTCCCATACATTTTTGTGTTTAGATGTGTTTAATTACAACATAGACAACAGCATTCCAAATTAGTTGTAACAGCATGCAGTAATATTCCCATTAACCCAACACACCAGGGTTCCAACAGTTGAACAGCAAACATAACACATGTATATATTGAATGACAGTGGACATTCCGACAGCATGCAGGGATGATTGGTGGCAACAGGCCACCAAGATTGTGGTGTTTGAACAGGGCACAAACATCAGAGTAAATTCAGATATTTATAGAACGATAGAACATATGTCCCAACAAATGTTTTGAGATTAGACATACCCATTGAGGTGTGGAATTGCATTGTTTATGCACATGCAGTAGGGTGGAAAAAGATACCTCCATTAACATCTTATTAGTACTTTTACTCTACACTACATTCTTATTGACTGCAGGTGTATATCCCCTACATGTATTATTACACTAGGCAACGTGCATTAGGTTGTGTAATGGGTTTGGCTAGTTCATTATATACCTGAACTATATCAGACATACTAACTGTCCAAGATGCAGATGTTACTGCTACATAGTTATATATTTTATTTATATTTATATAGCTACATATCTGGATGTGTTCACGTGACATTTTCAGTTATATTTCTACAGAAACCTACATTTCATGTAGCACACTCACATTTCTGGGGAACACATTAACAAGCTACTTGTGTGCCAGATTTACCTATGCATGCCAGCCATTAACCAACTGTTGAGGACTGTATATATGCTTCACAGCTACTGGCACTTCCTTCATCCACTTTATATGGGACTGCCCAACTGTGTGTTGACAGCACTTAATACAAAAGTACTATTTATATAATGCAAGGGTACAACAACATTTCAAAGTAAGTGACACAGACACACTCCAAGTATTATACCTTTATTAATTACATTACACACTTTTCTACAGGCTCTCTCATTTATTTTATATTACAGTGCATACAGAAGACTTATTCAAGATGTATTATACCTTTATTAATGGGTTACTACACTCTTTTTCTGGCTCTCTGACTTATTTTATATAACAGTACATGCAGAGAAATTATTCAGGGCATTTTATGGCTTTATTATTGGGCTACAACACTTTTTTTCAGGCTCTCTCACCTATGTTAATATAACAATACATGCAGAATAACTACTAACCTGCCTGGTGGTGCAGCCTTAGCAGCCTATCTGCATAGACTTGCTGATTTGCAGCACGGACACCTGCAGCTGTAAAGTAAATGAAGTGATAATGAGACATACCTATCCATAGTATACACTACAATAGCAATTCTTACATACTTCATTCCATGGCTACCTACTCAGTAGTGGAGCATCTTGCATGTCATGGGCCTCCTGTATCCATCGGTTCAGTAGGTCCTGCTTCTGTCTCTTCAGGTCCGCATGGTGGTGACGGACCTGCTCATCAGTCTGAGGGACGCCTGTGGCACTGGTGAGATCATGAGCTAACTGGTTCCAAGCCTCTGTTTTGTACTCCGTCCCTTAGAACTGGCCCTGCAGGAGTCTTGACTCATGACAGTGGACAAGGAGCCAAACCATATTAATTAAATATAATGATAACAACATACCAATACATTAGTCTTAGTCCGACCTTTAGCAATATTGGTGTACAATATATATTTTTTAATAGGAATCAGTTTGGTTATATATAAGAGTGATAAACTGTATCTTTTTGATTCTTGGTCTCTATATACAGGTTTTATGGCCCAATGAATTAGTTTTGAAATGTTATGCTATAATGTGAGAAGTTACCTTTATAAATGCAATATGTATACAACAGTGATGTGAAGTCAGCTATTGCTTTAAATCTCAATTAACTAATGAGTTAATTATATTAATTGGATATAAGGCATAAGCTATTTAAACTAGGTTTTTTGTGCAAATAATGAAATCTGATGAAGCGTATGGTGCATACGCGAAAGCGCTCATTTCTTATGTTTTTACCGTTGGAATAAAGAAGAAACGTTTAATCACATACATCGTTGGTTTATTTATGAACTTTGTGAACATTTGCTGCCATTCCATACTGGATATACTTGTGTTTCTTACTACAATCTAACTGCAGCTAAGCAATGGGCACACCCGTGCAAACACGTGCAAATATGGGCAGCTATATCGGGAATTATAAAAAAAAAAAATTAGTTTACATTTTACATTTACAAAGGGGTTTAGTATGTGGGGATGTGTACTGTTTGCTATGTGTACATTTCAGCAGACTCGCTCATTGCATTTGTCTTTTTCATTTTATATGGCTGCAAGGGAGTGGATATTTGGACTGCTCGGCAGTCCAACACGCCCTCTGCAGTCTTACACGCTCTGTGTAAGCCTTCCAGTTGAGTCAGCGCCCTCATGCATATGCATGATGCGCTGACTTAGTGGTCTTAAACGGTAGTAGGATTACTGAATTCCGGCCATGATCTACCTTTACAAACCTGAACTGTGTGGGTTTGAGTTTGGAGATCTCCAATGTCTTTGTTTATGAGTTCCATGATGATATGTTCCATGGCCTTGCAGACCAGGCTCGTTAGGCTAATGGGGCAGTAGTTTCCAGGGTCTGTCTTGGCTCCCCCTTTGTGGAGTGGGATAACAGTCATGGGGCGCCATTCAATAGTCACAAAGCCTGAGGTGAGGCTATGAATGAACATGGTACTTAGATGGGGTGCCAGTTCATTCTGTAGTTCATGTAGAAGGCAGCCTGGGATGTTGTCAGGTCCCATGGATGCTGTGTTCTTGTCTTTGGAGAGTGAGGTTTTTACCTGTGTAGTCATGATTACAGGAACTTTGCATTCTTCTAGTATAGAGATGGGCCCTTTAGGGGGTGAGAGGGGTTGAAGTTAGCACAGAATCTATCTTCCAGGATGTTGGCAATAACAGTTGGTTCTGTATATTTAGTGCCATTGTGCTGTAATGCTTTGCTTCATTTAAAAAGTTTTAAATTGCTAATTTCATAGTTCATAGTTCATAGGTTCATAGTTCATAGGTAGGTAATAGGCTATCTGCCCATGGGCATTTATTTTGTAGAGTTTTAATTGAATTTACTGTTTAGGACTACACACAAGTGTGTTTGCCTTTTCAGTGTTTATTTACTGTATTATTGCATTGTTTAGCCTGTTTCAACAAAAAAAAAAAAAAATACTGGCTTGTTTGCTCATTTCCCACCTTTCCTAGCCAGTCCATATCCCAGTCCATGCTTGTCTCAGGACTTTATTTTCGGTGTTCAGAGCTATCCAGACCTTGCTGTGGTAGAGGGAAGTCTTACTGCTTACCAGTGGAAGTGGTGAGCATTGTACTGCCTATCTAACGCTAGAGGAGTGGTTTCCAGCTCTGAAATTGTAATTGTATTACCCTTTTTGGCTGATTTATATCCCTTTCAACTTTCTGGCTTAAACACACGTGTGTTTGCACATTTTTCGCATTGTGCAGCACTGCGAGGCTACAGTTAAACTATTACAGGTGCCAGAAAGTCTGCTCTTCAAATTTTCCCTGAGAACTAGCTGGTTTCTCAGTAGTAGCACTAAAATCTGAACCCCTGTGACTAGCACATGCTCTAGAACCTGCTGGAAAGTACTAGGAATCCTGAAACTGATACAAGCACTCAACTCTCCTTGTCAATAAGGAGAAAGTAATTGTAGGCACTAAACAGCCTATAATAACAAAGTACCTGGCAAAGGTAAGGGAAAACAGCTCTTAAAACTTTACAAAAAAAGCACCTAAACAGACATGACCAAGGGTCAGCTTCCAGTGATTTCTCCTGTCCACGTGGTGAATCTGGGCATACTGGGGCAATTTGGCAACTGGCTCATGTACACAGACAATCCTCTCCTCCTACCACCCAACACTACTACCTGTGAGAGATGCATTTACATAGCCAAACTGGAAGCAAAGCTCTCTCCAGCCAAGATTGTGCTAGACAGCCAAGAGGAGAAGGTTAACACCTGCATGACACCTGTAGCAAATCATAGCCCTTCAAAAGCCCACATCATCAACACCCACACATAGCAACACTAAACCCACATATGCGGAGGCCCTTAACATTTACCTGCCCAAGCAACAAGGACCACCGAAGCTGAAATGCAAACAAACACTAGCCACAACCAAAGTGACACATAGCTCACAACACCAGTGTGCCACCCAACAATAGCCCCTAAGGCAAGACAATGTACCCAACACTTTAGTCATAGGTAACTCTATAGTCAGGCACACTGATGTCTCACTCACCAGGCTGAACAAGGAGAAAATTACAGTCAGCTGCCTGTCAGGTGCCAGGATCTGCCACATAACGCATGCATTCAAGTCACTCCACAACAAGTACAAATACGACTCTGTCATTGTCCATGCTGGAGTGAATGACTTGCGACATACCTCCCTGGACTACATGAAAAGAGACATGGAAAAGCTCTTGGATCATTTGGCCAAGGCAGGTATGACCCCAGCCCTGAGTAGCATCCTACCTTCGCCCAGAATGATACCACAGTATAAGGACAAAATGATTGACTTCAACAATTGGCTAAGCTTCTGGTGTCATTCAAAGGAGATCCAGTATTTGTCTGCCTGGGAAGACATGATCGACAAACCATGATGCTTTGCCAGAGATGGTCTGCACCTGTCACCCCTGGGATTTAGGTTACTGGCTAAAGCTCTTGCCACCTCTATAGTGCCTTTTTTAGACAAGGTTCAAAGGATAAAACCACCACCATAACAGATACAAGCATTCAAAATCTGAAGGTAATGCTACTCAATGCTAGAAGTCTAAACCTCAAAATGCACTCTCTCGAGGCACTCCTAAAAATGGAGAACATCGATATCTGTACAGTAACTGAGACCTGGTTCAAGGCTCCATAGAGCACCCCTGCAATACCAGGCTACAACTCTTACCACACTTTTCGGCCATAAAACCAAGACCAAAGCACTAAAGGTGGAGGAGTGTCCATATTCACCAAGGATATTCACACCTCCAGCCTAGTTGCCAAACACAATGCACCTGAAATTCTCCAGGTGCAACTAACACTAGGTAAGACTGCAATCCAAATTGTAGCTTGCTACAGATCCCCCACCATGCCCTAAGATTCTCACTACACCTTTCTAAACATACTGAAAAATATTAAGATGCAACCAAACACCCTAATAATGGGTGATTTCAAATAACCTGCCATTAACTGGGAAAACTACTCAGGTACCAACTCCTTTTCTCAACGGTTCTTGGAATTCATAAATTCCAACACCCTGGATCAACTAATCCATTGTCCCACCAGGGGCTCCAATAACCTAGACCTGGTCATTACCAACATGGGACATAGATGCTCCACACCAGTGGTCACCCCCTCATTGGTCAGGTCTGACCATAAGCAAATCACCCTTGACATCCACATCCCACCACCACCCCTCAGTAAGGAAACCTCCTTAAAAAACTTCTCCAAAGCCAACTTCATGCTACTGAAGTCAGAAGTGACAAACTTCACAACACCCATGCAGACGGGATCTGAAAGTTCGACTGTAGAATCCTACACTAAGGCACTGTACGAGCACATCCACTCGTGCATGAATCGTGCCATCCCAAATAGAACCAATATGCTCTTCTCCAAAAAAGGAAGCCAATCTATTGATCCCCTGCTATAAACAAACTATACAACAGAAGGAAGAAACTGTTGCAGAAAAGAGGAAAATCCCAGGATGCAAAAAACTCCCTCACCAGCCTCAGTAAGAAGCTGAGATCCCTCATAAAATCCTCAAAAGCTAGTTACGAAAATAAAATTGCCAAAGAATCCAAAGACAACCACAAGGCATTCTATAGTTATGTCAAGAATCTAAATGGCAATTCTCAGATCTGCTATGAGCTACAACAGAATGGCATTAAATATACTGATCCCAAGGATATTGCCAATATCCTGGCAGCTCAATTGAGTGCCAACTTCACCCCCCTCTCACCCCTTAAAGGGCCCATCTCAATACCAAAAGATTGCCAAATTCTGGTAATCACGGCCACACAGGTAGAAACCGCACTTTCCAAAGCTAAAAATACAGCATCCATGGAACCAGATGACATCTCAGGCTGTGTACTACATGAACTACAAAATGAACTGGCACCTCACCTAAGTGTCATGTTTAATCATAGCCTTACTACAGGCTTCATGCCCACTGAGAGGCGCACAGCTACAGTTATCCCACTCCACAAGGGGGATCCGCCTTGGATCCCGGGAACTACCGTCTCATCTGTCTGACAAACCTGATCTGCAAGGGCATGGAATGCATTTTCATGGAACTTTAAATAAAGACATTGGCAACCTTCAAACACTGGACCCCTCCCAGTTTGGGTTTGTGAAGGGCCGATCTTGTCTCCTGAATCTGACTGACTTCTTCGAATCAGTCTTCAGAGCTGTGGATGAGGGTAAGGCAGTCCACATAGCCTATCTGGACCACACCAATGCCTTTGACACCATCCCGCACCCTGGAATCATAGATAAACTTACTAGGCTGGGCATAAATCCCTACGTCACTCGATGGGTTGCCAACTGGCTTACTGACAGAACCCAGACTGTAAAAGTAGCCGACTCCAAATCCAGCTGCAGACAAGTGATAAGTGGAGTACCTCAGGGTTCAGTCCTGGGACCACTCTTGTTTGGCATCTATTTCTCTGAAGTACAGGCCAGCAGTAAGGGAATCTGGCTAACAAAGTTCGCAGATGACTGCAAACTGGGAGCCATTATTGAATCCCCAAATGAAGTGGATATTCTAAAAAAGGGCCTTACAGAAACAGATGACTGGTGCCAGAGCCATGTGCTCAAGTTTAATGCCAAGGAATGTATAATTATCCCCTTTGGAAAAAAACATGTACCCGTGAATTACCACATAGGTGGCAGGACATTAAACATCAAAAGTGTGATTAGAGACTTACGGACACAGGTGGACAGTGGTCTCACTTTCGATAACCACATTGCCACAACAGTCAGGAAATCCTTCTATCTGGCGCACCTCATCACTAAGGGCTTTTCCTCCAGAAAAAAGAGGTCATTGTCCCACTGTACTCATCCCTCATTAGACCCATTATAGAGTATAATGACCCATTTGGTGTGTACCTCACAAGACATCTGCAACAGCTGGAAAGGCCATAGAAAAACATCACTAAAAGAATCACAGGCCTAAAGCAGATGCCATATGCTGACCGTCTAAAAAAACTCCAGCTATACTCTGTGGCATATCGTCTACTCAGAGGTGATCTCTGCTTAACATACAAGGCCATGTCAATCCCTGAGCTGTTGGACATGCTCCACTTAAAGAAATCCCAATCCCTCAGAGCCACATGCTCCAGGGATCTAAACCTTGTCATCACAATGAACAAAACATGTTGGAGGGATAGAATCCTGACCCAGAGACTCCCCATACTCTGGAATAGTCTGCCCATACATGTCAAGCAGAGCGCCTCATTGGCCCTCTTCAAAAGGAACCTTGATGATTGGATGGGAGATAGGAAATTCACCCCGGGGATCATGTCAGTTGCCCTGCTAGACAGGGGTCCAGAAAAGTAAATATTGTGGGAAGAAATATCCAGGGAATTGTTATGGCTAGGCTTGCATAGGCCTTAGGGCCGATAGCCTAGTATCAACCTATGAACCTATGAACCTATGAACTCAGAGCAGATCTGAGTGTTGCCATTGAGATTCTTGACATCGCTATAGAATGCTTTGTGGTTGTCTTTAGAATCAGTGGTGATTTTGTTTTCATAACTAGCTTTGAAGGATTTTATGAGGGATCTCAGTTTCTTACTGAGACTGACCAGGGAGTTCCTCCAATCATAGGATCCTGCTCTTTTTTTGAAACAGTTTCTTTCTTCTTTTGTAGAGTTTGTTTATGGCAGAAGACCACCAGATTGGCTTCATTTTTATGGAGGATAGCATCTTGGTTCTGTTAGGGATAGCATGATCCATGCACTTGTGTAAGTACTTATAAAGTGCCTTTGTGTAGGATTCAGCAGTCGTACCTCTATTTTCCATCTGCATGGGTATCGTGAAGTTTGCCACGTATGTCGTAAGAAGCAATAAGTTGGCAAAGGAGACATTTTTTACTGTTGTTTCCCTAATTGGGGGTGGGGGCGGGATGTGGATGCCTAGGGTGATTAGCTTGTGGTCGGATCTGACCAACGAGGAATTGACCTCTGGTGTGGAACACCAGTTGCGGTTGCTCCTGTTGGTAATGACCAGGTATAGGATATTGCTGCCCCTGGTGGGGGTGTGAATAAGTTGATCCAAGACATTGGAATTTATGAATTCCAGAAAACGTTGAGCAAAAGAGTTGGTACATGAGTAGTTTTTCCAGTTAATGGTAGGATAGTTGAAATTGCCCATTATTAGGGTGCTAGGTTGTACCCTAATACTTTCCAGTATATCAAGAAATGAGGAGTGGGAATCCTGGGGCATGGTGGGGGGGTCCGTAGCAAGCTACAATTTGGATTGCGGTCTTGACCAGAGTTAGTTGCACTTGGATAATCTCGGATGCGTTATGCTTTGCAACTAACCTGGAGGTGTGGATATCCTTAATGAATATGGACATGCCTCCACATTTAGTGCTTCATTCTGAGTTAGGTGGCCAAAATGTGTGGTATGAATTATAGCCTGGTAATGCAGGGGTGCTCTCTGGAGCTTTGAACCAGGTATCTGTCACTGCACAGATGTTGATGTTCTCCATTTTACGGAGTGTCTCGAGTGAGTGCATTTTCAGGTTTAGACTTCTAGCATTGAGTAGCATTACCCTCAGATTTTGCTTGCTTGTACCTGTTACAGTGGTGAATTTGTCATTTGAACCTTGCCTAAAAAAGGCACTATAGGGGTGGAAAGGGCCTTAGCCAGTATCCTCTTCCCAAGGGCGACAGGTGCAGGCCATCTCTTTCAAAGCATCATGGTCTGTTGATCATGTCATCCCAGGCAGACAAATACTGGATCCCCTTAGAATGAAACCAGAAGCTTAGCCAATTTTTGAAGTCAATCATTTTGTCCTTGTACTGTGGTATCATTCTGGGTGATGGCATGATGCTACTCAGGGCTAGGGTCATACCTGCCTGGGCTACAAGATCAGAGAGCTCCTCCATGTCTCTTTTCCTGTATTCCAGGGAGGTATGTCTCAGGTTATTCACTCCAACATGGACAATGACAGTGTCATATTTGTACTTGTTGTGGAGTGACCTGAGTGCATGCGTTATGTGGCGGATCCTGACACCTGACAGGCAGCTGACAGTAACTTTCTCCTTGTTTAGCTGGGTGAGTGGAACATCAGTGTGCCTGACTATAGAGTCTCCTATTACTAGAGTGTTGGGTACGTTGTTATGCCTTATGGGCTGTGGTTGAGTGGCACACTGAGTATGTGGGCTATGTGTCATTTGGGTTGTGTTGGGGGGTGTAGTTTGCTTCCGTTTCTGCTTTGGAGGTTCCTGATGCTTGGGCAGGTTTTTATTGAGAGCCTCCATGAATGTAGGTGTGTGTTTTGTGTTTCTATGTGTGTGTTTTGGTGGGGTTAGTTTTGAGGGACTATGTGATGAGTGTGGTGTGGTGCATGTGTTTACCTTTTCCTCTTGACTGTCTAGTCCAGTCTTGGGTGAAGAGAACTTTGCTTCCAGTTTGGCTATATAAGTGCATCTCTCACAGGTTGTAGTGTTGGGTGCTAGGAGGAGAGGGTTGTCTGTGTACATGAGGCAATTGCTGCATTGCCCCAAGATGCCCATATTCATCAGGTAAACAGAAGAAATCACCACGAGCTGACCCTTAGACATGCCTTGATAGGTGCTTATTTATTAAGTGCAAAAAATTACTTTCCTCTAGACAAGTGAGGAAAGTTGAGTGCTGTAGTAACTTGAAGCTTATTTAGTGCTTACAATGAGTTCTGAGCAAGTACAGAGCTCAAAGAAACAGATTTGAGTGCTAAAACTAGAAAACTGGCTAGCTCTAAGAAACAAAATTAAACTAGAAGGCTTCCCTCCAACACAGAAAGGCTTGCAGGCTCAGAAGCCAGCAAACAGTCTAGACAACTTACAGAAAGGCAGGAAACAAGCTTAATTTTTTTTCTTTCCCAGATGCTCTCTTTGTACATAGTAGGAGTGCTTGAAATCAAAATATGTTCTCACTGCACTCAGTTGAGTGAGCAAATGAGATGGGCCCAGAAGGAGTATCCAAACGCAAATTTACAAGAGGAGCGGGCAGTTTCAAAGCCACCAAGATTAACACCAAAATAGAAACAGGGAGGGTGGGTGGGGAAGTAACTGAAAAAACAGAGTCAAAACGTCCATTTCAGTTAATATTCAATGCAACACAAGTAAATCAATTAAAATGCTGTATTATTTTAAAAAAATGCAGACAAAAAGGTATTTAAATTCTCTTATACGTCCAGTTGAATACAGCTAGATCTTAACCAGCCAAAGCTGAGGTTTTAAGAAGAAAATATTTCAAAATGTAGCACTTAAATAGGCAGTGACAGGCTATCAATGAATGAGACTACCCCCGCCTGCAATTACTAACAGGCAATAAAAATCTAACAAGCACTAATAGACAAAACAGAGTCAAAACTTTCAGTTCAGTTAATATTCAATGCAACACAAATAAATCAATTAAAATGCTGTATTATTTGAAAAAAGTGCATATAAAAGGTACTTAAATTCTCTTATATGTCCAGTTGAATACAGCTAGATCTTAGCCGGACAAAGCTAAGGTTTTAAGCAGAAAATATTTCAAAATGTTATACTTAAATAGGCAGTGACAGGCTATCAATGAATGAGGGTACCCCCACCTGCATTTACTAACAGGCAATAAAAATCTAGAAAGCACTAACTGAAAAAACAAAGTCAAAACTTCCAGTTCAGTTAATATTCAATGAAACACAAATAAATCAATTAAAATGCTGTATTATTTGAAAAAAGTGCAGATAAAAGGGACTTAAATTCTCTTATACATCCAGTTGAATACAGCTAGATCTTAGCCAGCCAAAGCTGAGGTTTTAAGCAGAAAATATTTCAAAAATGTACCACATAAATAGGCAGTGACAGGCTATCAATGAATGAGACTAACCCCGCCTGCAATTACTAACAGGCAATAAAAATCTAGCAAGCACTAACTGAAAAAACAGAGTCAAAACTTCCAGTTCAGTTAATATTCAATGCAACACAAATAAATCAATTAAAATGCTGTAATATTTGAAAAAAAGTGCAGAAAAAAGATACTTTTGTTTATTTATTTATTTTACATTTGTTGACCGGGCTAGTCTAACTGGATATATGTCCATTTTCAGTAGAGGCCCGGGGAGAAAATCTCCAGCATAAACAGTTAAAACGTTAACAATTTATAAAAAGGACATGTATATTAAAATTACAGTACAGAGATAGCATTGTTTATATGAATAAATATAATACAAATTATGTATTATAGACAATATACAAAGGTTTGCTAGGGGAAAAGTAAAGAACAATTATTAGATCACAAAAACAGAGCAGGTATAAAGAGAAAAAGAGTTGGTTTGTATGCTTAGGTTAGTGTGTGGGGATGGGATTTGAGCAGGAGGGGCATGGAATTTCAGTCTGGGTTAGAACAAGGACAGAGCCACTGGATTTTAAGATGTTCTTTGATATGTTTTTTGAATAGAGTAGTAGAAGCTAGGGTAGATAGTTCAGAAGGGAGCAGATTCCATTTTTTCCTATATTATTAGAGAAAAGAGAGTCACCTGCTTTTTGTTGGATTTAACTAAGGATACCAGATGTTTATTGGCAGAACGTAGTGTAGACAGATTTTTGTATGGTGAAATAAGATCTATGAGGATAGGGGTATTATTGGGATAGTGCAGGATTTTATGGGTAATAAGTAGTTGTTTACTGAGCATAAAGTTCTGTATTTCTAGCCATCCAAGTTGTCTAAGGTTAAGGCAGTGGTGAGTTTTAAAAGGAGAGTATGTGATAAATCTAGCAATGCTATTATATCATGTAGAAAGTTTTGAGAGGTTGTTTTTAGATAAGTTAGTATATATGGCAGAGGCATGAAAGAGGGTAGAGATGAGGTGGGTTTGGGCAATAGTCTTCCTGGCTAAGGGGGTAAGGAATGGTTTAATTCTATAGAGAGAACCAAGTTTTTTGTTAACAGACTTTATGGTGGAGTTAATATGGTCATCATAGTTAAGGCGATTGTCAATTGTAACTCCTAATAGCCGGGTGGTAGTATCTGGGGTTATGTTGGTGGCATTATTAGAGGTAGTGGTAAAGAATGGATTTGGTGATTTATGAGTTGGCGTAAAAAGGAGTAGTTTTGTTTTTTTGGGATTAAGGAGGAGGCAGTGTTGCATAAACCAGTTTTCAACACTTTGGAATAAATTTTGGGTAATTGACTGGAGGGAGGCTAGATTCTTAGAAGTACAGATTAAGGTTGAGTCATCTGCATATTGGATGCAGGTGGCTTGGGGTGTGTTCAAATGAAGGTCATTTATGAATAAGGAAAAGAGAAGGGACCTAAAATAGAGCCTTGTGGGACTCCAATATTTATGGGAAGTAATGATGACAGATTGTTTTCACAAAGTACTGCTTGTTGTCTATTTTGAAGGTAAGCCCTATACCATTGTAATGTGTGTGGGTTTAGAGAATATGAATTTAGTTTGTCTAGAAGTAAGTTATGGTTGACCATGTCAAAGGCTTTTGACAAGTCAATAAATATTGCAGCAGAGAAGGAGTTGTTGTTCCGATTTTTATTTATAGAGTCAGTGAATGAGAGTAGTGCAGTTGTAGTGCTGTGGAATGGTCTAAAGCCATGCTGGCAGTTTGCTAGTAGGTTGTTCAACATCAACAAACTCTCTACCTGTTATAACAGTATAGCCAGATTCATTAATGCTACACCCTTCAGAACTCACCATTGTCACAACCTTAAACAACTAAACTGGCTAGAACTAAATAACCACCTATTTTATCAACAATTACTCATCATTCATAAAGCCCTTCATTTCCCTGAAAATACTCCCAGCCTAGCATACCTCATTTCTCCATACAAGAACCTAACCACACTTCGTTCTGCAAATAAGTTCCTTGTATCCATAACTAAATCATACAATAAAGCTGGAGATGCTTTATTTTCTAATTCCATTGGTAAAATATGGAATCAACTCCCTCAGAATATAACTTGCCTAGTGTCTACCTCTCTATTCAAAAAACAAATCAAAGAACATCTTATTTCACATTGGCTATGTCCCTGTACCAATCCCGACTAAAACATATTCTAAATACAACTACATTTTTTTATCTTCTAATTAAGCCCCTACCTGATGCCTCCCTGGAGATGAGATTTAATCTTAGTTATGCCTTAAATCATTCTATCCTTAGTCTTGTTTTTATAGCCTACTATGTTACTAGTAGAACTAGACTTGTACATTTTAAATTTGTTTGTTTTTCTCTCTTGAAATGTAAGACTGATAAGTTTCTGAAATGTTATTGCCTTGCCACTCTTGTACCACTTAAAAATCTATGTAGAAAATCTTTGATGTATTGTTAAATATTTTTACTTTATGTATATGTATATTCAACACTGTAATTTTTACTGTACCGGAGCTTTTCTCCCCGGGCCTCTACTGTAAACGGATATATATCCAGCTAGACTAGCCCAGTCAACAAATGTAAAATAAATAATAAAATAAAATTGTTTTGTAGTAGGTGGTTAAGTAGAGTCAGTGAAGGAGAGTAGGGCAGATGTAGTGCTGTGGAATGGTCTAAAGCCTTGCTGGCAGTTTGCTAGTAGGTTGTTTTGTAGTAGGTGGTTAAGTAGAGTCAGTGAAGGAGAGTAGGACAGTTGTAGTGCTGTGGAATGGTCTAAAGCCATGCTGGCAGTTTGCTAGTAGGTTGCTTTGTAGTAGGTGGTTAAGTAGAGTCAGTGAAGGAGAGTGTAGTGCAGTTGTAGTGCTGTGGAATGGTCTAAAGCCATGCTGGCAGTTTGCTAGTAGGTTGTTTTGTAGTAGGTGGTTAAGAAGAGTCAGTGAAGGAGAGTAGTGCAGTTGTAGTGCTGTGGAATGGTCTAATGCCATGCTGGCAGTTTGCTAGTAGGTTGTTTTGTAGTAGGTGGTTAAGTAGAGTCAGTGAAGGAGAGTAGTGCAGTTGTAGTGCTGTGGAATGGTCTAAAGCCATGCTGGCAGTTTGCTAGTAGGTTGTTGTGTAGTAGGTGGTTAAGTAGAGTCAGTGAAGGAGAGTGGTGCAGTTGTAGTGCTGTGGAATGGTCTAAAGCCATGCTGGCAGTTTGCCCATAGGTTGTTTTGTAGTAGGTGGTTAATTAGAGTCAGTGAAGGAGAGTAGTGCAGTTGTAGTGCTGTGGAATGGTCTAAAGTCATGCTGGCAGTTTGCTAGTAGGTTGTTTTGTAGTAGGTGGTTAAGTAGAGTCAGTGAAGGAGAGTAGTGCAGTTGTAGTGCTGTGGAATGGTCTAAAGCCATGCTGGCAGTTTGCTAGTAGGTTGTTTTGTAGTACATGGTTAAGTAGAGTCAGTAAAGGAGAGTAGTGCAGTTGTAGTGCTGTGGAATGGTGGAAAGCCATGCTGGCAGTTTGCTAGTAGGTTGTTTTGTAGTAGGTGGTTAAGTAGAGTCAGTAAAGGAGAGTAGGGCAGTTGTAGTGCTGTGGAATGGTCTAAAGCCATGCTGGCAGTTTGCTAGTAGGTTGTTTTGTAGTAGGTGGTTAAGTAGAATCAGTGAAGGAGAGTAGGGCAGTTGTAGTGCTGTGGAATGGTCTAAAGCCATGCTGGCAGTTTGCTAGTAGGTTGTTTTGTAGTAGGTGGTTAAGTAGTTGTTTGTGAATACATTTTTCCATTATCTGAGATAATGGAGAGAGTAAGGCAAAAGGTTGAAGGTTAGAGTTCAGTGGAAGACCCACCTTTATGAAGAGGGATGATATGGGCAACTTTCCAGATGGTTGGAATTTTAGCTTCAGAAATAGTTCTATTAATGAGGATAGATATGGGGTGACATAAAGCCTTTGCAGCAATCTGAAGGTATTCTGATGGGAGATGATAAGCAGATGGTGTACATGGTTTTAGTTTTCTAAGTAGTTTGTAGATAAGAGATGTACTTACAGGTTGTAGGTGAAAGGTAGGAGTAGAAGAGTTGAGAGTACTTAAATTCTCTTATACGTCCAGTTGAATACAGCTAGTTCTTAGCTGGCCAAAGCTGAGGTTTTAAGCAGAAAATATTTCAAAATGTACCACTTAAAGAGGCAGTGACAGGCTATCAATGAATGAGACTACCCCCGCCTGCAATTACTTCTTCTTCTTCTTCTTCTTTCGGCTTTATCCCGGTTAGGGGTCACCACAGCGGATCACCTGTCCGCACATTGAATGGCAGTGGAGTTTTACGGTGTCGAGTTGCCAGCCCGGCGCCCAACCTTCCACAGAAGGCACACTCACACGCACACCTAGGGCCAATTTAGAGTGTCCAATCCACCTGCAGCATGTCTTTGGGATGTGGGAGGAAACCGGAGCACCCGGAGGAAACCCACGCGACCACAGGGAGGACATGCAGACTCCGCACAGAAGGCACCCCAGCCGAGGATTGAACCGGAGAACCTCTTGCTGTGAGGCGGCAATGCTAACCACTGCACCACCGTACCCCCGCCTGCAATTACTAACAGGCAATAAAAATCTAGCAAGCACTAACTGAAAAAACAGAGTCAAAACTTCCAATTCAGTTAATATTCAGTGCAACACAAATAAATCAATTAAAATGCTGTATTATTTGAAAAAAAAGTGCAGATAAAAGGGACTTAAATTCTCTTATACGTCCAATTGAATACAGCTAGATCTTAGCCGGCCACAGCTAAGGTTTTAAGCAGAAAATATTTCAAAATGTACCACTTAAATATGCAGTGACTGGCTATCAATGAATGAGTCTAACCCCGCTTGCAATTACTAACAGGCAATAAAAATCTAGCAAGCACTAACTGCAAAAACAGAGTCAAAACTTCCAGTTCAGTTAATATTCAATGCAACACAAATAAATCAATTAAAATGCTGTATTATTTGAAAAAAGTGCAGATAAAAGGTACTTAAATTCTCTTATATGTCCATTTGAAGACAGTTATATTTTAGCCAGCCAAAGCTGAGGTTTTAAGCAGAAAATATTTCAAAATGTACCACTTAAATAGGCAGTGACAGGCTATCAGTGAATGAGACTACCCTCGCCTGCAACTATTAACAGGCAATAAAAATCTAGCTAGCACTAACTGAAAAAACATAGTCAAAACTTTTAGTTCAGTTAATATTCAATGCAACACAAATAAATCCATTAAATATTATTTGAAAAAAGTGCAGATAAAAGGTACTTAAATTCTCTTATATGTCCAGTTGAATACAGCTAGATCTTACGTGGCCAAAGCTGAGGTTTTATGCAGAAAATATTTTAAAATGTACCACTTAAATAGGCAGTGACATGCTCTCAATGAATGAGACTACCCCCACCTGCAATTACTAACAGGCGATAAAAATCTAGCAAGCACTAACTGAAAAAACATAGTCAAAACTTCCAGTTCAGTTAATATTCAATGCAACACAAATAAATCAGTTAAAATGCTGTATTATTTGAAAAAAGTGCAGATAAAAGGTACTTAAATTCTCTTATATGTCCAGTTGAATACAGCTAGATCGTAGCCGGCCAAAGCTGATGTTTTAAGAAGAAAATATTTCAAAATGTACCACTTAAATAGGCAGTGACAGGCTATCAATGAATGAGACTACCCCTGCCTGCAATTACTAAGAGGCAATAAAAATCTAGCAAGCACTAACTGAAAAAAACAGAGTCAAAACTTCCAGTTCAATTAATATTTAATGCAACACAAATAAATCAATTAAAATGATGTATTGTTTGAAAATTGCAGATAAAAGGTACTTAAATTCTCTTATACGTCCTTTTGAATACATCTAGATCTTAGCCAGCCAAAGCTAAGGTTTTAAGCAGAAAATATTTCAAAATGTTATACTTAAATAGGCAGTGACAGGCTATCAATAAATGAGAGTACCCCCACCTGCATTTACTAACAGGCAATAAAAATCTAGAAAGCACTAACTGAAAAAACAAAGTCAAAACTTCCAGTTCAGTTAATATTCAATGAAACACAAATACATCAATTAAAATGCTATATTATTTGAAAAAAGTGCAGATAAAAGGGACTTAAATTCTCTTATACATCCAGTTGAATACAGCTAGATCTTAGCCAGCCAAAGCTGAGGTTTTAAGCAGAAAATATTTCAAAAATGTACCACTTAAATAGGCAGTGACAGGCTATCAATGAATGAGACTAACCCCGCCTGCAATTACTAACAGGCAATAAAAATTTAGCAAGCACTAACTGAAAAAACAGAGTCAAAACTTCCAGTTCAGTTAATATTCAATGCAACACAAATAAATCAATTAAAATGCTGTAATATTTGAAAAAAAGTGCAGAAAAAAGATACTTTTGTTTATTTATTTATTTTACATTTGTTGACTGGGCTAGTCTAACTGGATATATGTCCATTTTCAGTAGAGGCTCGGGGAGAAAATCTCCAGCATAAACAGTTAAAACGTTAACAATTTATAAAAAGGACATGTATATTAAAATTACAGTACAGAGATAGCATTGATTATATGAATAGATATAATACAAGTTATGTATTATAGACAATATACAAAGGTTTGCTAGGGGAAAAGTAAAGAACAATTTTTAGATCACAAAAACAGAGCAGGTATAAAGAGAAAAAGAGTTGGTTTGTATGCTTAGGTTAGTGTGTGGGGATGGGATTTGAGCAGGAGGGGCATGGAATTTCAGTCTGGGTTAGAACAAGGACAGAGCCACTGGGTTTTAAGATGTTCTTTAATATGATTTTGAATAGAGTAGTAGAAGCTAGGGTAGATAGTTCAGAAGGGAGCAGATTCCATTTTTTTCCTATAGTATTAGAGAAAAGAGAGTCACCTGCTTTTTGTTGGATTTAACTAAGGATACCAGATGTTTATTGGCAGAACGTAGTGTTGACAGATTTTTGTATGGTGAAATAAGATCTATGAGGATAGGGGTATTATTGGGATAGTGCAGGATTTTATGGGTAATAAGTAGTTGTTTACTGAGTATAAGGTTCTGTATTTCTAGCCATACAAGTTGTCTAAGGTTAAGGCAGTGGTGAGTTTTAAAAGGAGAGTATGTGATAAATCTAGCAATGCTATTATAACATGTAGAAAGTTTTGAGAGGTTGTTTTTAGATAAGTTAGTATATATGGCAGAGGCATAAAAGAGGGTAGAGATGAGGTGGGTTTGGGCAATAGTCTTCCTGGCTAAGGGGGTAAGGAATGGTTTAATTCTATAGAGAGAACCACGTTTTTTGTTAACAGACTTTATGGTTGAGTTAATATGGTCATCATAGTTAAGGCGATTGTCAATTGTAACTCCTAATAGCCGGGTGGTAGTATCTGGGGTTATGTTGGTGGAATTATTAGAGGTAATGGTAAAGAATGGATTTGGTGATTTATGAGTTGGCGTAAAAAGGAGTAGTTTTGTTTTTTTGGGATTAAGGAGGAGGCAGTGTTGCATAAACCAGTTTTCAACACTTTGGAATACATTTTGGGTAATTGACTGGAGGGAGGCTAGATTCTTAGAAGTACAGATTAAGTTTGAGTCATCTGCATACTGGATGCAGGTGGCTTGGGGTGTGTTCAAGTGAAGGTCATTGATGAATAAGGAAAAGAGAAGGGGACCTAAAATAGAGCCTTGTGGGACTCCAATTTTTACGGGAAGTAATGATGACAGATTGTTTTCCCAATGTACTGCTTGTTGTCTATTTTGAAGGTAAGCCCTATACCATTGTAATGCATGTGGGTTATGAGAATATGAATTTAGTTTGTCTAGAAGTAAGTTATGGTTGACCATGTCAAAGGCTTTTGACAAGTCAATAAATATTGCAGCAGAGAAGGATTTGTTGTTCCGATTTTTATTTATAGAGTCAGTGAAGGAGAGTAGTGCAGTTGTAGTGCTGTGGAATGGTCTAAAGCCATGCTGGCAGTTTGCTAGTATGTTGTTTTGTAGTAGGTGGTTAAGTAGAGTCAGTGAAGGAGAGTAGGGCAGTTGTAGTGCTGTGGAATGGTCTATAGCCATGCTGGCAGTTTGCTAGTAGGTTGTTTTGTAGTAGGTGGTTAAGTAGAGTCAGTGAAGGAGAGTAGTGCAGTTGTAGTGCTGTGGAATGGTCTAAAGCCATGCTGGCAGTTCGCTAGTAGGTTGTTGTGTAGTAAGTGGTTAAGTAGAGTCAGTGAAGGAGAGTAGTGCAGTTGTAGTGCTGTGGAATGGTCTAAAGCCATGCTGGCAGTTTGCTCGTAGGTTGTTTTGTAGTAGGTGGTTAAGTAGAGTCAGTGAAGGAGAGTAGTGCAGTTGTAGTGCTGTGGAATGGTCTAAAGCCATGCTGGCAGTTTGCCAGTAGGTTGTTTTGTAGTAGGTGGTTAAGTAGAGTCAGTGAAGGAGAGTAGTGCAGTTGTAGTGCTGTGGAATGGTCTAAAGCCATGCTGGCAGTTTGCTAGTAGGTTGTTTTGTAGTAGGTGGTTAAGTAGAGTCAGTGAAGGAGAGTAGTGCAGTTGTAGTGCTGTGGAATGGTCTAAAGCCATGCTGGCAGTTTGCTAGCTGTTTTTTTGTAGTAGGTGGTTAAGTAGAGTCAGTGAAGGAGAGTAGTGCAGTTGTAGTGCTGTGGAATGGTCTAAAGCCATGCTGGCAGTTTGCTAGTAGGTTGTTTTGTAGTAGGTGGTTAAGTAGAGTCAGTAAAGGAGAGTAGTGCAGTTGTAGTGCTGTGGAATGGTGTAAAGCCATGCTGGCAGTTTGCTAGTAGGTTGTTTTGTAAAAGGTGGTTAAGTAGAGTCAGTGAAGGAGAGTAGGGCAGTTGTAGTGCTGTGGAATGGTCTAACGCCATGCTGGCAGTTTGCTAGTAGGTTGTTTTGTAGTAGGTGGTTAAGTAAAATCAGTGAAGGAGAGTAGGGCAGTTGTAGTGCTGTGGAATGGTCTAAAGCCATGCTGGCAGTTTGCTAGTAGGTTGTTTTGTAGTAGGTGTTTAAGTAGTTGTTTGTGAATACATTTTTCCATTATATGAGATAATGGAGAGAGTAAGGCAATAGGTTGAAGGTTAGAGTTCAGTGGAAGACCCACCTTTATAAAGAGGGATGATATGGGCAACTTTCCAGATGGTTGGAATTTTAGCTTCAGAAATAGTTCTATTAATGAGGATAGATATGGGGCGACATAAAGCCTTTGCAGCAATCTAAAGGTATTCTGATGGGAGATGATAAGCAGATGGTGTACATGGTTTTAGTTTTCTAAGTAGTTTGTAGATAAGAGATGTACTTACAGGTTGTAGGTGAAAGGTAGGAGTAGAAGAGTTGAGAGTACTTAAATTCTCTTATTCGTCCAGTTGAATACAGCTAGATTGAAGCCGGCCACAGCTAAGGTTTTAAGCAGAAACTATTTCAAAATGTACCACTTAAATATGTAGTGACTGGCTATCAATGAATGAGACTAACCCAGCTTGCAATTACTAACAGGCAATAAAAATCTAGCAAGCACTAACTGAAAAAAACAGAGTCAAAACTTCCAGTTCAGTTAATATTCAATGCAACACAAATATATCAATTAAAATGCTGTATTATTTGAAAAAAGTGCAGATAAAAGGGACTTAAATTCTCTTATATGTCCAGTTGAATACAGTTATATCTTAGCCAGCCAAAGCTGAGGTTTTAAGCAGAAAATATTTCAAAATGTACCACTTAAATAGGCAGTGACAGGCTATCAGTGAATGAGACTACCCTCGCCTGCAACTATTAACAGGCAATACAAATCTAGCAAGCACTAACTGAAAAAACATAGTCAAAACTTTTAGTTCAGTTAATATTCAATGCAACACAAATAAATCCATTAAATATTATTTGAAAAAAGTGCAGATAAAAGGTACTTAAATTCTCTTATATGTCCAGTTGAATACAGCTAGATCTTACCTGGCTAAAGCTGAGGTTTTATGCAGAAAATATTTTAAAATGTACCACTTAAATAGGCAGTGACACGCTCTCAATGAATGAAACTACCCCCACCTGCAATTCCTAACAGGCGATAAAAATCTAGCAAGCACTAACTGAAAAAACATAGTCAAAACTTCCAGTTCAGTTAATATTCAATGCAACACAAATAAATCAGTTAAAATGCTGTATTAGTTGAAAAAAGTGCAGATAAAAGGTACTTAAATTCTCTTATATGTCCAGTTGAATACAGCTAGATCTTAGCCGGCCAAAGCTGATGTTTTAAGAAGAAAATATTTCAAAATATACCACTTAAATAGGCAGTGACTGGCTATCAATGAATGAGACTACCCCTGCCTACAATTACTAAGAGGCAATAAAAATCTAGCAAGCACTAACTGAAAAAAACAGTGTCAAAACTTCCAGTTCAGTTAATATTCAATGCAACACAAATAAATCAATTAAAATGATGTATTGTTTGAAAATTGCAGATAAAAGGTACTTAAATTCTCTTATACGTCCAGTTGAATACAGCTAGATCTTAGCCGGCCAAAGCTAAGGTTTTAAGCAGAAAATATTTCAAAATGTTATACTTAAATAGGCAGTGACAGGCTATCAATGAATGAGAGTACCCCCACCTGCAATTACTAACAGGCAATAAAAATCTAGAAAGCACTAACTGAAAAAACAAAGTCAAAACTTCCAGTTCAGTTAATATTCAATGAAACACAGATAAATCAATTAAAATGCTGTATTATTTGAAAAAAAGTGCAGATAAAAGGGACTTAAATTCTCTTATACATCCAGTTGAATACAGCTAGATCTTTGCCAGCCAAAGCTGAGGTTTTAAGCAGAAAATATTTCAAAAATGTACCACTTAAATAGGCAGTGACAGGCTATCAATGAATGAGACTAACCCCGCCTGCAATTACTAACAGGCAATAAAAATTTAGCAAGCACTAACTGAAAAAACAGAGTCAAAACTTCTAGTTCAGTTAATAGCAACAGAAATAAATCAATTAAAATGCTTTAATATTTGAAAAATAGTGCAGAAAAAAGATACTTTTGTTTATTTATTTATTTTACATTTGTTGACCGGGCTAGTCTAACTGGATATATGTCCATTTTCAGTAGAGGCCCGGGGAGAAAATCTCCAGCATAAACAGTTAAAACGTTAACAATTTATAAAAAGGACATGTATATTAAAATTACAGTGCAGAGATAGCATTGTTTATATGAATAAATATAATACAAATTATGTATTATAGACAATATACAAAGGTTTGCTAGGGGAAAAGTAAAGAACAATTATTAGATCACAAAAACAGAGCAGGTATAAAGAGAAAAAGAGTTGGTTTGTATGCTTAGGTTAGTGTGTGGGGATGGGATTTGAGCAGAAGGGGCATGAAATTTCAGTCTGGGTTAGAACAAGGACAGAGCCACTGGGTTTTAAGATGTTCTTTGATATGTTTTTTGAATAGAGTAGTAGAAGCTAGAGTAGATAGTTCAGAAGGGAGCAGATTCCATTTTTTTCCTATATTATTAGAGAAAAGAAAGTCACCTGCTTTTTGTTGGATTTAACTAAGGATACCAGATGTTTACTGGCAGAACGTAGTGTAGACAGATTTTTGTATGGTGAAATAAGATCTATGAGGATAGGGGTATTATTGGGGTAGTGCAGGATTTTATGGGTAATAAGTAGTTGTTTACTGAGTATAAGGTTCTGTATTTCTAGTCATCCAAGTTGTCTAAGGTTAAGGCAGTGGTGAGTTTTAAAAGGAGAGTATGTGATAAATCTAGCAATGCTATTATAACATGTAGAAAGTTTTGAGAGGTTGTTTTAAGATAAGTTAGTATATATGGCAGAGGCATAAAAGAGGGTAGAGATGAGGTGGGTTTGGGCAATAGTCTTCCTGGCTAAGGGGGTAAGGAATGGTTTAATTCTATAGAGAGAACCAAGTTTTTTGTTAACAGACTTTATGGTGGAGTTAATATGGTCATCATAGTTAAGGCGATTGTCAATTGTAACTCCTAACAGCCGGGTGGTAGTATCTGGGGTTATGTTGGTGGCATTATTAGAGGTAATGGTAAAGAATGGATTTGGTGATTTATGAGTTGGCGTAAAAAGGAGTAGTTTTGTTTTTTTGGGATTAAGGAGGAGGCGGTGTTGCATAAACCAGTTTTCAACACTTTGGAATACATTTTGGGTAATTGACTGGAGGGAGGCTAGATTCTTAGAAGTACAGATTAAGGTTGAGTCATCTGCACATTGGATGCAGGTGGCTTGGGGTGTGTTTAAGTGAAGGTCATTGATGAATAAGGAAAAGAGAAGGGGACCTAAAATAGAGCCTTGTGGGACTCCAATATTTACGGGAAGTAATGATGACAGATTGTTTTCCAAAAGTACTGCTTGTTGTCTATTTTGAAGGTAAGCCCTATACCATTGTAATGCGTGTGGGTTAAGAGAATATGAATTTACTTTGTCTAGAAGTAAGTTATGGTTGACCATGTCAAAGGCTTTTGACAAGTCAATAAATATTGCAGCAGAGAAGGAGTTGTTGTTCCGATTTTTATTTATAGAGTCAGTGAAGGAGAGTAGTGCAGTTGTAGTGCTGTGGAATGGTCTAAAGCCATGCTGGCAGTTTGCTAGTAGTTTGTTTTGTAGTAGCTGGTTAAGTAGAGTCAGTGAAGGAGAGTAGTGCAGTTGTAGTGCTGTGGAATGGTCTAAAGCCATGCTGGCAGTTTGCTAGTAGGTTGTTGTGTAGTAGGTGGTTAAGTAGAGTCAGTAAAGGAGAGTAGTACAGTTGTAGTGCTGTGGAATGGTCTAAAGCCATGCTGGCAGTTTGCTCATAGGTTGTTTAGTAGTAGGTGGTTAAGTACAGTCAGTGAAGGAGAGTAGTGCAGTTGTAGTGCTGTGGAATGGTCTAAAGCCATGCTGGCAGTTTGCTAGTAGGTTGTTTTGTAGTAGGTGGTAAAGTAGAGTCAGTGAAGGAGAGTAGTGCAGTTGTAGTGCTGTGGAATGGTCTAAAGCCATGCTGGCAGTTTGCTAGTAGGATGTTTTGTAGTAGGTGGTTAAGCAGAGTCAGTGAAGGAGAGTATTGCAGTTGTAGTGCTGTGGAATGGTCTAAAGCCATGCTGGCAGTTTGCTAGTAGGTTGTTTTGTAGTAGGTGGTTAATTAGAGTCAGTGAAGGAGAGTAGTGCAGTTGTAGTGCTTTGGAATGGTCTAAAGCCATGCATGCAGTTTGCTAGTAGGTTGTTTTGTAGTAGGTGGTTAAGTAGAATCAGTAAAGGAGAGTAGTGCAGTTGTAGTGCTTTGGAATGGTGTAAATCCATGCTGGCAGTTTGCTAGTAGGTTGTTTTGTAGTAGGTGGTTAAGTAGAGTCAGTGAAGGAGAGTAGGGCAGTTGTAGTGCTGTGGAATGGTCTAAAGCCATGCTGGCAGTTTGCTAGTAGGTTGTTTTGTAGTAGGTGGTTAAGTAGAATCAGTGAAGGAGAGTAGGGCAGTTGTAGTGCTGTGGAATGGTCTAAAGCCATGCTGGCAGTTTGCTAGTAGGTTGTTTTGTAGTACGTGGTTAAGTAGTTGTTTGTGAATACATTTTTCCATTATCTGAGATAATGGAGAGAGTAAGGCAATAGGTTGAAGGTTAGAGTTCAGTGGAAGACCCACCTTTATGAAGAGGGATGATATGGGCAGCTTTCCAGATGGTTGGAATTTTAGCTTCAGCAATAGTTCTATTAATGAGGATAGATATGGGGTGACATAAAGCCTTTGCAGCAATCTGAAGGTATTCTGATGGGAGATGATAAGCAGATGGTGTACATGGTTTTATCTTTCTAAGTAGTTTGTAGATAAGAGATGTACTTACAGGTTGTAGGTGAAAGGTAGGAGTAGAAGAGTTGAGAGTATTTCAATTCTCTTATACGTCAAGTTGAATACAGCTAGATCTTAGCCGGCCAAAGCTGAGGTTTTAAGCAGAAAATATTTCAAAATGTACCACTTAAAGAGGCAGTGACAGGCTATCAATGAATGAAACTACCCCCGCCTGCAATTACTAACAGGCAATAAAAATCTAGCAAGCACTAACTGAAAAAACAGAGTCAAAACTTCCAATTCAGTTAATATTCAATGCAACACAAATAAATCAATTAAAATGCAGTATTATTTGAAAAAAAAGTTCAGATAAAAGGGACTTAAATTCTCTTATACGTCCAATTGAATACAGCTAGATCTTAGCCGGCCACAGCTAAGGTTTTAAGCAGAAAATATTTCAAAATGTACCACTTAAATATGCAGTGACTGGCTATCAATGAATGAGACTAACCCCGCTTGCAATTACTAACAGGCAATAAAAATCTAGCAAGCACTAACTGAAAAAACAGAGTCAAAACTTCCAGTTCAGTTAATATTCAATGCAACACAAATGAATCAATTAAAATGCTGTATTATTTGAAAAAAGTGCAGATAAAAGGTACTTAAATTCTCTTATATGTCCAGTTGAATACAGTTATATCTTAGCCAGCCAAAGCTGAGGTTTTAAGCAGAAAATATTTCAAAAAGTACCACTTAAATAGGCAGTGACAGGCTATCAGTGAATGAGACTACCCTCGCCTGCAACTATTAACAGGCAATAAAAAATCTAGCAAGCACTAACTGAAAAAACATAGTCAAAACTTTTAGTTCAGTTAATATTCAATGCAACACAAATAAATCCATTAAATATTATTTGAAAAAAGTGCAGATAAAAGGTACTTAAATTCTCTTATATGTCCAGTTGAATACAGCTAGATCTTACCTGGCCAAAGCTGAGGTTTTATGCAGAAAATATTTTAAAATGTACCACTTAAATAGGCAGTGACATGCTCTCAATGAATGAGACTACCCCCACCTGCAATTACTAACAGGCGATAAAAATCTAGCAAGCACTAACTGAAAAAACATAGTCAAAACTTCCAGTTCAGTTAATATTCAATGCAACACAAATAAATCAGTTAAAATGCTGTATTATTTGAAAAAAGTGCAGATAAAAGGTACTTAAATTCTCTTATATGTCCAGTTGAATACAGCTAGATCATAGCCGGCTAAAGCTGATTTTTTAAGAAGAAAATATTTCTAAATGTACCACTTAAATAGGCAGTGGCAGGCTATCAATGAACGAGACTACCCCTGCCTTCAATTACTTAGAGGCAATAAAAATCTTGCAAGCACTAACTGATAAAAACAGAGTCAAAACTTCCAGTTCAGTTAATATTCAATGCAACACAAATAAATCAATTAAAATGATATATTGTTTGAAAATTGCAGATAAAAGGTACTTAAATTCTCTTACATGTCCAGTTGAATACAGCTAGATCTTAGCCAGCTGAAGCTGAGGTTTTAAGCACAAAATATTTCAAAATGTACCACTTAAATAGGCAGTGACAGGCTATCAATGAATGAGACTACCCGTACCTGCAATTACTAACAGGCAATAAAAATCTAGCAAGCACTAACTGAAAAAAACAGAGTCAAAACTTCCAGTTCAGTTAATGTTCAGTGCAACACAAATCAATTAAAATGCTGTATTATTTGAAAAAAGTGCAGATAAAAGGTACTTAAGTTCTCTTATACGTCCAGTTGAATACAGATAGATCTTAGCCAGCTAAAGCTGAGGTTTTAAGCAAAAAAATATGTCAAAATGTACCACTTAAATAGGCAGTGACAGGCTATCAATGAATGAGACTACCCCCACCTGCAATTACTAACAGGCAATACAAATCTAGCAAGCACTAACTGAAAAAACAGAGTCAAAACTTCCATTTCAGTTAATATTCAATGCAAGACAAATAAATCAATTAAAATGCTGTATTATTTGAAAAATGTGCAGATGAAAGGTACTTAAATTCTCTTATATATCCAATTGAATAGAGCTAGATCTTAGCCGGCCAAAGCTGAGGTTTTAAGCAGAAAATATTTCAAAATGTACCACTTAAATACGCAGTGACAAGCTATCAATGAATGAAATTACCCCTGCCTGCAGTTACTAACAGGCAATAAAATTCTAGCAAGCACTAAGTGAAAAAACAGAGTCAAAACTTCCAGTTCAGTTAATATCCAATGCAACACAAATAAATCAATTAAAATGCTGTATTATTTGTAAAAAAGTGCAGATAAAAGGTATTTAAATTATCTTATACATTCAGTTGAATACAGCTAGATCTTAGCCGGCCAAAGCTGAGATTTTAGCAGATACTTTATTATTCAGTGAAACTGCAATGCACACAACTTCCTGCAATACCATAGTGAACAGTACCAGTACAGTTTATAATAATCTTTATTTCTCAGCACAGTGTTTGTATCCGATGTACCTGTGGGAGCAATGTTTGTTAGCACTATCTGACTGTTGCTACACAAACTTCCAGATTACACATTAGTATTATGCACATACATCTCACTCTGTTACTGCACACACTCTGGTCACAGCTTGACAACATGGGAGTGTAGATAGGACATACTTGAAATATTACTCCCTTAACAGTTTCAGGGGTTGCTACAGTGACAGTTTTGTTCTCACAGATGTTTTGCAATCACTTGTATTTTCTGTTTGCTGGCTAAACATCTGGGATCATCCCACAGACTTACCAGGGGGACAGGCAACAGATATGGGCCATATACTGGACATTCTGGCCTCATCAAAACAGTTGTGGAGCATGATTCTGTATGCAGCCTACATCCACTCCCAGGATTCAGACCATGGCTGTGTCTGCTACAACTTCCACATTGTCCATCACAGTTGTGTCTGCTATATAGGTATTGCTGTATATCTCCTATCTGCTTTCTGTCTTATTAATCCCCTGTGCTTTTGCATTCTGACCTTGTATTACAGCACTCTTATACAGATTTCCTAGACAGTAATATTTTGTAGGACAGTGTGGGTGACAGTGTTGTGCAACACTTCATTATTCAGAGCAACTGCATCAATCGCAATGCCATACAATACCAATGTAAACAGTACCAGTACTGGGTATCATTCTTGTATTTCTGTGCACAGTGTTGGTATCTGGGAGACCTGTGGGGGAACTGTTTGCTAGCAGTACCTGAATGTTCCCACACACAGTACCAGATTCCACATTACTATTATGCACATACATCTCACTCTGTTACTGTACACACTCTGGCCACGGATTGACAAGTTGGGGTGTATATGGGACATACGTGGCTTCTTAGTCTCATAATGTTTTGGGGAGTTACTAGTGTGTCAGCCATATTCTCATAGATGTGTGTCAATGAGTTGTATTTCCTGTTTGCTGCCTGTACATCATCCCACTAATTTCCCAGGGGGACAGGTTGATAGGCAACAAATATGGGCCACTTTACTGGACATTCTGGACATATCTGTACAGTTACAGGGTATGATTCTGTATGCAGACAACTACCACTGGCAGGATTTGAACCATGGCTGCGTGTGCTAAACAAAACAAGAGTTCACATCTCAGTTGCATGTGCTATTTGTGTTTTGTTGTCTGCATTTCCCTGTTTTCTGTCTATGTGTCTCTCAGTTGTGCTAAATGGCCTCTAGGGATTACACCAGTCATATACAGGCATTTCTACACATTCAATTTATGGTGCACAGTGTGGGTAAAAGTGCTTAATACAACAGTACTATTTCATGATTGCAAATCTACATTACCACATGGTACCAGAGTATACACATGCAGTACAGCAGTTAGACCTTTATTGCCAGTCTGTTATGCTTTTATTCATATACATACTATATGAGACTCTTCCTGCCACATTCTCCAGTTTATGCAGTACTTGCCTTGAGCAATACAGGTTGTATACAGAAAATTGATTTACTACTACTTTTAGTTTTATTTCCTATGACAGTAAATGCATGAGTATTATTGACCTGCCTCACATCACAGCCTTGCCAGGCAACTGGCATGGGCCTCCTAGTTTGCGGCCAGCTCCATTGCAGCTGTGGGGGACATAAGAGGACTATTTAGCTGTACATATCCATGATATACCTGAGCTGGCAATTATTACACACATACTGGGGTGATGCATACAACTGGAACATCCCCTGCCACTCTAGCCAGTTGGATTCACTGGTCCAAGAGGTCCACCTTATGCCGCTTCAGGTCGGCATATTGATGCCTGACCTGCTCACCAGTTCAGGGTATGCCAGTGGCACTGATGAGGTCACGGGCAAGACAGTCCCAGGCCTCCACCTTATATTGGGAGCCCTGGTACTGGCCCTGCAGCAGTCTCTGATCATGGTCTTGAAAAAAGAAGTCCTGCCATGACTCTGGACTCCTGGCTGCACCAGCGCTGCACTCAAAGGCGCACACCTTCTCCCCTTACTGCCATTGTGCCTGCAAGGGGAAGCTACAACCAGTTATGAGATGTATTCCCGCCTCTTGGGTTTAAGTAGGGCCGATTTCTCGCACTTTTCCGTGATTAGCTGGTTTTGAAAAGGCTAGGCTATGGGCAAACCTGCTTACCTAGGGTTGGCAATGTTTAAAGGGGTATACCACTGGGCACATTGAGTTAGCTGGCCTGTGCAATGCTTATCATTGCTTACATTAGACTTTGCATTTTAATTCCTTTTTGGCATTGAGTTATTATTCATTACACCTTATATGTATGCCTGGTATCCATGATTCATGTGTACGTACACTGTATGGGGTCCTTGTGTTTTATTGGGGACTTCAACACTCTATTACAATTACACCTGACTTCTGGGCTTACTGCTTTACTCCAGTTCACATTTTTATGTTATGTAGTGAGTTAAAGCACATGTATGTATACTGATTCCTTTCACAGGTTCTGTTTGGTGTTAGTATGGTGAAGACTTGTTTGCTGATGCCTCATTCTTCTGTGCTTCTGTGATGGCTTGGTGGTTAACTACTGCGGTGTATAGAGTCCTGGGCTCGAGACCTGCATGGCTGTTTATTTTGTTGATGGGCAGAACAAGGGCTTTGAATATAGAGTGATTAAGGCACTTTTGAGCATTTGCAAGTGGGTTTGCATGGGTTTGTGCAAGGGTAAGTAAGCTATGCTCACCTCTGGTTAAATATGCTTACAGAGAGTAGCTTCAAAATTGCTTAACCTGTGAGCACATTGCTTACCCCCACGCAAATGGGCTTAAACCCGATTACTAGTGCTTAAATATGCATACTACTGCTTACTGGTGCTTAAACCTGCTTACTAATACTTTATTCATTATGACACTGACACCTCACATGTGCATTTACTGCAGTACTCCATTTCATAAATATAAGTTATTTAATGGGTTATACAACAAAAATATTAGTCATAACATGTTTTGCCATGGAAAATGGAATGTGCTGTAGTGGGACTCAAACTGGGAATGCCTGCTCGTAAGGTGAATGCTCTGCCCACTACACTATTGTTATGCTGCTTCATTTGCATATATCTTCCTTGTTATCCTCTTCAGCCATTTAAGCTGCATTAACCGTAGCTAAGCAATGAGCAAATCTGCGCACCTATGGTTAGCTTGAATCGGATTTAAAAAAAAAATACAGGTTTGTTAATTTTATTTGTGTTTACTTGCTGTTGTACACCAGGGGGGAATGTTGGTGGGGATATGCGGACACCTATGAGCGGTCTCGCTCATTTCTTGGGCCTTTCAGCTGTTCTTCATTGTGGGGAAGTGTATATGCTGAGAGCTCTGCTCTCAGACATGCCCCCTGCACTCTTACATGCCCCGCCCATGTAAAATTAGGAGCTCAGGCAGTGCGCCTCCTTAATATGCATGGTGCACTGCCATCCTTCTCCTAAACGGCCGTCTCTGTGCAGGACTAAGCTAGTCCTGCACGAAGGAATAGTAAATCCGGGGAGTGTGTGTTTATTACTGTGCATTTATTCCAAACAGTTTTTTGTGTGCAAAGTGCAACTATTTTGTGAAGTGCAGTCAAGTGCAGCCATTTCAAACGTTTCTTGTGCCTGGGTGTGTCTATTCACAGAGTGCCACCATTCCAGAGTGTCTCTTTCACTATACAGAGTTATTTGGCAAAGTGCAGGCATTTGGGGAAATTTCAGTGTGCTGTGTACTGTTTAACTGCAATGCGCAGTTATTTTGAAGTGTTTCTCACTCTGAGCTTCTTCTGCCCAATACATTCGCAAAGTACAATTACTTTCAAAACAGTTTATTCGCAAATTGCAATTACTTTGAAATAGTTTATTCACAAAGTGCCATTACTTTGAGATAGTTTACTCACAAAGTACAGTTACTTCGAGATGTTTCTTGCCCTCAGCTTCTATTGCCCAGTTTATTTATACTGTGCAGTTGTTCAAGATGTTTCTTAAAATGATGATAAATGAATGACTTTTACAGTAAAATGATGATAAATTACTTTGGCAGTAAAGTAATTACAATATAAAAGGCTTGTACAGTAAAATAATTTCAAGGCAAGTGCTTTTACAGTAAAGTAATTTCAGAGTATTACAGTGCCCAGGAAACTTATTTCATAAAGTTTAGTTATACAGGGGCTTGTTGTGTTATTACAAGTACTGACATAAATTTCAAGCACATGTATGTGTTTGTGCATATTTACAAGAGTCTTCACTGAGATATGTTAATATGGCAGACGGATTTCACAAGGCACAACCACTTGTGTTTGATCAGAATATTGCAGAGAATTGGAGAATATTTCTGCAATTATATATTTATGCAAGTAGCTTATTCTGAAAAATATACACACACCAGGGCTTTCATTTTGCTAAACCTAGCAGGTTCAGAGGCCATTGAAAGGGAGCATTCATTTTTATATGCACAAGCAATGTATGAAGGTGAAGGAGAAACTCGTCAAGTTGTTGTGCAGGCTGAATCAAAGGAAGACCCTGAGTGTTTGAAGTGCAAATTCAGATAAATGTGTAATCCCCAGACTAATGTTGTACTGGAGAGGCATTTGTTTTACATGTGAGATCAGAGGCAAGGGGAAACGTTTGCAACTTATATCACTGACCTGAGAAACAAGGCTAAAACATGTAGGTTTGGTGATTTAAAAGATGAGTTAATAAAGTACAGACTTTTGTGTGGAATTAATAATTCTGCTGTGAGAAAGATTTTGTTTCATGACAATGATTTAAAGCTGAGCAAAACCATTGTGATTTGTCAGATCCATGAAGTTACAGAAAGGCACAAAAATATGCTTGATAGTGATAAGAACATGGCTTCAGGAGGCTCTAGAGCTAATGTAGACATCATGCAACATGTGACTGGTAAAAGCAGGCCTACGCACGTGGCAGTAGCAGCCCTGTGGGATTTCCAAGTAAAGCCCACAGTCTCCTAGCACATTCCAAGACCAGTTTAGCTAAAAGATCATGCTCAGTGCAGAATGAAGGTTATTCTGTGCAGCACAGACATTGCTCAGTACAGTATAAAGGTGAATCAGCAAAACCCAAATCAAGCTTTATTGTTAACTGTCACAATTGTGGTGCTAATCATGAGTCCAGAAGAGAAAAGTGCATAGCATTTTGCTAGTAATGTCACAAATGCAAGAAGTGGAACCATTTTTCAAAGATTTTGTAAATCAAGTAAGTCTCACACAGTTACAAAGAAAGGCCACTCAGAAAAGCAAGTTGATCAAGTAGACCTACTACAGTCTGCTTTCTGTGTAGATGGTGTGTCAGTAATTGGTGAAAAGATTGATGCAGTAGATGTATTGGCAAGAACTGAAGTGTTTTGTACTGTCCGGATCAATGGTAAATCCACCGAGCTCAAAACAGACACTTGTTCAAAGTGATATGTCATGTCTGCAGATACTTTTGCAAGGGCCAGAGCTGGTGAACAACTAAATGTGACTAGTTTTGCAAAATGTGTTGCTTATGGAGGTGAAGAAATTCAAACTGAGGGCTCATTAGTTCTTTCAAGTTATTTGGCCAAGAACCATTATAGTCTATTGCTCTGTGGTTTGAAGATCTGTGCAGTCATTAGTGGGTCTCAGAGACAGTTTGAAAATGAATCTTTGTTTTACAAAAGAAGTTTATCAAATAAGCACGTCCTAGTTCCAGCTTCACTAACACTATTTTTTCAGAGTATGCTGATGTTTTTAATGACAAGTTCAGCAAACTTCCAGTTGTGTATTCTATGAAACTTTAGACCCACAAATAAGTCCAGTGGTAAAACCAGCAAGAAGAATTCTGATAGCTGTGCAGCATAAAGTCAAATCTCAGTTGGACAAAATGGTGCAACAAGGTGTAATTTGTCTAGTTAAAAAACCTACCGAATGGGTGTCGTCCATGGTAGCAGCTCATAAAAAAGGTTCAGATAAACTCAGAATACTTTATTTATTTATTTTTATTTTACATTTGTTGATCGGGAATGTCTGACTGAGCTGAAGCCCTTTTTCAGTAGTGTCCCGGGGAGAAAAGCTCCAGTATTTTACAGATTACATTTAGTCATTATACAGTATATTACAGATTACAATTAGTCGTTATACAGTATTTTACAGATTACATTTAGTCATTATACAGTATTTTACAGATTACATTTAGTCGTTATACAGTATTTTACAGATTACATTTAGTCGTTATACAGTATTTTACAGATTACATTTAGTCATTATGCAGTATTTTACAGATTACATTTAGTCATTATACAGTATTTTACAGATTACATTTAGTCGTTATACAGTATTTTACAGATTACATTTAGTCGTTATACAGTATTTTACAGATTACATTTAGTCATTATACAGTATTTTACAGATTACATTTAGTCATTATACAGTATTTTACAGATTACATTTAGTCATTATACAAATATTGTACAAGCAAAAAGTGGCAAAGCAGCTTGATGTCAACATCAGCATTTTTTTTAAGTAGTAAAGTTAAGAATCTTGGTAGAAGCTGCAACATTTGAGTAAGGTATAACTTTTACAATTTGTTCATAGAGGATGACAGTAAAGTACTGGAGTGCAGAAAGGAAAACATTCATCTGCAGACTGTAATCAAGGTGGGTTTGAGGAGTGGCAGATCCATTGCCCCTTGAGATACTCTTTTAAAGTTAATTTGAATTGTTTAAAATGTTTGAGTGTTCGAATTTCAAGAGGAAGTTTGTTCCATTCAGTAGAGGGATGGTAGCTATATAAGTTGCACCCTGCTTTAGACTTAGGCTTATAGATGTTTAGTAGGTCTTGGAAAGAGCTGCACAGGTTTCTTGAAGGGGCATAGTGGGAGATTACAGAGTGTAAGGCTGGAAAGAAATATGGCTGGTATAGACTAGAGTGAATGGTTTGAAGCTGAGTGAAAAGGAGGAGGTTAGGCAGTTCAAGTCAGTTTAGATATTTAAGAGAGAGATAGTGGTGAGATCTATAGGATTGCTGAGTTGCAAATCTAGCTACTTTGTGGTATATAGTCTCAAGTCTAGTAAGGAGAGTGGAGTTAAGGTTTGCAAAGATTTGTGAGTAATATGTTAAGCAGGGGAGAAGGTAAGTATGTGTGAGAGTAATTCTTGCTTCCTGAGTGAGAAATTTCTTGTTTCTATATAATAGACCTAATTTAAGGTGAGTTTTCCTGATACAGTTATTTATATGGAGATCAAATTTTAGTTGATCATCAATAGTGATACCAAGGAGTTTTGAGCTAGAATCCGCTACTATAGGGGTACTGTTAAGTGACTGGATAGTAAAAGAGGTCTTAATGTGGTTGGTTGTTTTAGGGAGGAAGAGTAGGAGTTTTGTTTTTTTAGGGTTGAGGATGAGTTGGTTGTTGGACAGCCATGTTTCCACTGAGTTAAAGGAAGACTGGGTAGCTGATAAGAGTTTGGAGGGAGAGTTTGCTATAGTTATGACTGTAGAGTCATCAGCATATTGGATAATAGAGAAAAGTGGACAGGAGGTATAGAGCATGTTGGTAAAGATATTGAAGAGTAGTGGTCCTAAGATGGATCCTTGAGGGACACCCATTTTTATTGGAAGGGGAGTAGATAAGACAGTCTCCCATCTTACTGATTAAAATCTATCTTTTAGATAACTTGAAAACAAAGCCACTGTGTTTGGGGAGAATTTGAGGTCAGACAGTTTGTTTAATAGCAGAGAGTGGGAAACAGTATCAAAGGCCTTTGAGAGATCTAGGAAGAGACAGGAGATACATTTATGGTCATCTCTGGCCAGGGAGATAGTACTGAGAAAGGATAGAAGAGCAGTACAGGTGCTGTGTTTTGGTCCAAAACCATGTGGTGTAGGAGTGAGTAGGTTTTCCATAGAGAGATGTTCCATGACTTGAGTATGTATGCATTTTTCTAGGATTTTTGACAGTTAAGAATTAATGGCAATGAGTCTGAAATTAGAGATTTCAGTGAAGTTACCTCCTTTGTGGATAGGTAAGGTGTAGAAATGTTTCCAGATTGATGGTACTTTAGATTCAGAGATTGAGCAGTTTTTAATGATGGAGATGGGGTAGGCTAGTGAGTGTGCAGCTATCTGGACAAAGTATGATGGGATATCAGCAGATACAGAGCATGGATTAAGTTTTGAGAGCAGGGTTCTGATGTAAGTTGTAGAGACAGGCTTAATGGAGAAGACTTTAGGTGGGGTAGTTGAGGAGGAAACTGGGCCTTTGAGGTTTTTTGTATTGGAGCTATTGGGGTTAAGAAGTTTGGATACTGATTCAACAAAGTAAGTATTGAAAGTGTTGGCAGTCTCCACTGGTGTTTTGTCTGGGCTAGGGTTGGGGGAGGTAGGGCTTACAGGATGAAGTATTTGGTTAATAGCATTCCAAAAATTTTTGGGTCAGATTTTAGTGTTGTAGGAGGGTTATAATAGAATGCTTTTTATCTTTAATGATATTTTTTTCCAGGTTTCTTTGTTCTTTATATCTTTGCAGGTCAGTTGGGTCTTTTGTATGTATCCATTTTTTTCCAGGACCTATCTCTAGACTTTATGAGAGTGTGTGTCTTTTTTGTTAGCCAAGGGGATATTTTTGCTTTTGTCCTAATTTTACGGGGTGGGGCTATGACAGCTTTGTCTAGGGGGAGCTGGGAGAGGAAGTCCCAACACACTCTGGAGATGAGGGTATTAAATGTGTCTGTGTCGAAGTTAGAAAGATTATATCTAGTAATGTATCTATGTGGTTTAGGGAGGTGGTTTGTATATCTGAGTAGCTTTATGGGTGAGTGGTCACTTAGGGAATCAGGTAGGGTTTCTGGATTGTGATATTTAGTGGGAGCTGATACTAGTATCCAATCAATGAGTGTATTTGTGGAGTGGGAGCTATTTGAATGTGTTCGTTGAAACCATATAGATTTATATGGTGTGGGGATCCTGGGATATTGAGGGTTAGCCAATTAATATTTATGTCCCCAAGGAGAATTGTTTCATTTGGGATATTCAAGGAGAGATGGGAGAGAATGCTTTCCAGCAGTGGGATATTGTCACTAGGTGGAATGTAGGTGGCTACTATAGTAATTGTGGTTTAGTTATTGATTATGAGGTTAACTGCAAGTGTTTCTGCTGGGTGGAAAGATGGGATTGACTGTGTAAGGTGAGAGATAGTAAGATTATTGGAATAGACTACAGCTACTCCTCCACCCTTTTTGTTTGTGCGGTCAAGACGAAGTATGTTACAGCCGGGGGGAGAATTTCTTTATCAAAGTGGTGTGGTTTAAGCCAGGTTTCTGTAATTACAATAATATCTGGGGCATGATTTGCTATCCATGCATGAAACTGACTTACTTTGTTGAGGATGCTATGGGTGTTAATAGAATAGAAGGAGATTTGTTTATGAGGTGAGGTTTGTTGGGCTTGGGTGAGAGAGGGGTTTTGGATGGAGCTGAGGTTCGTATATGGACCAGGATTTGGGTGTATGTCACCAGATTTCAGTATTATGGTGAGGGAGAATTTAGTTTTAGATGTACATGAGTAGTATCTAATATACTTTGTCCTGTTTTTTGAGGGTAGAGAGTAAGAAGGGGATATTTTAATTTTGGGAAGTTGCATGTTAGAGGGTAGCATAGAAGGAGAGATAGTTATTGTATTTTTTGAGTGATTGTAATCATGTGAGATAGGGTTGGTGGGATGTTTATGGAAGGAGGGTAATGGATCATAGGGTTCAGCGAGAAGAAGTAAGAGGATTAGTGGAAATAGCAGGTGTTTAATGAGCAGTAGGGTATGCATAGTGAAACTGGATATAAGAAAGGTTTGTGTCAGAGTGGGTGGAGGGGGGAATATTAGTGAGGTAGAGATATAAGAGATTAGAGTAGGAATAACTAATTTGTGTTGGAGTGGGTGGAGGGGGGATTAGTGAGGTAGTGGTATAAGAGATTAGAGTAGGAGTGGGAATAACTAATTTGTAAAAGGCTGGAGTATTAAGGGTTAGCAGAAGAAGTTAATATATGAGAGAAAGGAGGCAGAAGAGGGTGTGTACTTCAGAGAGGGATAGTTAGTGGAGTTAGAGGTAAGAGGGTGGGGTGTGGAAGTGGGATGTGGCTTGAGGCTAGGTATAAAGGTAATGATATGGGGTGGGTGGGAATGGGGGTGGGAAAAGAGTGAAGTGAGCATGAGCGCAGCGAGGGTGAATGGAGCAGGGCTACACCAGAGACAGAAGAAAAGCTATCTGTAAGTAAGAGTATCTTGTCTGTAAGTAGGGATATATTTTATATGTGAGGAAAAAAATGTTCTTCAGATGTCCGGGGTATGTAGCATTCTATATCTCTTGGGGCAGTACAAGAAATAGGTGTGGGGTTTTAGCAGCAATAGGTGGCTTGGAATAGGTAATCACTTTATTAGTAGGTATATATAGAGTCAGGGTATGAGAGGGAAAAAAGTTACAATGTGTCTGGAGACAGTCCAAATATACATTGACCTAAGGTATTTGAACAAAGCATTGAAGAGACCGTATCATCCTATGTGTACAGTCAGTTCCCCTTCAAACCATTGAAGGTTTAAAACATCGAAGTTCAGATCATCGAGACCAGAACATCGAGTTTGAAAATGTTGAAGGTTTGAAGAGGAAGAAAAAGGTAAGTGTAGGTGAGAGAATGTTTGTATTTTGCAGGGCTCTGCATACTGTGTGTGTCTATGTGCCATCTGTGAAATGGCACTACAGATAGGGTACAGAAAATCTCCCATTTAGCACTTCTGTATATAGCACAAAATGGAAGATTTCCCTTTACGCCACTGTAGTGTGGTCTCAGAGTTGGAATATTAAAGTAGGGTGGGTGTGGGCGGCATAGCCCCTCACATGGGGGGTGCAGTTGGGTGAAGCCCCCCTGCATACAATTGTTAAAGTTTATTTTTCTTTTTGTTTTGTTTTTTTTTTGTTTTTTTTTTTTTTTGGTTACACTTGTAACTTTGATGGTTCAAAATTCGATGTTCTGGTCTCAATGATCAGAATTTCGATGTTTTGAAATTTCGATGGTTAGAAGTGGAACCGTACAGTCAAAGAGGTTGCAGCCATGATAGCAAATGTCACTGTTTTTTCTATTAGATGCAAAGCTTCATTTTGGCAAGTGATGCTTGATCGCAACTCTTCACTGCTGACTATATTCAATACCCCTTTTGGAAGATATAGATTCCTCAGGATGCCATTTGGAATAAATTCTGCAATTGAAGTCTTTTGAAAGTGCAATGGAGCAAATATTTTCGGGTTATCCTTGTGCCATAATAGTAGATGATTTATTGGTTGGAGGCAATGGTGAAGCAGAGCATGACAGAAACCTCAAGAGAGGTCTAGACAGAGCATTTGAAGTGAACTTAAAGCTCGATCCTCTGAAGTGTAAATTCAGACTACTAGAAGTTACATATGTAGGTCATTTATTTACAAGAATTGGCTTGAGACCAGACCCGTCCAAGCAAGCAGCCACTCTTGAAATGCTAGCACTAGATAATGTGCAAGCTCTACAATGTTTTCTTGGTATGGTGAATTATTTAGGCAAGTTTATACCAGACTTCAGTAAGTTGACAGTGCCTTTGAGAGAGCTCACATGTAAAAATGTTACATGGTCATGGCTAGAACAGCACTAGAAAGCATTTGAAACTCTCAAGCAGAAAACTGCTACCCCACCAACATTAAGATACTATGAAGTCAAATAACCAGTAACTCTTTCCTGCGATGCTTCAGAATTTGGTTTAGGTGCAGTTATTCTTCAAGAACGCAGGTCTGTAGCCTATGCATCTAGAACATTTACCCAGACTGAGATGCAGTATGCTCAAATTGAGAAGGAACTTGTGGCAATAGTGTTTGCATGTTCCAGGTTCCATGATTATATCTATGGTCGAGATATTCAGATTGAAACTGATCATCAGCCTTCGGTTACTATTTTAAAGAAGCCTATGCCTTCAGCTCCAGTGAGATTAGAGAGACTGATGCTTAAATTGCAAAAGTACAACTTTAAAATAGTCTACACAAATGGCAAACTTCTTTATCTGGCTGATACCTTATCCAGATCACTCAGAAATACTATGGACCAGCTTGATGCAGAGAATTTTGACTTTGATGTCACAGATGTGCCTAATTTTTCTACCACAAGACTTGATGAGCTATGAGATCATACAATGACTGATCCAGTTTTACAAAAGCTCAATCACTATGTCTGTGTTGGATGGCCATCAAGGCAATGTAGTGTACCACCCAATGTACAACTGTCCTTTCCTTACAGAGATGAGTTGTTGATGGAAGATGGCAGTATTTTCAAAGGTCCTAAAATTGTTATTCCTGCTTCCTTACAACAAGAATATATCCAGATTTTGCATCGTGGTCATTGATAGAGTACTTTCTTCCTGTTCAGTATGTAATAGTACTAAAACGCATTTGCAAAAAGAGCCATTTCGGCTAAGTCACGTTCCTAATCTACCTTGGTCAATAGTAGGCACTGACATAGAGTGGAACAATCAACATTACTTAGCATTAGTATACTCTTATTTAAATTGGTTTGAGATCACTCTAGTAACTCAGAAAACAAGCCACCCTGGTGGAATCACAAAATCAGTTTGATGTATAACAGGAGGAATAAAATCATGGTAAAAAGTAGGAGGTGAAGCACCCAGCAGGATAATTTAACTGTAGCCTTCAAACAGGCTTCATGCCTCATGAATGGAGAAAGGCAACAGTCATCCCTCTGCACAAAGGTGGGCCATCTACAGACCCTGGAAACTACAGACCCATAAGTCTCACTAGTCTTATATGTAAAGCCATGGAAAGAATTATCATGGAAATAATCAATAATGATATAGTAAACCTCCAAACACTGAACCCAACACAGTTTGGTTTCATAAAGGGTACATCATGCCTACTCAGCCTGGTGGACTTCTTTGAGAAGGTCACCAAAGCAATGGATGAGGACAAAATTGTTCACACTGCTTATCTTGACCTGGCCAAGGCATTTGACACAATACCCCACTCGGAGATTGTTGACAAACTCAGGAGATTAGGTACAAACCTGTATGTCACCCGGTGGATAGTCAACTGGATCACAGACAGGACCCAGGATGTTAAAACTGGGGAGTCCACCTCTACAAAGAGACCAGTCACAAGTGGAGTCCCTCAGGGTCAGTCCTTGGACTACTTTTTGGCATTTACTTCTCAGAATTCAAGGCCAATGTCAGTGGTTTTGGGCTGACTAAATTTGCAGATGATTGTAAACTGGGAGATGTCATTGAATCTCACACTGACACAAATGTTCTCCAGCAGGGGCTGACACAGACAAACAACTGGTGTCAGAGTCATGGACTAAAACTAAATGCCAAGAAATGCATAATAGTATGCTCTGGGAAGTCATCCATCCCTGGTAGCTATCATATTGACAACACACCCCTTAGAGCTGACACAGTAGTCAGGGACTTAGGGACACACATAGCCAGTAATCAAGCCTTTGATCATCACGTGTCTACGGTGGTGAGTAAATCATTCTATGTCACACAACTTACAAAAAAAGATATGGTATCTAAATCCAAGGAAGTAATTGTTCTACTGTATTTGGCATTCATCAGACCTATCATTGAGTACAATGCCCCCTTTGGTATGTACCTAACCAGGCATATCCAACAACTGGAATGTCCACAGAAGTTCCTCACTAAAAGAATACAGGGCATAGGTAATATGAACTATGCAAACCACCTTAAGGCCCTATCCTTGTATTCTGTCTCCTACAGGCTTTTGAGGGGAGATCTATTCCTGGCATATGGGGCATTGTCAGACCCCACTCTGATGGACCTCCTGCATATCCACAAAACTAACTTTACCAGAATTACCCATTATAAAGATGTAAACATTGCCTGTGATATAAATAGGACCCGCTGGAGAGATAGGTATATATCCCAGGGACTACCCCATCTATGGAACAGGCTTCCCATCCATGTGAAGCAGAGTTCCTCCCTAATCCAATTCAAGTGCAGCTTGGAAAATTAGATAGGAAACCGGAAATTCATCCCTGGTTTGGCACTTAGGTCTCTGATGCAAACAGGTAAGCTGTAAATAGTTAATCTCCCAGGCCCATACGTACACAAGGGTATCAGAACTTGTTAGAGATTTGGGATGCATGGCTAGGCTTAAAAAGGCCCTTGTGGTCATTAGCCTAGTAAACACCAATGAACCTGTGAATGTAATCTAACTTCTACTACAGTAATTACTAAGTTGAAACACCATTTCTCAGTTCTTGGCAGTCCACAGAAATTAATCTCTGACAATGGTACCTAATTCACCAGTCAATTGTTTCAGAAATTTGTCAGAGAATGGGACTTCATACATGCTACTAGTAGTTCAGTGTATCTGCAATCAAATGGACTTGCAGTACAGAGTGCAAAGCAATTACCTGAGAAGTCAAAATATGATAATACCGATGTCTTTTGAATTTACACAGTCTCAGAAACATACCCCATGATGATATACATGGCTCACCTGCTAAGAGACTTCAATCTGGGCAAACCAGAACAACTTTGCCTATCAGTTCTATTTTATTGAGGCCTAAAGAGACATTGAGGTTATAAACATTGAAAGGTTTTGACCGGATTGGTCAAGTAACAAGTATTTGTGCAGAGCCGAGATCCTATTTTGTTAAATCTGAGGGTGTGGATTACAGAAGAAATCGCAGACATCTTCTTCCTGTAGCAGAACCAATATTGCAGCATCGTACCTGTGATAAAGACGCTGTCAGAGCAATCCAGATGATATTCCTGCTCCAGAACAAGTTTTGACTCCTGATACTGTTCCAGCAGATGATTCCAGTGTTCCTAAGATTGAACAGTCAGCAGAGACAGTCAGAGTTGATAAACCAGATCCCAAATTTTATGTCACATGATACGGTCACATTTCCAAGGCTAGTGTAAAATACACAGGGACTTGGACATAGCTGTATATATGTATCTAGCTTTGTATAATTGCATGGTGAAAATCATTTGTGTGTGACTTGCATATTCATTAATTTCAGTGACAATGCCTGACTCATTGTCTCAAAGAGGGAGGATGTAAAATAACAGGTGTGTTGTACCTTTAAGAAGCATTTCCAAGACCTGTCTGTGCATATAAATACTGAGCATGTGTTAGCTTCAGTGCCATATTGAAGGTGCAACCAGAGTGTTAACATCTATGTGCATGATAGCTAGTTTGTTTATAAGTTAAAGTTACTTAACCTCAGTTATGATGTTTTGCATATAATAAAGCTGACTGAACAAGAACCCACAAAGTTTGCCTGTTTTATCCTCACCTGGTGAGCGACACTAGCCACACATATGACTGAGAAGCGGCTAACCCACAACATTCACATTAACTATCCCCACATGACCTAGGAGCCCCTATCCCACAATACTTAAATTAATTTTCCCCAAAATAACAGCACTCACATTAATTATCCCCCCATAACTGAGGAGATCCCAGCATGCAACAGTCACATTATCTATCCCCAGATGAATGAGGACCCTAACCTACTACTGTCACTTTAACTATCCTCACATGATTGAGGAGCCCCTAACTTATAACACTCACATTATCTATCCTCACATGATTGAGGAGCCCCTAACCTGCAATACCCACATTATCTATCCCCAGATGACAGAGGACCCTAACCCACTACTGTCACTTTAACTATCCCCACATGACTGAGGAGTCCTTAACCCACAACTCTCAAATTAAATACCCCCTGATGACTGAGGACCCCCTAACTCGTAACCCTCACATTAACTATCCTGACATGACTGAGAAGCCCCTAACCCACAATACTCACATTAACAATCCAAACATGAATGAGGAGCCCCTAAACGAACAACAATCATACTAAATATCCCCACATGGCACAGGAGCCCCTAACCCACAATACTCACATTATCTATCCCCACATGACTGCGAATCCCTTAATCCACAACACTCACACAATATATCCCGACATGACTGAGGAGTCCCTAACCCACAACACTCACATTAACTATCCTCACATGACTGAGAATCCCTTAACCCACAACACTCACATTAACTATCTCCACGTGACCAATGAGTCCCTAACTCACAGCACTCACATTAATTATATCCACATGAAGATGGACCATTAACCCACAACACTCACATTAGCTAACCCCACGTGACTGAGAAGCCCCTAACCCACAACACTTACATGAACTATCCCGACCTGACTGAGGAGCCCCTAACCCACAACACTCGCATTAAATATCCCCATATGACAGAGAAGCCCTCAATCCACAACACTCACATTAACTATCCCCACATGACTGAGGAGCCCCTAACCCACAATCCTCACATTAACTATCCCCACATTACTTAGGAGCTCCTAACCCATGACACTCATATTAACTATCCCGATATGAGACCCCCTGACCCACAACATTCATAGTAACTCTCCCAACATGTCTGAGGAGCCCCTAAGCCACAAGACTCATATTAACTATACCCATATGACCAAGGAGCACCCTAAGGCCCTCACATTAACTATCACAACATGATTGAGAAACCTCTAACCCACAACACTCATGTTAACAATCCCCACATGTCTGTAGAGCCCTTAACCCACAACACTCACATTAACTATCCCCACATGACAGTGGACCGCTAACCCACAACACACATTAACTAACCACACATGACTGAGAAGCGCCTACCCCACAACACTCACATGAATTATCCCGACCTGACTGAGAAGCCCATAACCAACAACACTCACACTAACTATCCAATCATGACTGAGGAGTTCCTAACCCACAACACTAACAGTAACAATTCCTACATGACCAAGAAGCCCTGAATCCACAACACTCACATTAATAATCCCCACATGCTGAGGAGACCATAACTCACAACACTCACATTAATAATCCCCACATGCTGAGGAGACCATAACTCACAACACACACATTAACTATCCCCACATGACTGAGTACCCCAACACACACAACACTGAGATTAACTATGCCCACATGACTGAGAAGCCCCAAAACAACAACACTCACATTACTTATTCCCACAAGACTGAGGCCACTTAACCCAGAACACTTACATAACCTATCCCCACATGACCTAGGAGCCCCTAACCCACAACGTTCACATTAACTATCCCCGGATGACTGAGTAGCCCCTAACTCACAACCTCATATTAACTATCCTGACATGACTGAGGAGCCCCTAACACACAATGCTCAGACTAATTATCAAAATACTTTGAAGCAGCCCCCAAGCCACAACAGTAATATTAATTATCTCCACCTGATTGAGGGGCCCCTAAACTACCACACTGGCATTAACTATCACCACATGACCGAGGAGCCCCCAAGCCACAACACTCACATTAACTAACTCCACATGGCTGTGGAGCCTCTAACCCACAATACTTCTATTAACATCCCCACGTGACTGATGAGCCCCCAAACGAAAACACTCAAATTAACTATCCCCACATAACAGTGGACCAAGCCCACAACACTCACATTATCTATCCTCAAATCTATAAGGATCTCCCACAACAATCACAGTAACTAGTGCCACTTGACGAAGGGGCCTCTAACCCACAACACTCAGAGTAACTATCCGCACATGACTGAGAAGTTCCTAAGCCACAACAGTCACATTAACTATCCCCACATGACTGAGTGAGGAGCACCTAACCCACAACACTCATAGTAACTATTCCCAAATGACTGGGTATTTCTAACCCACAACACTCACAATAACTATACTCAGATGACTGAGGATCCTCTAACAGACAACACTCACACTATCTGTCCCCACATGACTGAGGAGCCACTAACCCACAACATTCACACTAACTATCCCCACACAACTGGTGAGCCCCTAAGCCACAACACTCACGTTAAGTATGATTTCCTTAGGTAAATGCTACTGTCAAAGTTATTTCGCCCTGTACATGGTTCTCCCCTAGCATAGATCATTCTTTATTTTAAGTAAAGCAAAAACACTCTGTAACACAGATAGGCTTCTATCCCCAGTGTGTACTGGAGACCTTCACATGTGGAATAATGACTGCCTAATTAATTAGCACATAGTTGAATGAAATTAATGTACTATAATGCCTAGCCCTCTTACCTGTAGCAATGTTGAACAACTGATAAAAACAATAAATGAAGCGCAGTGCAAGCAAAAAAACAACAAACAAAAAAAATGCACCGTGTGAGGATGAAATGCAACGTGTTGTTTGTCAAACATTTAACGTTTATTAAAGCTGGTATCAAGTTCTCGGTTGTCCGGTGCATTTCATCCTCACACAGTGCATTTTTTTGTTTATTGGTTTTTTGCTTGCTCTGCGCTTCGTTTATTGTTTTTATCAGTTTTCTATGGAGAGAGAGGACAGTTCTTCCCCAGTCCGTCTGGGCCCTGTTACATCTCAGGGGGATCAACTTTCGGCACTTATTGGGCAGCTGAGTCAGCTAGTTGCTTTGCTGACTCCTGTTTGCAACACGCTGGTTTGCCAGAACAGCAATGGGATTCTTCCGGGTAATCAGAATGCTTTACGCATGCGTGGAGAGAGTAATGGAGTTAGCGTAGTTGGACATGGGGTAAACCAGAATATCGTGGAAGTTGCAAATACAGGACCTAGCGGAGCTAATAATTTTCCAAACATTTTGAATCGTGAAAGCAGTCCCGTTTTGGAGCATAACGGTTATGGTAGTAGTCGTAAACTGCCAGGAAACCAAGGTGACTGTTTACAGAATAATGATGTTACTCTTAGCGAGTGGCATAAACGCAAAGTGGCGTTTAAGGACATTTCTTTTATGGATAATGATAATATATGTACATATGCTGACTATTTGCATCAACTCAATGATTTATTGTTTAAATATAAGATTTTAACTATTGACAATGCTTATTTAAAAGAATGCCTTCAGGTAAAAATAGTTCCAAAGGGTTTACGTATTTACACATTCCCTAACAATGTAAAAGAAGGTACAAAGTTTCATGACAAGTTGTTAAATATGTTTGATGGATGGGGCTTTGAGCTCCTGAGAAGTATTATTAAGAATAATGAAGATGAAATTGAATGTTTAATGAAACAAATTGATGTTATTAATGGAAAGATTACCAATGACCTTTTATTTACTGTTGATTTAGAGAAAAATAAATATTTAGATCTAAGAAAAGATATAGATGTGAAATGTGAGAGAATTTTAGAAAAGAAAAAAAGAAAGATTTTGAGGGGCACGTTTAAATATGAACAGGGTATTCAATACCCAAAACCAAGAATAATTTGTAACTATAAGAATGAGAGATATTTACACAATGACAAATACAGGCATGATATTACTGATGACAATGTAGAGGGACAAGCTGATTTATCACACAATATTTTTGACCCTTTAGAATCTCCCCCCCCCCCCTTCGGAGGTCAGAAAGGATCAGAAATCAAAGAGAAGGGAATTACCAGAGGAATGGATGGAGGGGAGGGGTGAGAAGAAGGGGCAGGAGATACTAGGATCCCGTCCCCTAGAAACATCAATTAATGAGATTTTTATGAGTTTTAACACTATTGACATCAATGCAGAAAATACATGTGATACATCTGTCGTTTGCACATGTGCCAAATATAAGAATTTTAATATATTTAACTACACAGAACTTGAAATTGATGAGATTTATTTTGAGCTGTTTTCCAAGGGACTCAACTTTGTACCAAGAACAAAATGTGACATCACTAGAATGATTATCGATGTCAAGATGTTTTTGAGGAAAATGAACCTTGAGTTAATTTGTGGTGATATTTTGGGGGAAGTTGATTATTCTAAAGAATTAAAGAAAAAAAGTACATGGAATCCCCCCATGCACCCACAATTAAAACATTTTGAAAATATTATAGAGAATGAACTGAGAAAAGCAGTTAAAATTAATCAATTTGCTCCTAACCTCACATTAAATGAACTTTCATTACTCAAGAGGTTAAAAGAAAATTCCAACTTAAGGATAATAAAACCAGACAAAGGGGGAGGGGGTGGTACTCATGAGTTCTATTATATATGAAGGTAAAATGTTTAATTTATTGTTAGATGAGTCTAAATATGATAATATTTCCATCAATGAGATCAATATTGGCTATAAAAGAATTTATACAACATTATATGATCTATTTTTGGAAGGAGTCATTGATTACAGTATGTTTAAATTCTTACACAATAGCAAGCCAAAAATTCCTTCAATTTTTGGCATTCCCAAAGTACACAAAAATAGTGCAGATCCTCCTTTACGACCCATAGTGGCAGCAGAAGGTTCAGTTATTTCTCCTTTAGCTAAATACATTGATACCAAGTTAAAAGATTTAATGTTTAAAGGAACATCATACTTGAAAGACTCATGGGACTTTTTAGGAAAAGTGAAGAATATCATTAATACGAACGCTATCATCTTTGTGGCTATAGATGTTACATATTTGTTTGGTTCAATAACTCACAGTATAGGAATTGAATGGTTCGAAGAAGCTATAAGATCCTTTAATACATTAAAAGATGATGAAATCCTTGTTTGTGTAAACTTAATGGAATTAGTTTTGAAATACAACTATTTATTTTTCCAAGGCGAATATTTTCATCAAATAAGTGAGGTGGCTATGGGAGCAAGATGTGCTCCCATATATGCCAACATGGTTTTAAACACCTGGGAAGAAAAATACATCTATAATGGTAGTTACAAAGATTGTTGGGTTTTATACAAACGTTTTCTGGATGACATCATTATATTTTGGAAGGATAGTATCGATAAGTTAAATGATTTCATTCAGTACATCAATATGACTACCACTTTTTAAAAATTTACCCATGATATAAATGTACATAGCATTAACTATTTAGATATTACATTAGAAAAAGATGGAGATAATTTTAGGTCAAAAGTGTGCAGGAAAAAAACTTTTTCCAATTCCTATTTACACTATAAAAGTGGACACCCTTTACACCAGAAGAAAAGTATTGTAAAGGGTCAAATGGTTAGGATTTCAAGAATGACTTCCAATAATCAATATTTCAATGATGAAATGGAATTCTTGGTTAGTATGTTTTTGGATAGAGGTTATCCTGTGGATTTTTGTAACCATATTAAAATAGAAGTTATACAAGGGAGAAAAAATAGATTTGCACCTATATTGAACTATAACCCCCCCATTGATGTTAATACTCAAACATCTGATTTCATAGAAAACAAAAAGAAAGATAAAACGTATACTCAATCATTTGTTACTGACTATAGTGGTGATGCAGGCATTGTAAAACAAGTGTTCTTTAAGGAATGGGAAAAATTCCTCAATATCACAGACTTGAATTTTAACAAGTCGACTGATTCTTTTAATATTATCTTCAGAAGGGGACGTAATATAAAAGATTGGTTGACAGTTCAATATAAAGTAAATAAGAAAAGTACCAAAATTAGGGGTACCTATCCCTGCGGAATGTGTTCACAATGCTCATTTATGATAAATTCACAAATAGTTTTCATTCAAGCAAGAGAGAAAGAGATTGTGGGCAAAACACATAGTAATTGTAATTCCTTCGGAGTTGTGTATATTGCATTATGTGAGATCTGCTTGGCCTTTTATATAGGGAAGACTGAGAGGAAGATCAAAAAAAGGATTTATGAACACCTGAATGATATCAAAAACAAGAAAGAACATAATGCATTATACAAGCATATGAATATCTGTCCCTTGGCGAAATATAAATTTTTCATTTTAGAGGAAGTTGTGAAGGATGAAAGAGGTGGCCTATTGGAGACTCAGATTGAATATAGGGAATTATTTTGGCAAATTGTCTTGGAGGCAAACAAATTCCCGGGGTTGAATGACAATATCTCCCTGGCCCCAGTTTTAAAATTAAGGGCAGCTAAATTGTAACATCCATTTCCCTTCATGTCACTTTATCTATTTATATATATATATATATATATATATATATATATATATATGTATGTATATATAAAAAATTCTTACAGCTCATCTTTTTTAGATTATACTATTTTCTCATCAATTTGCATATGGGTTCGAAACAGGGTCATATTTTTATACATATACATTTGTTTAAATTAGCATTTATGTTATATGTTATATGTTTCACACCTGTATATATACATATATATATATATATATATATATATATATATATATACACATCTCGTCTTATTTTTAAAGTTATATAATTACATTTTTATAATATATTTTTAATATTTTACTGTTCCAATAATTCATAGTTTTCCTACTCATGGTTTTATATGTAAATGAACAAGTTTTTCACATAATTTATTAGATGAAATTACACATTATTTATGTATTCATGCATTACATATATTTATGGTTGTTATATATATATATATTCACATCACATTATTATTATTCATTTATTGTTTATACATTTTATATTAAATATTTATACATTTTATATATCTTAGTATATTAATTATGGTCATTCATTCACTGAGTATAATACCTATGATGATATTCAAGTGTATTCAGATTTTGACCACTAGATGGCAGTATTGCTGTTTGAAGCACATCACTATAACACATCATTGAATTATATGTACTTTTTAATGAGTATAGCAATTCGCTTTTTATTACAAGGCATTTGATTCATAATCATATATATTGTTCTACATTTCAATGTATTTATATTTATATCACCGGGAATCAAATTATTGTATTTTGATTCTCTAAATGTTATGTATTCTAAGTTCGTTTACACTCATTCATATTCATGAGCACTGTTGAATTGATTTCCATTGGTTATTTTAAATGAATGGTCAGCATATATATATGGGTGTTAATCACTGTAGTACTTGTCTGATGAAGTCTGATTTATGTGACGAAAAACATGTTGTTTGTCAAACGTTTAACGTTTATTAAAGCTGGTATCAAGTTCTCGGTTGTCCGGTGCATTTCGTCCTCACACAGTGCATTTTTTTGTTTAATGTTGAACAACTGTTACTGACTGCCACAACTGTTGTATTAAACCAAGCATTGTTATAGGTTCATAGGTAGGTACTAGGCTATCGGCCCTGGGGCTTATATAAGCCCAGCCAAAAAGGTACTCTGGCTTTTGCCACCCAAGAAAATAATTGTCCTGTGTCACTGTCGAGCAGAGCCACATAAGTGATGCCCGGGGTGAATTTCCTATTTCCCATCCAATCATCAAGATTTTTCTTGAAGAGTGCTAATAAAGAGCTTGATTTGATATAGATAGATAGTTTATTCCAGAGTATGGGAAGTCTCTGGTACAGGAATCTATCCCTCCGGCATGTCCTGTTTATTGTGGTGACAAGGTTTAGGTCCCTAGAGCATGTAGCTCAGAGGGATTGGGATGTCTTTAAGTGGAGCATGTCCAACAGCTCTGGGTTTGACATAGCTTTGTATGTTAGGCAAGGATCACCTCTGAGTAGGCGATATGCGATGGAGTAAAGCTGGAGTTTTTTTAGATGGTCTGCGTAGGGCATCTGTTTGAGGCCGGTAATCCTCTTTGTGAAGTATTTCTGCTGCCTTTCCAGTTGTTGTAGATGTCTTGTGAGGTACATACCAAAAGGGGAGTTGTACTCTATAATGGGTCTAATGAGTGATGAGTAGAGGGGAACAATGACCTCTTTTTTTCTGGATGAGAAACCTTTTGTGATGAGGTGTGCCATGTAGAAGGATTTCCTGACTACTGTGGCAATGTGATTATCAAAGGAGAGACTACTGTCCACCTGTGTCCCAAGGTCTCTTATCACACTTTCAGTGTTAAGTATACTACCGCCTATGTTGTAGCTCATGGGTACAGAGTTTTTACCAAAGGGGATGACAATGCACTTTTTGGCATTGAGCTTGAGGCCATGGCTTTGGCATCAGGCATCTGTCTCAGTGAGGCCCTTTTGTAGGATGTCCACATCATTAGGAGTTTCGATTATGGCTGCCAGTCTGCAATCATCTGTGAACATCGTTAGCCAAAGACCTTCTGTGTTAGCCTGTACTTCAGAAAAGTAGATACCAAACAGGAGAGGACCCAGGACTGAACCCTGTGGTACTCCACTTGTCACTGATTTGGAGTCTGCTACTTTCACAGTGTGGGTTCTGTCAGTGAGCCAGTTGGCAACCCATCTTGTGACATGGGATTTATACCTAGTTTAGTGAGTTTATCTATAATTCCAGAGTGGGGGTGGTGTCAAAAGCCATGGTGAGAGCTAGATAGGGTATGTGAACCACCTTACCCTCATCTACGGCTTTGGTGACTGCTTCAAAGAAGTCTATCAGGTTAGGAGACATGATCTGCCTTTTACAAATCTGAACTGGATGGGGTCCAGAGTTTGGAGATTACCAATGTCTTTGTTTCTAAGTTCCATGATGATATGTTCCATGGCCTTGCAGACCAGGCTGGTTAGGCTAATGGGGCAGTAGTTCCCAGTGTCAGTGGTGGCCCCCCCCCTTTGTGGAGTGGAATAACAATCACTGTGCACCATTCAGTGGGCACAAAGCCTGAGGTGAGGCTATGATTGAACATGGTGCTTAGGTGGGGTGTCAATTCATTCTGTAGTTCATGTGAATACAGCCTGGGATGTTGTCAGGTCCCATGGATGCTGAGTTCTTAGCTTTGGAGAGTGTGGTTTTTGCCTGTGCAGCCATGATTACAGGAACTTTGTATTCTTCCGGTATAGAGATGGGCCCATTAGTGGTGAGAGGGGGTAAAGTTAGCACTCGACCTATCTTCCAGGATGTTGACAATATCAGCTGGTTCTGTATATTTAGTGCCATTGTGCTGTCATTCAGAACAGATCTGAGTGTTGCCATTGAGATTCTTGACATAGCTATAGAATGCTTTGTGGTTGTCTTTAGACTCAGTGGTAATTTTGTTTTCATAACTAGCTTTGGAGGATTTTATGAGAGATCTCAGCTTCTTACTGAGACTGACCAGGCAGTGCCTCCGATCATGGGATTTTACTCTTTTTTTTGCAACAGTTTCTTTCTACTATTGTAGAGTTTGATTATGGCAGGGGACCACCAGATTGGCTTCCTTTGCTGGAGGTTAGCATCTTGGTTCTGTTAGGGATAACACAATCCATGCACTCATGTACATGCTTATAAAGTGCATTTGTGTAGGATTCAGCAGTTGTACCTCTATTGTCCGTCTGTATGAGTGTCGTGAAGTTTGCCACTTCTGTCTTAAGAAGTGTGAAGTTGGCTTTGGAGAAATATTTTACCGTGGTTTCCCTAATGGGGGGTGGGGCAGGATGTGGATGGTTAGGGTGATTAGCTTGTGTTCGGATCTGACCAACAAGAAATTGACCTCTGGTGTGGAACACCAGTCACCCATGTTGGTAATGACCAGGTGTAGGATATTGCTGCCCCTGGTGGGGGTGTGGATAAGTTGATCCATGGCATTGGAATTTATGAATTCTTGAAAAGGTTGAGCAAAAGAGTTGGTACATAAATAGTTTTCCCAGTTACTGGTGGGGTAGTTGAAATTGCCCATTATTAGGGTGTTGGGTTGTACCCTAATATTTTTCAGTGTATCAAGAAATGAGGAGTTGGAATCCTGGGGCATGATGGGTGATCTGTAGCAAGTTACAGTTTGGATTGCAGTCTTGCTCAGAGTTAGTTGCACTTGGATAATCTTGGATACAGTATGCTGAGCAACTAGCCTGGAGGTGTGGATATCCTTAATGATTATGGACACGCCTCCACCTTTAGTGTTTCAGTCTCAGAAAGCCTTTTTTTCTTCGTGGGATCTTAATTTAGTTTTGAAGAAGTTGACTCAGACTCTGTTTGAGCTTGCTGCTTCAGCTTCCTTTCAACATTGTTCTTGGAAGACTGTTATTTTGTTAACTATTCCTTATGCCAGATGTGTGTCAGATTTGCTGGCCATTATGGCTTCTCTTTTTTGAACTTTTATATGTTTTTCCCCTCTCAGCAAGTGGACAGTGAGAGGGTGCTGCATACTTTGGATCGGAATTTGCAAATCAGGGTTTATTTGGATAACACTAAAGCTAATATAAAATCTGATCATTTAATTTTTTTCTTTTCATCCAAGATCTTTGAGTCTTTTGCTGTATCTAAGCAAACTATTTATTTGTTCTTGGATTTCTGTGGCTATTTCTGTTTGTTACACTTTCTATGGCAAGAACCTTCCTTCACTTAATGGTCATTTTACTAGTTGTGACTTCTTCTGGTGTTGTTTTTGAGGACTTAGATATTAACTCGATTCTCAAAGCAGATACCTGAATTTGTGTGCATACTTTTATCAAGCACTATAAGTTGGGTGTTAACTATAGATCTAGGGCTGGCTTTGCTAGTGCTGGTCTTCAGGGCATTTTAGGGAACTCTTCTGCTCCTTCCCCTCTCTCAAGTTTCCTTTTGAGCTTTGGCACTATCCCATGTGTTAGAATACCTTAGCAATAAATGTAAGGACATAGTTTTTTTTGTAAAATCTTAGCATGACAGTAGTTGTCCTTGCCTTCCCCGCTGCAGTGTTTGCTCCCTTCCCCAATCCCCCTCTTCCTTTGCCTTCCTGGATGTACAGCTTACCTCCTGGGTTCCTTGGACTGGTTTTTGTACTGGGGCTATCAGTTCTGCTTTTAGTAGGCGTGAATATTGTCTTTATGCCATAGGGTACACAAGGAACATTTGGGAGAGGTTTGCCGTACCTTTAAAGAAATGGGAGTCTTTGGTATACTGGCCAGATGTCAGCCTTCAGTGACAGGAATCCCATATGTTAGAATACTGCAGCAGTGAAGGAAAGGACATCTACTGTTATGGTAAAGTTTTACACAACTGTACTTTGTTGTTGAGAGACTTGAGTACACGCAGGCATGACTTTACGGACCCTGGCACCTGACATGCAGCTGGCTGTGACATTCTCCTCATACAACCTGGTGAGGGGAGCATCTGTGTCTCACTATAGAGTCACCTTTGACCAAGACATTGGTTTTGAGTACTTAAGTGCTTAATGGGTGAGACACTGATATGCTTGTTTTTATGTGCAGTTTGTTTTTATGTGCAGTGGGTTCTTTTAGGACTGTAATGTGTGCAGTAGGTTTACATTTGTGAGGTCTCTGCTCTTTTGGTTAGCTTCTAATGAGTATATCTGCATGTATGGGTTTATGTGTTGTACAGTTGGTTTGTTGGTTTGTTGAGGAGGTGATGTGTGTGCTGACAACTGCTTGATATCTGGTTCATGTTATTTGAGAGAGAGAGATCATTTATTCTAGATTCATTGTATACTTGCATCTCTCACATGTTGCATTGGTAAATTGTAGGATTACATAGTTATCACTACACGAGGCCATAGACACCTAGCTGTATAAAAACACAATTACCCTATCATATGTAGATGGTTATTAACAGCAATTTTTGTGAGCAGCACCAACTGGGTCTGTCTGTGAGGGACATAGGCACAGAGGCTGAAATACACTCCCACAGCATGTATTGTAGTACTCCTCAATAACATTGTTCAATGGCTACCTTGACTACTGGTTGAATGATTGTACAGTTATCTCTGAGCTGGCACTTATGTCCCTCATAGACAGGGCCAGCTGGTGCTGCTCATAAACGCACTCTGCTAAAAACAACCATCCAACTATGCTGAGTAAGGGTACTTGTGTAGTTATACAGCAAGGCTGCTACAGACCCTAGTGCTAATAAGCTATTAACCTTAAATAAACCTATGAAGCTATGTGCCTATGCAGGCCTTACAACCTGTTGTCTCCCATATGGCCTGCTAATGTCATCTACTGTAAGTTCACCTGCAGTTAGATGAAAGTCAGGCTTATGCTGTGGTGAGTGTGTTAAGTCTTGTGTTTTCTAGTTGGTGTACCTAGATAGGTAGGGGTTCTGTTCTCACTGCAACCAACTTGGTGTGTGTGTCTCAACAGAAGGGCATAAGTGTGTACCCTACAGTTTCTTCTGTAATGGCATGGATGGCCAGTATTTTGATGCCTACACATCCATTTCATGCAGGCCTCCCAACCTCTAATCTCCCGCATGGCCTGCTGATGTCATCTACTATAAGTTCACCTGTAGCCTTATACAAGTCATATTTAAGCTCTGAAGTGTGCATTAAGGCCTAAGTTCTGTACGTAGTGTGATTATGTTACTTCTCCAATGGCGTGGGTGGCTAGTATTTTGATACTTACGCATCCATTTCATGCAGGCCTCCCAAGCTCTTGTTTCCCACATCGCCTGCTGATGTCATCTTCTATAAGTTCGCCTGCAGTCATATAAAGATCAGATTTGTGCTGTGGTGTGTGTTAAATCCTGTGTTCTGTAATTGGTGTACTTAGAGAAGTAGAGGTTCTGTTATTGCTACAGCCAACTTGGGGGGTGTATGAGCTGGTGTCTGATAGTGCAGAGTGCATTTTTATTATTACAATATTCTTCCAAACACTGCTGATGTCATCAGCCATAAAGTGTTGTTTGACACACTCCAACTCAGACTTGAGCAGTGGAATGTATGTTATGTCCTGTGGTATGTACACTGTGTGCTTTGATAAGTAGGAGTTTTATTCTTAATGCAGCCAAGTTGGGGGGTTGTAAGCTATTGCCTGATGTTAGGGAGTGTCTTTTTGTTATAATCATATGCTCCTCTCCAGATACTGCTGATGTCATCAGTTATAAAGTGTTGTTTGACACACACACTCAACACAAACTTGAGCAGTGGCTTGTGTAAAGTTTTGTGGTTTGTAGCCTGTGTACTTTAGAGAGATATGGGTTTGATTCTCAATGCAGCTAACTTGGTGGGGGTGTGTGAGCTGGTGTCTAAGATTGCAGAGTGCACTTTTGCTATTACCATATTCTCCTCCCCAAACACTGCTGATGTCATCAGCTATAAAGTGTTGCTTGATACTCTTCAACTTAGACTTGTGCCATGGCATGTGTGTTAAGTCTGGTCATCTATGCACTTAGCTAAGTAGGGGTTCTATTCTCACTATAGCCACCTTGGGAGAGTGTGAATGAAAGAGCTGTTTCTTGATATTTCATAGAGCATTCTATTCCAGCACACAGGGAACTGCTGTCTTATCCTCAACAAACAGTGCTGATGCCATAATATAACTTCCCCTACTATTACTAGGAAATAGCTCCTTAACACTCTCTGTAAGACCAGGAACACTGCATCAATGGTTCGAGATAATAGGTTCATAGGTTGGTACTAAGCTATCGGTCCTAGCCTAGCCATAACAATTCCCTGGCTATTTCTTCCCACACTATTTACTTCCCTGGACCCCTGTCTAGCAGGGCAACTGACATGATCCCCAGAGTGAATTTCCTTTCTCCCATCCAATCGTCAAGGTTCCTTTTGAAGAGGGCCAAAGAGGCTCTCTGCTTGACATGTATGGGTAGTCTATTCCAGAGTCTGGGGAGTCTCTGGGTCAGGAACCTATCCCTCCAGCATTTTCTTTATTGTGATGACAAGGGTTCGATCCCTGGAGCATGCGGCTCTGAGGGATTGAAATTTCTTTAAGTGTAACATGTCCAACAGCTCTGGGTTTGACATGGCCTTGTATGTTAAGCAGAGATTGCCTCTGAGTAGACGATATGCAACAGAGTATAGCTGGAGGTTTTTAAGGCAGTCAGCTTAGGGCATCTGCTTTAGGCCTGTGATTCTTTTAGTGAGGTATTTCTGCGGCTTTTCCAGTCGTTGCAGATGTCTTGAGAGGTACATACCAAACGGGGTATTGTATTCTATAATGGGTCTAATGAGGGATGAATAAAGTGGGACAATGACCTCCTTTTTTCTGGATGAAAATCCCTTAGTGATGAGATGTGCCACATAGAAGGATTTCCTGACTGTTGTGGTGATGTGGTTATCGAAGGTGAGACCACTGTCCACCTGTGTCCCTATGTCTCTTATCACACTTTTGGTGTTTAGTGTACTGCCACCTATGTGGTAATTCAAGGGTACATGTTTTTTCCCAAAGGGGATAACTATACATTTCTTGGCGCTGAGCTTGAGCCCATGGCTCTGGCACCAAGCATCTGTTTCTGTAAGGCCCTTTTGTAAAGTATCCACATCATTTGGGGATTCAATAATGGCTCCCAGTTTGCAGTCATCTGCATCCTTTGTTAGTGAGAGTCCCTTAATGTGGCCTGTACTTCAGAGAAGTAGATGCCAAGCAAGAGCGGTCCCAGGACTGAACCCTAACATCCCAGGATATCTTTTAAATAGCATAAAATATGACCTATCAGGGTCTTTGGAATTACTATTTAGCTGTAGTCTCCAAACAGGTTTCATGCCTCATGAATGGAAAAAGGCAACCCAAAGGTTCCCTCTGCACAAAGGTGGGCCATCTATAGACTCATAAGTCTCACTAGTCTTATATGTAAAGCCATGGAAAGAATTATCATGGAGATGATCATTAGAGATATAGTAAACTTCCAGACAGTAGAGCCAACCCAGTTTGATTTCGTCAAAGGCAGGTCATGCCTACTCACCCTGGTGGACTTCTTTGAGAAGGTCACCAAAGCAATGGATGAGGGCAAAATCATTTACACTGCCTACCTTGACTTGGCCAAGGCACTTGACATAATACCCCACTCGGGCATTTTTGACAAACTAAAGATGTTAAGTACAAACCCGTATGTCACCTTGTGATTAGCTAAATGGCTCACTGACAGGACCCAGGAAGTTAGAATTGGGGAGTAAACCTCTACAAACAGGCCAGTCACAAGTGGAGTCCCTCAGGGATGAGTCTTTGGAATGCTCCATTTTGGCATTTACTTCTCAGAAGTCAAGGCCATTGTCAGTGGTCTCTGGCTGACTAAATTTGCAGATGATTGTAGATTACATCAGCAGGCCATGTGGGAGAGAAGAGTTTGGAAGGCCTGCATGAAATGGATGTGTAGGCATAAAAAAACTGGCCAGCCATTCCATTAGAGAAGAAACTATAGAGTACTGAATCTCACACTGACACAAATGTTCTCCAAGAGGGGCTGACACAGAAAAACAACTGATGTCAGAGCCATGGACTAAAACTAAATGCCAAGGAATGCATAATAGTATCCTTTGGGAAGTCATCCATCCCTGGTAACTATCATATTGACAACACACCCCTTAAAGTTGACCCAACAGTCAGGGACTTAGGGACATATATAGATAGTAATCTGGGCTTTGATCATCATGTGTGTATATAGTTGTGAGGAAATCATTCTATTTTATGCAGCTTATAAACAAAGGTATAACATCAAAGTCCAAGGAAGTTATTGCTCCACTGTATTCGGCATTCATCGGACCTATCATTGAGTACAATGCCCTCTTTGGTATGTACCTAACCAGGAATCTCCAACAATTTTAACAGAGGTTACTCACTAAAAGGATACAGGACGTAAGTAAAATATCCTATGTAGGCCGCCTCAAGGCCTTATCCCTGTATTCTGTCTCCTACAGACTGTTGAGGGGAGATCTATTCCTGGCATACAGGGCATTGTTATACCCCACTCTGATGGACCTCCTGAACATCCACAAAACAAACAGCATCAGAATTACCCATTCTAAAGACTTAAACCTTGGCTGTGATGTAACTGTATGTCTAAACCACAATGCTCATGTAAATATCTTATGTATAGTATGTTAGTAATTGTACTGGACCTTTTCTCCCCGGGCTTTTGCTGAAACCGGACAGCTCTGTCCAGTCAGACCTCCCCAGTAAACAAATGCAAAATAAATAAATAAATAGGACCTGCTGGAGAGACGGGTATGTATCCCAGAGGCTATCACATCTATGGAACAGGCTCCCCATCCATGTGAAGCAGAGTGCCTCCCTAATCCAATTCAAGTGCAACTTGGTCATTTGGATGGGAAACCAGAAATTCATCCCTGGTTTGGTACCTATGTCTATAATGGACACAGGCAACCTGTAAATGGTTCATCTCCCAGGCCCATGCTTATACTTATGAAGGGTATCAGAACTTGTCAGAGATTTGGGATGCATGGCTGGGCTTAAAAAGGCCCTTGTGATCATTAGCCTCGTAAACATCTATGAACCCATAAATCATCAGCTATGTTACATTTTTGGATATGCATTACTCCCACCAGGGCAGGGTCAGAGATTGTCCTGGGGGCCAGGCAAAGGTCACATCATCTTATAAAATAAAGTTTACTGTGACTTGGCTTTTACTCTATCCACCTACATCATGGCATAGTGTGTAGGCCCTGTGTTATCTTGCTGAGAAAGCCCAGTGGTCTCTCCAGCTGCTACATGTGCCCGGTGAGGTAAATGTGAAAAAAAAGCATTATATGCTATTAGTGCTGTAATGCAGTTTGACTACAGTGCTGTCATACAGTCCTAAGATGTCAATATAATGGTGTGACTTATGATATGCACAGCATATGTTTTCAATAGCAGTTTGGACACTTGGTGGTCAAAGTTCAGATTGCTATCTAAATGTGTTCCCAGTGCTCGCATCACTGAGTTTTTGCATAATAGGACTTTTGTCAATGTTGTAATTAACATGGAACTCGACTTTTCAAAAAAATACAAAAAGCACCAACTGGTTTGAAAACTGTGAATATTTTTAATGGAGCTTCCTGGTACCTCAACTTATGCCTTCAAGGGAATGAACTACAAACTCCATGCACGGTTATTTATAACAATGTGTTTCCAGTTAACCAATTTAACATATTTAATTTAACAGTTAATCTATTACAGCTGAAAAAAGCACATAGGGCAGGGGATTTTTTCATCTTTTTTTGTTTTGTTTCATTTCAAGTGAGCAGTGTGGTGTTCATCAACTCCGCTTTTCAGACAGACATTAGATTCACACATTTCTGCATTTATTTGTAGATCTTGTGCCTTTGTCACCATTCATTTGTGTGTGTTAACTCCTCCTGTACAATGTTATCACCATTGCTGGACTTAATGCTTGCACAAAACATGCAAGAATCAGCAAACCTGGTAAGCCAAAGGCCATCTACTTCAGTCTGAAGTGTTGAGAAATAGAGTTCAAACAATAAATGGCCAAGAACAGATCCCTGTGGGGTTGCAAATGTTGACAGCTATACTGGTACATGTTGATTCACCAACTGTCACATGATGCAGCATTGCTAGAATCTCCTCGTGTTCTGACTGAGTGCTTCTCAAACAGTCTGGAAGTATAGAGCTGGCACTTTTTAACTGTTCAGAGTTCTGCACTGTCATAATTTTTGCTTGTCTGACTTATTTATATATTTGCTAGCATTGTTTTCTGATAGCCTAAATGTCTCCATTTTGATTTTTTCTTAATTTACTGCTTTCTGCACTTGTTTTTAGTCATTTTTTAAATTTAACTGCATTTATTGAAACTCTGCTTTGACATTGCTACACACTCAAGTGTGCTAGCTTGCATTGCATTTGAATTGTTTTTTTACTGCTGTTTTAGTTGCTTTTCTGCAAAAAAAAAAAAAGTTCCAAGCTTGCTTCCCACCTTTCCTCTAACTAGTCTAGTCCAGATATAGATTTGCTGTATCCAGGATTGTTTGTAAGCTTTTGAGCCCCCCTCCAATCTTTTCTGTGTTGGAGGGAAGCCTTCTAGCTTATCAGTGGGAGTGGTAAGCATTAGGTAGCCTACCTACCACAAGAGGAGTGGTTTCTGGCCCAGAAATTGTAGTTTATTGGCCGTTTGGAAGTTTTTCCATCCCTTTCAACTTTCTGGTTTAAAAGCCCTAATTTGCACTTGTATCCTGCCTTTCCTGTAACTAGTCTAGCCCAGATACAGATTTGCTGTATCCAGGACTGTTTGTAAGCTTATGAGCCCCCAAGCCTTTCTGTGCTGGAGGGAAGCCTTACAGCTTATCAGTGGGAGTGGTAAGCACTAGGTAGGCTATCTACTACAACAGGAGTGGTTTCTAGCCCAGACATTGTAGTTTATTGGCTGTTTAGGCAGTTTTTCCATCCCTTTCAACTTTCTTAGGTTCATAGGTTCATACTAGGCTATCTGCCCGAGGGCATTTACAAGCCTAGCCCATAGTTTTGTGGCTTACGCCACCCCTTTAGTATGGGGAACTATACCCATTATTTTGCTGTGCCTTTGTTGAGCAGTGACACTGAGGTATAAGCCAATTATCCCTTGTGAGACTCAAACCCTGCACTTTGTGTTTGTAAGGCAAACACTTTAACCATTAGGCCACCCTCCCAACCCTTTTCTGGTTGAAAAGCCCTTGTTTGCATGGATGTGTGCTTGTTTAAACTCTGTGGATCCAGTTTTGGCATCCTGCAGACTGCAAGAGAATCAGGAAGGGGAAAGAGATACTCTTAAGTGCCTCCATTTTGACTTTTCCTAATTTACTGCTTTTTGTATTTGTTTTTAGTCTTTTTTTAATTTAATTGTATTTATTTAAACAGCATTTGCTTTTACATTGCTACACACTCAAGTGTGCTAGCTTGAGCTGCATTTGAATTGTTTTTACTGCTGCTTTACCTGCTTTTCTGTAAAAAAAAAAGTTCTAAGCTTGCTTCCCACCTTTCCTGTAACTAGTCTAGTCCAGATACAGATTTTTTGTATCCAGGACTGTTTGTAAGCTTCTGAGCCCCCCTAAGCCTTTCTGTGTTGGAGGGAAGCCTTCTAGCTTATCAGTTGGAATGATAAGCACTAGGTAGCCTATCTACCAGAAGAGGAGTGGTTTCTGGCCAAGAAATGGTAGTTTATTGGCTGTTTGGGCAGTTTTTCCATCCCTTTCACCTTTCTGGTTTAAAAGCCCATGTTTGCTTGGGTTTGTGCTTGTTTAAGCTCTGTACAGTGGTGCCACGCTGAGGTAAACTATTACTGGTGCCAGAAAGTCTGCTCTTTAGTTTTTCCCTTTGATCTTGCTAGTTCTTTCTCTCTTGCACTTCAAATAAACTGAATCACTTTGCACTTAAACAGGTTTTTGTAGCAATTATTGTATTTCACTTAAGTGCCATCAGCAGTAGTCATTCTTCACGGAAATAGCTCCAGTACTTAATAGTTATGACCACTACTCCTAGCATGATTAAAGGGCAGTTCCCTGTGCTTTCTCCTATTAACCTGGTGCACTTGGTCATTTTGAAGCATTGTAAGAACTATCTCATGTACACAACCTTCTCCTCTTACCTCCCAACACTCAAGACTTGTGAGAGATGTACTTATATCACCAAATTGGAAGCTATGCACTCTACAGCCAAGACTAAACTAGCTTGTCAAGTGGAGAAGGGTAACACCTGTGCCACACCCCATGGAACACACAGCCCTCCAGAGTACCCACCATCACAGCTCTCACATAAAAAGATAAACCACACACCCACCTTCATGGAGGCTCTCAATAGAAATTTACCCAAACAGCAGAGGCCACCAAGACAGAAATGCATTCAACCACCACAACATAACACAAACCACATGACACATAGCTCTCCTCCACAGTGTGCCCCTCAACCTAAGCCCCTAAGGCTAAACACCATTCTCAATACACTAATCAGAAGTGACTCAATAGTGAAGAACACAGATGTCCCACTCACTAGGTTGAATAAGGAGAAGGTAACAGTCAGCTGTCTATCAGGTGCCAGAATCCAACACATAACACATGCACTCAGGTCACTCCACAACATGTACAAGTATGACTTTGTCATTGTCCATGTGGATGTGAATAACCTGAGATACACCTCTCTGGACTACATGAATAGAGACATGGTGGAGCTCCCAGATTATGTGACCCAGGCAGGTATGACCCTAGCCCTGAGCAGTATCCTGCCATCATCCAGAATGATACCGCAGTACAAACAAAAAATGATTGACTTCAACATTTGGCTAAGTTTCTGGTGTCATTCTAAGGGGATCCAGTATCTGTCTGCTTGGGAAGACATGATTGACAGACCTTGATGCTTTTCCAGAGATGGTCTAAATCTGTCACCCCTGGGTTTCTGGATACTGGCTAAGTGTCTTGCTACCCCTATAGTGCCTTTTTTAGGTGGTGTTCCAAAGACCAAATTACCACCATAACAGCTATAAATAATTGCAATCTAAGGGTCATGCTGCTCAACACTAGAAGTCTAAATCTCAAGATGTACTCACTTGAAGCACTTCTCAAAATGGAGAACATCTACATTTTTGCTGTAACGGAGACCTGGTTTAAAGAGGCAGATAGAACCCCTGCGCTACCAGGATATAACTCATTCCACAACTTTTGGCCCCAAAACATGGACCAAAGCTCCAAAGGTGGTGGTGTCTCCATATTCATAAACAATATACACACCTCCAGACGAGTAGTCCAGCATAATGCATCTGAGATACTTCAGGTACAACTAACATTGGGTAAGATGGCGATCCAGGTCATAGCCTGCTATAGGTCCCCAGCCATGTCCCTAGACTTTCACTCCACGTTCCTAAGCACCCTGGAATCTATCAAGGTCCAACCCAACAATCTCATACTAGTAGACTTCAACTACCCCTATATCAACTGGGAAAACAACTCAAGCCCCAATACACTGGCCCAACACTTCCTGGAATTCATCAATTCCAATGCCCTGGACCAGATCATTCTCACCCCCACTAGAGGAAGCAGCATCCTTGACCTGGTTATTACTAACGTGGGCAACTACTGCTCTACACCAATAGTCAATCCCTCCTTAGTCAGATCTGACCATAAGCTAATCACCATGGAAATCCACATCTCACCCACACCCCCGCAAAGCTAACCACCTTGAAAAACTTCTCCAAAGCTGACTTTGGGCTCCTAAAAACAGAGGTTGCTAACTTCACGGCACCTATGCTAATGGAAAATAGCTGTATGACTGCTGAATCATACACCAATGCACTGTATGAACATGTACATAAATGCATGGAACTAGCCATACCCAACAGAGCCAAGACGCTCTCCTCCAAAAAAAAGGAAGCCAGTCTGATGGCCCCCTGCCATTAATAAACTACAACAGAAGGAAGAAACTGTTGCAGAAAAAGGTGAAGTCCCAAGACTGGAAAAACTCCCCTATTAACTTCAACAAAAAGTTGAGATCCCTCATCAAATCCTCTAAAGCCAGATATGAAGGCAGAATTGTGGCAGACACTAAAAACAATCACAAAGCCTTCTATAGTTATATCAAGAACCTCCATGACAATACCCAGATTTCCTCTGAGTTACTGCACAATGGTACCTCCTATACTCAGCCAACAGATATTGCCAACATACTGGCCAACAGATTCAGTGCCAAGTTTACCCCTCCCCCCTAAAAGGACCTATCACAATACCGGAAGAATGCCAGGTACCCAGCATTACTGCAGCACAGGTTAACGCTGCATTGTTCAAGGCCAAGAATACAGCTTACATGGGACCTGATAATATCCCTGGCTATACTCTACATGAACTACAAAGTGAATTGGCACCATATCTGTGTGCCCTGCTCAGACACAGCTTCATCTTAGGCTTTGTCCCTACTGAATGGCACACTGCTACAGTCATCCCTCTTCTAAAGGGGGAGCAAATACAGACCCCAGGAATTATCACCCCATTATCCTGACAAGTCCGATATGTAAAGCTATGGAGCACCGCATCATAGACCTGATTAACAAAGATGTAGGAAATCTTCAAACTCTAGACCAAGTACAATTTGGCTTTGTGAAAGGGAGATCATGCCTGCTCAACCTGGTTGACTTCTTTGAGTCAGTCACCAGGGCTGTGGATGAAGGTAAGGCAATGCATACAGCCTACCTTGATCTGAACAAGGCCTTTGATACCATTCCTCATTTGGGAATTATTGATAAACTTACCAAACTAGGCATCAACCCCTATACCACTAGGTGGGTTGCAAACTGTCTCACAGATAGAACACACAGTATGAAAGTAGTGGACTCCAAGTCAGACTGCCAACCAGTCACGAATGGAGTCCCACAGGGATCTGTTCTGAGTCCTCTCCTGTTCAGCATCTACCTCTCAGAAGTCCAGTCCAACACAAAGGGACTCTAACTGACCATGTTTGCAGATGACTGCAATCTAGGAGCCATTATTAACTCCCCAAGTAATGCAGACATCCTACAGAAAGGTCTCACTGAGACCAATGACTGGTGTTAAAACCATGGCCTTCAGTTTAACGCCAAAAAATACGTTGTCATCCCCTTTGGTAAAAACTCAGTTTCCACTAATTACCACTTTGATGGGAGCCCACTGAACACTGAAGGCATTATAAGAGCTCTGGGGACACAGGTTAACAGCAACCTCTCCTTTGACCACCGCATTGCCACTGTGGTCAGAAAGTCCTTCTATATGGCATGTCTCATTACCAAGGGTTTTACATCCAGGAAGAAAAAGGTCATCATCTTTCTGTACTCTTTCCTCATTAGACCAATCATTGAGTTTAATGCCCCATTTGGCATATACCTCACTAGACACCTGCAACAGCTGGATAGGCCACAGAATTACCTCCATGAAGAGGATGCTAGGCATTAAACACATGTCCTACATGGACAGACTCAAAAGACTCCAGCTATTCTCTGACTCATATTGCCTACTTACGGGTGATCTCTGCTTGACTTACAAAGCCATGTCTGACCCAGCTCTGTTACAAATGCTACATATAAAGAAATCCCAATCCCTCTTCACCACACGCTCCAGAGACCTCAACCTCATTTTAACAATCAACAGAACATGCTGGAGGAGCAGGTTCCTCACCCAGAGACTGCCTATGCTCTGGAATAGACTTCCCATAGATGTCAAGCAGAGGACATCGCTGTCCCTCTTTAATAGAAATCTTGATGAGTGAATGGGTAATAGAAAGTTCACCCTGAGGATCACTCCAGTGGCTCTACTTAATAGAGCACTGGGAACTAACGTCAGGCGGCACAATGCCAGGGCACTTCTATGGGCTAAGCTTGTAAAGACTCCAGGGCCTAGTACACACCTATGAACCTATGTGTTCTGTCAGTGAGTCTGTTTACCCATCAACTGACAGAAGGCTTAATCCTTAGCTTGAGGGTTTTGTCAATGATACCTGTGTGTATGATTGTGTCAAAACCCCAGGGCAAATCACAGTAGGTTTATAGATGTTTCCTAGGCTAATAACCACAAGAGACTTCTTAAGCCTAGCCATGCATCCCACATCTCAGACAAGCTCTGATACCCTTGGTAAGTGTATGCAGGGGCTTGGGAGATGAAACATTTACAAGCTAGGGACTGGGAGCTGAATCATTTACATATTGCATCTGTGCATTAGAGACATAGTTGGGTAACCAGGGATTACTTTCCTGTTTCCCATCCAATTGTTCAAGTTGCACTTGAATTGTTTTAGAGCGGAACTCTGTTTCACATGGATGGGTGGGAACCCTGTTCCAGAGATGGGGTAATCTCTTGGATACATACCTCTCTTCAGCAGGTCCTATTTATATTACAGGCAAGGTTCAAGTCCTTACAATGGGTAATTCTGGTGCTGTTTTTTTTTTTTTTGCAGATATGCAGGAAGTCCATCAGAGTGGGATCTGACAATGCCCTGTATGTCAGGCATAGACCTCTCCTCAAAAGCCTGTAGGAGATAGAATACAGGGATAGAGCCTTGAGGCAGTCTGCAGAGGACATTTTACTTAAGCCCTGTATTCCTTTGGTGAGGAACCAATGTGTACATTCCAGTTATTGGATATGCCTGGTTAGATACATACCAATGGGGGCATTGTACTCAGTGATAGGTATGAGGAATGACAAATACAGTGGAACAATGACTTCCTTGGACTTGGGTGCCATACCTTTGTTTATAAGTTGTGCGACATAGAATGCTTTCCTCACTACTGTCGACAGTGATGGTCAGAGGCTAGATAACACTCTGTGTGTGTCCCTAAGTCCCTGACTACTGGATCACCTCTAAGGAGAGTGTTGTCAATAACATAATCATCAGGGGTAGATGACTTCCTGAAGGATACTATTGTGCATTACTTGGCATTTAGTTTTAGTCCATGGCTCTGATACCAGTTGTTTGTATGTGTCAGACCCTCCTAGAGAACATTTGTGTCAGTGTGGGATTCAATGACAGCTCCTAATTTGCAATCATCTGCAAATTTCAGCCAGAGGCCACTAACATTGGCCTTGACTTCAGAGAAGTAAATGCCAAAAAGGAATGATCCAAGGATTAATCCCTGAGGGACTCCACTGGTGAATTGCTTCTTTGCAGAGGTGGACTCCTCAAGTTCTAACTTCCTAGGTCCTGTCTGTGAGCCATTTGGCTATCCACTGGGTAACGTAGAAGTTTGCACCTAACCTCTTAAGTTTGTCAACAGTGCCGAAGTGGGATATAGGTTCATGGGTTCATAGGTAGGTACTAGGCTATCTGCCCAAGGGCATTTATAAGCCTAGCCAGAGTGTGTCAGCTTTCACTGCCCCATTGATTAATTAACTGAGCCTCTGTCAAGAAGAGCCAATGAAGTGATCCCAGGGGTGTATTTTCTGTTACCCATCCACTCGTCAAGGTTTCTCTTAAGGTACTCATCACAAGGTATTGCATCAAATAACTTGGTCAGGTCAAGGTAGGCAGTGTGAAATATTTTGCCCTCATCCATTGCTTTAGTGAACTTCTCAAAGAAGTCCACCAGGCTGAGTAGGCTTGATCTGCCATTAATGAAACCAAACTGGGTTGGGTCCAGTGTATGGAGGTTTACTATATTTCTGTTGATCTTTATGATAATTCTTTCAATGGCTTTACGTATAAGACTAGTGAGACATATGGGTCTGTAGATGGCCCACCTTTTTGCAGAGGGATAATTGTTGCTGTTCTCCATTCATGAAGCACAAAGCCTGTTTGGAGTCTATAGTTAAATAGCAATTCCAGAGACCCTGATAGGTTATGTTTCATGCTATTTAGAAGGCATCCTGGGATATTGTCTGGGCCCACTGATGCAGTGTTCTTGGCCTTAGAAACAGCATTAAGGAGCTCTTCCCTAGTAATAGCAGGTGGAGTTAATATTTTATGGTATTTCCTGAGGGAAGGTTGAGGGGGAGATAGGGGTAAAGTTGGAGCTAAATTTAGCAGCCAGTTGGTTTGCTGTATATTCTGGTTCAGCATATGTGTAAAATGAATAAATAAATAAATAGATTTACAATGAGCTCTGCACACAGTTGTGTACTGCCTTCGAGTTTGTGGGCATAGCTAAAGAATGTCTTGTGGTTGTCCTTGGCCTGGGAGGCCAAATTCACCTCAAATCTGGCTCTGGTAGACTTTATTTGTTCAATGAGATGTTTGTTTAGTTTGAGAGTGCTTGTATCCTGCTGGGTGCTGCACCTACTAACTTTTGCCATGATTTTTTCCTTCTGTTAATACAGCCAATTGATTTTGTGATTCCACCTGGGTGGCTTGTTTTTTTGAGTTAGTTCTGTACTTCTTCGTGGTGGGTACAGCTGCCTCTATACAGCTATCAACATGCTTGTACAGAGTTTCTGTGAACAGTTCTGTATAGGCAGCTGTGTTCTCAGGGTTTATGGGTGCTTGAAAGTTTGCCAGGTTATCACTTAATAGCAGGATGTTAGCCTTACAGTAGTTCATGAATATTCCAGGTTAGCTGGGGGTCCAGGTTTTAGTTTCACTCAAATCTTGCAATCGGTCAGTTCTGAAACAATTACCACTAAGAAGTAGAAAATTACTTTAATACCAAATTCCTATCCATCCTTGACACCCATGCACCAGCACAGACTACTAGAACCAAAACAAAAGTTGATCCTTGGCTCCCAAAAGAAACCAGACGAAAAATGATACTTAGAAATATGGATTGGGCCACTTCGTGGACCACAAAAAAAAAAACATAGATCACCTTAGATACAGACAGCTAAGAAATGAAACAAAAAAAAACATCCACCACATTAGACAAGAAAAACTAGTACTGTCAATTACTAGAAAAACAACAAAACAAGCCATAAAAGTTTTGGGTAGGTATAAACAAACTCAATAGTCCAGGTCAATCCTCCACTCCTGCCCTTTTGGATTTTAACCAACCCCCCCCAGAAGAAATTGCTAATACCTTTAACAGCTTCTTTACAACAACCACCCAGAACCTAGTTAACCAATTATCCCCCAGATGTGCATATTCTCCAGCCACTACACCCAGCTCCCAACTCTCCTTTAACTTCAAACCAGTTTGCACATCTTTTGTCCGAAAATTACTTAAGAAACTAAAGCCTACCACCCTGTCAGCTGATATACTCCCTGCAGAATATCTACAAAAAGTTTCAGATGCCATAGCATACCTCATTACTATCCTGATCAATAAAACTATAACTGAAGTGTCCATCCTCTCCATCTGGAAGATATCCCATGTCAACCCCACTCCATAAAGGGGGCAGCTCTACTGACCTGTCAAACTATAGATCCATAGCTATTCTGTCACTCTTGGCTACATTTATGGAAAAATGCATCCATAATCAACTCCTGAACTATCTTATCCATAATAATCTTCTAGCCAGCACCCAACATGGCTTTAGACCATTCCATAGTACAACCTCAGCCCTCCTCTCCTTCTCTAATAGCATTAACCAACACTGAAACAATAATAAACTTTCCTCTGCTATCTTTCTCAATCTTACGAAAGCCTTTGATATGGTAAACCACCAAATACTTATAAACACTTTGAAATCCATCTCCCTAGAGGACCAGGCCATCCATTGGTTTCAATCATATCTCAGTGGTAGACAACAAGCTGTCCTATGGCAGAGCAAACTATCCACCCTTTTGCCCATCACCCTCGAAGTACCCGAAGGCTCCATACTAGGTCTACTATTATTTTCTATTTTCATCAATGATTTGTAAAAGGTCATCCCAAATGCAACATGCATTCAATATGTGGATGACTCCACTTTAGTATGCTCTGACACTTCACCTACAGAGTTGCAGATTCTATTTCAAAATAATTTTAACACAATTGAAAATTAGCTCCTTAGCCATCGTCTCATGTTAAATCCTAAAAAAACAAACTGCTGCTTTTCTCCCCCACTCGCAGGTCTATCCCTGTGACCTTTACATTAAAATCCAACAACAGCACCATTATTTCCCCAGATTCCTCAACTAAACTCTTAGGAGTTATAATAGATAATAACCTTACGTTTGATCTGCATACCAATGAAACTATTAAAACAGTTAATAAAAATCTTGGCTCACTATATAGGATCAAGCCCTTCCTAACGCTATTACCCAGAACTGTAATTGCTAGTACACATCTACTCTCCACCCTCCTCTATGCTTCCCCTATATTTACAAACCTCAGCAAAACTGACCTTAATAAACTTTCTAGCAGCTACACTCACATTGCTAGATTTGCTACTGATGCAGCCTACAGAACTCATCACTGTCATAACCTAAATCTACTAGAATGGCTTGAACTGCCTAACCTACTTCAGGTTAACCAAATAATAGTTTCATACACCATTCTCTACCAACCAGATAATACACCCATATGTAAAAACCTCATCACCCCCTACAGTAACATCAGCACACTTCGTTCATCTGAAAGAATACTAGTTCAAACTCTCAAATCCAACGACACAGCCGGTAAATCTCTATTTGCTAACTCTGTTGGCAAAACATGGAATTCTCTTCCTGCTAATCTTACATCTGAACTATCTCTACCTCAGTTCAAGAAAAGTCTGATTCAGTACTTTAAAAAACTATGGCTATGTCCTTGTCCTAATCCAGACTAACTCAAACCATCACTCGTGCACATGGAGGACTTCTGCCTACACTTTGTTTCTTAACTTACATATCCTATGATAGCATACAAGGCATTCAGTACCCTGTCATTCTTAAAGAGACTGTCTAGAATTTTCCATCTGAGTAAAAACATAATAATTTGTTTGTGCATATCTGCTTGTTGGGTTTGTTTAAATCTGTGTACAAATCTTTTTATTTGTGTTTATTTTGTGTTTTAAACTGTAAAAATGTAACAGTTTGTTGAATGCATTTTTGGAGCTTTTCTCCCTGGGCCTCCGCTGAAAATGGACATGTAGCCAGTCAGACTATCCTGGTAAACAAATGTAAAATAAATAAATAAATAATTCAAAAGAGACCATTTTGTGGTCTGAACTTACCAGGGAAGACATTACAGTAGGGGGTGTGTAGCCCTCTCCCATATTAGTGAGGACCAGATCCAGTATGGCTGCACCCGTAGTTGGTGTACTGACTTTCTGGTTCAGGGAGTTTGTGTTTACAAAATCCAGGAATTTCTGTGCCTGTATGTTTGGTGTGTGTGATGACCGTACTCTGGCCCAGCAATCAAGGAGCCTCAATCCTCACCACTAACACCAGGGAGGTCGTCTCCTAGAAGAGAGGAAAGGATAACTAATACACACAGTAAAGTACAATTTCCCTTAAGTGCACACAGAGATCACAGTCAGTCACCAGGTCCCCAATAAGACTCCCCACTGGTACAGCTATAGGGTTCAGGTCTCAGCCTAGCTGGCAAGCTAACCTCCAGTACCATCTCTGTCCAACCAGTGCTTCGTGTCTCTGCCCAGGTAGCTGACACCACACACACACACACACACACACACACACACACACACACACACACACACACACACACACACACACACACACACACTTTGAGAAGAGGCTATACAACAACACAGACCCTTCTGGAAAAAAGGTTCATAGGTTCATAGGTTCATAGGTAGGTACTAGGCTATCCACCCAAAGGCCTATGTAAGCCTAGCCAGCAAGGTACCATAGCTTACGCCACCCAAGAAAGTTATTTTCCTGTGCCACTGTCCAGCAGAGACACAGAAGTGATCCCCAGAGTGTATTTCCTATTTCCCAACCACTCATCAAGATTTTTCTTGAAGAGTGCTAATGAAGAACTTTGCTTGACATAGATGGGTAGCTTGTTCCAGAGTATAGGAAGTCTCTGGGACAGGAATCTGTCCTGTTTATTGTGGTGACAAGGCTTAGGTCCATAGAGCATGTAGCTTGGAGGGATTTAGTTTGTTCTGCCGTAGGACAGCTTGTTGTCTACCACTGAGATATGATTGAAACCAATGGATGGCCTGGTCCTCTAGGGAGATGGATTTCAAAGTGTTTATAAGTATTTGGTGGTTTACCGTATCAAAGGCTTTCATAAGATTGAGAAAGATAGCAGAGGAAAGTTTATTATTGTTTCAGTGTTGGTTAATGATATTAGAGAAGGAGAGGAGGGCTGAGGTTGTACTATGGAATGGTCTAAAGCTATGTTGGGTGTTGGCTAGAAGATTATTATGGATAAGATAGTTCAGGAGTTGATTATGGATGCATTTTTCTATAATTTTAGCCAAGGGTGACAGAATAGCTATGGGTCTATAGTTTGATAGGTCAGTAGAGCTGCCCTCTTTATGGAGTGGGGTTGACATGGGATATCTTCCAGATGGAGGGGATGGACACTTCAGTTATAGTTCTATTGATCAGGATAGTAATGGGGTATGCTATGGCATCTGCAACTTTTTGTAGATATTCTGCAGGAAGTAGATCAGCTGGCAGGGTGGTAGGCTTTAGTTTCTTAAGTAATTTTCAGACAAAAATGTGCAAACTGGTTTGAAGTTAAAGGAGAGTTGGGAGCTGGGTGTAGTGGCTGGAGAATACAGGCAACTGGGGTTAATTGGTTAGCTAGGTTCTGGATGGTTGTTGTAAAGAAGCTGTTAAAGGTATTAGCAATTTCTTCTGGGGGGTTTTGGTTAAAATCCAAAAGGGCAGCAGTGGTGGATTGTCCTGGACTATTGAATTTATTTATACCTACCCAAAACTTTTGTGGCTTGTTTTTGTGTTTTTCTTGTAGATGACAGTACTAGTTTTTCTTGTCTAATGTGGTGGATTTTTTTTGTTTCATTTCTCAGCTGTCTGTATCTAAGGTGATCTATGTTTTTTTTGTGGTCCATGAAGTGGCCCAAGCCCTATTTCTAAGTATCATTTTTTGTCTGGTTTCTTTTGAGAGCCAAGGATCAACTTTTGTTTTGGTTCTAATAGTCTGTGCTGGTGCATGGGTGTCAAGGATGGATAGGAATTTGGTATTAAAGTAATTTACTACTTCTTAGTGGTAATTGTTTCAGAACTGACCGATTGCAAGATTTGAGTGAAACTAAAACCTGGACCCCCAGCTAACCTGGAATATTCATGAACTACTGTAAGGCTAACATCCTGCTATTAAGTGATAACCTGGCAAACTTTCAAGCACCCATAAGCCCTGAGAACACAGCTGCCTAAACAGAACTGTTCACAGAAACTCTGTACAAGCATGTTGATAGCTGTATAGAGGCAGCTGTACCCACCAGGAAGAAGTACAGAAGTAACTCAAAAAAACAAGCCACCCAGGTGGAATCACAAAATCAATTGGCTGTATTAACAGAAGGAAGAAAATCATGGCAAAAGTTAGTAGGTGCAGCACCCAGCAGGATACAAGCACTCTCAAACTAAACAAACATCTCATTGAACAAATAAAGTCTACCAGAGCCAGATTTGAGGTGAATTTGGCCTCCCAGGCCAAGGACAACCACAAGACATTCTTTAGCTATGCCCACAAACTCGAAGGCAGTACACAACTGTGTGCAGAGCTCATTGTAAATCTATTTATTTATTTATTCATTTTACACATATGCTGAACCAGAATATACAGCAAACCCACTGGCTGCTAAACTTAGCTCCAACTTTATCCCTATCTCCCCCTCAAACTTCCCTCAGGAAATACCATAAAATATTAACTCCACCTGCTATTACTAGGGATGAGCTTCTTAATGCTCTTTCTAAGGCCAAGAACACTGCATCAGTGGGCCCAGACAATATCCCAGGATGCCTTCTAAATAGCATAAAACATGACCTATCAGGGTCTCTGGAATTGCTATTTAACTATAGACTCCAAACAGGCTTTGTGCTTCATGAATGGAGAACAGCAACAATTATCCCTCTGCACAAAGGTGGGCCATCTACAGACCCATATGTCTCACTAGTCTTATACGTAAAGCCATTGAAAGAATTATCATAGAGATGACCAATATAAATATAGTAAACCTCCATACACTGGACCCAACCCAGTTTAGTTTCATTAATGGCAGATCAAGCCTACTCAGCCTGCTGGACTTCTTTGAGAAGGTCACTAAAGCAATGGATGAGGGCAAAATAGTTGACACTGCCTACCGTGGCCTGGCCAAGGCATTTGACGCAATACCTTGTGATGAGTACCTTAAGAGAAACCTTGACGAGTGGATGGGTAACAGAAAATACACCCCTGGGATCACTTCATTGGCTCTTCTTGACAGAGCCTCAGTTAATTAATCAATGGGGCGGTGAAAGCTGACACACTCTGGCTAGGCTTATAAATGCCCTTGGGCAGATAGCCTAGTACCTACCTATGAACCTATGAACCTATACCCCACTTCGGCACTGTCGACAAACTTAAGAGGTTAGGTATAAACTTGTATGTTGCCCAGTGGATAGCCAATTGGCTCACAGACAGGATCTAGGAAGTTAGAACTTGAGGAGTCCACCTCTGCAAAGAAGCAATTCACCAGTGGAGTCCCTCAGGGATTAATCCTTGGATCACTCCTTTTTGGCATTTACTTCTTTGAAGTCAAGGCCAATATCAGTGGTCTCTGGCTGAAATTTGCAGATGATTGCAAATTAGGAGCTGTCATTGAATCCCACACTGACATAAATGTATTCTAGGAGGGTCTGACTCATACAAACAACTGGTGTCAGAGCCATGGACTAAAACTAAATGCCAAGTAATGCATAATAGTGTCCTTCAGGAAGTCATCTACCCCTGATGATTATGTTATTGACAACACTCTCCTTAGAGGTGATCCAGTAGTCAGGGACTTAGGGACACATACAGACTGTAATCTAGCCTCTGACCATCACTGTCGACAGTAGTGAGGAAAGCATTCTATGTCGCACAACTTATAAACAAAGGTATGGCATCCAAGTCCAAGGAAGTCATTGTTCCACTGTATTTGTCATTCCTCATACCTATCACTGAGTACAATGCCCCCATTGGTATGTATCTAACCAGGCATATCCAATAACTGGAATGTACACATTGGTTCCTCACCAAAGGAATACAGGGCTTAAGTAAAATGTCCTCTGCAGACTGCCTCAAGGCTCTATCCCTCTATTCTATCTCCTACAGGCTTTTGAGGAGAGGTCTATGCCTGACATACAGGGCATTGTCAGATTCCACTCTGATGGACTTCCTGAATATCTGCTAAAAAAAAAACAGCACCAGAATTACCCATTGTAAGGACTTGAACCTTGCCTGTAATATAAATAGGACCTGCTGAAGAGAGGTATGTATCCAAGAGATTACCCCATCTCTGGAACAGGGTTCCCACCCATCCATGTGAAACAGAGTTCCTCCCAAAAACAATTCAAGTGCAACTTGAACAATTGGATGGGAAACAGGAAAGTAATCCCCGGTTACCCAACTATGTCTCTAATGCACAGATGCAATCTGTAAGTGATTCAACTCCCAGGCCCTAGCTTGTAAATGTTTCACCTCCCAAGCCCCTGCTTACACTTACCAAGGGTATCAGAGCTTGTCTGAGATGTGGGATGCATGGCTAGGCTTAAGAAGGCCCTTGTGGTTATTAGCCTAGGAAAGATCTATAAACCTACTGTGATTTTTCCTGGGGTTTTGACACAATCATACATGCAGGTATCATTGACAAAACCCATCAAGCTAAGAATTAAGCCTTCTGTCAGTTGATGGGTAAATGGGCTCACTGACAGAACACATAGGTTCATAAGTGTGTACTAGGAAAATGGCCCTGGAGCCTTTACAAGTTTAGCCCATAGAAGTGCCCTGGCATTGTGCCACCTGACGTTAGTTCCCAGTGCTCTATCAAGTAGAGCCACTGGAGTGATCCTCAGGGTGAACTTTCTATTACCTATTCACTCATCAAGATTTCTCTTGAAGAGGGACAGCGAGGTCCTCTGCTTGACATGTATAAGACGTTTATTCCAGCGCATGGGCAGTCTCTGGGTGAGGAACCTGCTCCTCCAGCATGTTCTGTTGATTGTGGAAATGAGGCTGAGGTCTCTGGAGCGTGTGGTGCAGAGGGATTGGGATTTCTTTATATGTAGCATTTGTAACAGAGCTGGGTCAGACATGGCTTTGTAAGACAAGCAGAGATCACCTGTAAGTAGGCGATATGAGTCAGAGAATAGCTGGAGTCTTTTGCGTCTGTCCATGTAGGACACATGTTTAATGCCTAGGATCCTCTTCATGAGGTACTTCTGTGGCCTCTCCAGCTGTTGCAGGTGTCTAGTGAGGTATATGCCAAATGGGGCATTATACTCGATGATTGGTCTAATGAGGAAAGAGTACAGAAAGATGATGACCTCTTTCTTACTGGATGTAAAACCCTTGGTAATGAGACATGCCGTATAGAAGGACTTTCTGACCACAGTGGTAATGTGGTGGTCGAAGGAGAGTTTGCTGTCAATAGCGTCCCCAGAGCTCTTATAATGCCTTCAGTGTTCAGTGGGCTCCCATCAATGTGGTAATTAGTGGGAACTGAGTTTTTACCAAAGGGGATGACAGCGCATGTTTTGACGTTACGCTTAAGGCCATGGTTTTAACACCAATCATTGGTCTCAGTGAGACCTTTCTGTAGGATGTCTGCATTACTTGGGGAGTTAATAATGGCTCCTAGATTGCAGTCATCTGCAAACATGGTCAGACAGAGTCCCTTTGTGTTGGCCTGGACTTCTGAGAAGTAGATGCTGAACAGGAGAGGACTCAGGACAGATCCCTGTGGGACTCCATTCGTGACTGGTTGGCAGTCTGACTTGGAGTCCACTACTTTCATACTGTGTGTTCTATCTGTGAGACAGTTTGCAACCCACCTAGTGATATAGGGGTTGATGCCTAGTTTGGTGAGTTTATCAATAATTCCTGAATGAGGCATGGTATCAAAGGCCTTGTTCAGATCGAGGTAGGCTGTATGCATTGCCTTACCTTCATCCACAGCCCTGGTGACTGACTCAAAGAAGTCAACCAGGTTGAGCAGGCATGATCTCCCTTTCACAAAGCCAAATTGCACTTGGTCTAGAGTTTGAAGATTTCCTACATCTTTGTTAATCAGGTCCATGATGATGTGCTCCATAGCTTTATATATCAGACGTGCCAGGATAATGGAGCAATAATTCCCAAGGTCTGTATTTGCTCCCCCTTTATGAAGAGGGATGCCTGTAGCAGTGTGCCATTTGGTAGGGACAAAGCCTAAGATGAAGCTGTGACTGAGCAGGGCACACAGATGTGGTGCCAGTTCACTTTGTAGTTCATGTAGAACATAGCCAGGGATATTATCAGGTCCCATGTAAGCTGTATTCTTGGCCTTGAACAATGCAGCTTTAGCCTGTACTGCAGTAATGCTGGGTAACTGGCATTCTTCAGGTATCATGATTGTTCCTTTTGGGGAGGGGGGTGAGGCGTAAACTTGGCACTGAATCTGTTGGCCAGTATGTTGGCAATATCTGTTGGCTCAGTATAGGAGGTACCATTGTGCAGTAACTCAGAGGAAATCTGGGTATTGTCATGGAGGTTCTTGATATAACTATAGAAGGCTTTGTGATTGTTTTTAGTGTCTGCCACAATTCTGCCTTCATATCTGGCTTTAGAGGATTTGATGAGGGATCTCAACCTTTTGTTGAAGTTAATAAGGGAGTATTTCCAGTCTTGGGACTTCACCTTTTTCTGCAACAGTTTCTTTCTTCTGTTGTAGAGTTTATTAATGGCAGGGGACTATCAGACTGGCTTCCTTTTTTTGGAGGAGAGCGTATTGGCTCTGTTGGGTATGGCTAGTTCCATTTATTTATGTACATGTTCATACAGTGCATTGGTGTATGATTCAGCAGTTATTGGCATGGGTGCCGTGAATTTAGCCACCTCTGTTTTAAGGAGCCCAAAGTCAGCTTTGAAGGAGTTTTTCAAGGTGGTTAGCTTTGCGGGGGTGAGGGTGAGATGTGGATTTCCATGGTGATTAGCTTATGGTCAGATCTGACTAGGGAGGGATTGACTATTGGTGTAGAGCAGCAGTTGCCCATGTTAGTAATAACCAGGTCAAGGATGTTGCTTCCTCTAGTGGGGGTGAGAATGATCTGGTCCAGGGCATTGGAATTGATGAATTCCAGGAAGTGTTGGGCCAGTGTATTGGGGCTTGAGTAGTTTTCCCAGTTGATAGAGGGGTAGTTGAAGTCTACTAGTATGAGAGTGTTGGGTTGGACCTTGATAGATTTCAGGGTGCTTAGGACCATGGAGTGGAAGTCTAGGGACATGGTTAGGGACCTATAGCAGGCTGGATCGCCATCTTACCCAATGTTAGTTGTACCTGAAGTATCTCAGATGCATTGTGCTGGGCTACTAGTCTGGAGGTGTGCATATTCTTTATGAATATGGAGACACCACCACCTTTGGAGCTTTGGTCCATGTTTTGGAGCCAAAAGTTGTGGAATGAGTTATATCCTGGTAGCGCAGGGGTTTTTTCTGCCTCTTTAAACCAGGTCTCCATTACAGCACAAATGTAGATGTTCTCCATTTTGTGAAGTGCTTCAAGTGAGTACATCTTGAGATTTAGACTTCTAGTGTTGAGGAGCATGACCCTTAGATTGCAATTATTTATTGCTGTTATGGTGGTAATTTGGTCTTTGGAACACCACCTAAAAAAGGCACTATAGGGGTGGCAAGAGACTTAGCCAGTATCCGGAAACCCAGGGGTAACAGATGCAGACCATCTCTGGCAAAGCATCAAGGTCTATCAATCATGTCATCTCAAGCAGACAGATACTGGATCCCCTCAGAATGACACCAGAAACTTAGCCAGATGTTGAAGTCAATCATTTTTTGTTTGTACTGTGGTATAATTCTGGATGATGGTAGGATACTGCTCAGGGCTAGGGTCATACCTGCCTGGGTCACATAATTCAAGAGCTTCACCATGTCTCTTTTCATGTAGTCCAGAGAAGTGTATCTCAGGTCATTCACATCCACATGGACAATGACTGAGTCATACTTGTACATGTTGTGGAGTGACCTGAGTGCATGTGTTATGTTTTGGATTCTGGCACCTGGTAGTCAGCTGACTGTTACCTTCTCCTTATTCAACCTAATGAGTGGGACATCTGTGTTCTTCATTATTGAGTCACTTATGATTAGTTTATTGGTAAAGGTGTTTAGCCTTAGAGGCTTAGGTTGAGGGGCACACTGTGGAGGTGTGCTATGTGTCATGTGGTTTGTGTTATGTTGTGGTGGTTGAATGCATTTCTGTCTTGGTAGCCTTTTTATGTGAGAGCTGTGATGGTGGGTTCTCTGGAGGGCTGTGTGTTCCATGTGTGTGGCATAAGTGTTGCCCTTCTCTTCTTGACTAGCTAGTCTAGTCTTGGCTGGAGAGTGCATAGCTTCCAGTTTGGTGATATAAGTACATCTCTCACAAGACTGAGTGTTGGGAGGTAAGAGGAGAGGGTTGTCTGTGTACATGAGACAGTATTTACTTCCCTGGACCCCTGTCTAGCAGGGCAAATGATGTGATCCCTGGGGTGAATTTTTTATCTCCCATCCAATCACCAAGGCTCCTTTTGAAGAGGGCCAAAGAGGCACTCTGCTTGACATGTATGAGCAGTCTATTTCAGAGTCTAGGGAGTCTCTGGGTCAGGAACCTATCCCTCCAGCATGTTTTGTTCATTGTGATGACATGGTTTAGATTCCTGGAGCGTGTGTCTCTGAGGGACTGGGATTTCTTTAAGTGTAGCATGTCCAAAAGCTCTGGGTTTGACATGGCCTTGCATGTTAAGCAGAGATCTCCTCTGAGTAGACGATATGTGGCATAGTATAGGTGAAGTTTTTTAGACCGTCAGCATAGGGCATCTGCTTTAGGCCTGTGATTCCTTTTAGTGAGGTATTTCTGCAACCTTTCCAGTTGTTGCCGATGTCTTGAGAGGTACATACCAAATGGGGCATTGTATTCTATAATGAGTCTAATGAGGGATGAGTACAGTGGGACAATGACCTCCTTTTTTCCGTATGAAAAGCCCTTAGTGATGAGGTGTGCCACAGAGAAGAATTTCCTGACTGTTGTGTCAATGTGGTTATTGAAGGTGAGACCTCTGTCCACCTGTGTCCCTAAGTCTCTTATCACACTTTCGGTGTTTAGTGTACTGCCACCTGTGTGGTTCTTCATGGGTATATTTTTTTCCCAAAGGGGATAACTATACATTTCTTGGCATTGAGCTTCAGCCCTTGGCCCTTAGACCAAGCATTTGTTTCTGTAAGGCCCTTTTGTAGAATATCCACATCAATTGGGGATTCCATAATGGCTCCCAGTTTGCAGTCATCTGCGAACGTTGTTAGTGAGAGTCCCTTAGTGTTGGCCTGTACTTCAGAGAAGTAGATGCCAAACAAGAGCAGTCCCAGGACTGAACCCTGAGGTCCTCCACTTGTCACTTGTCTGATGCTGGATTTGGAAATGGCTACTTTTACAGTGTGGGTTCTATCAGTAAGCCATTTGGCAACCCATCGAGTGACATAGGGATTAATGCCCAACTTAGTAAGTTTATCTATGATTCGAGTGTAGGATGGTGTGAAAGGCCTTGGCGAGGTCCAGATAGGCTGTGTGGACCACCTTACCCTTGTCCACGGCTCTGGAGACTGATTTGAAGAAGTCAATCAGACTCAGGAGACAAGATCGGCTCTTCATGAATTGAAACTGCGTGGGGTCCAGTGTTTGAATGTTGCCAATGTCTTTGTTTATATGTTCCATGATAATACGTTCCATGGCCTTGCAGATCAGGCTAGTCAGACTGATGGGTTGGTAGTTCTCAGGATCCAAGGTGGATCCCCACTTGTGGAGTGGGATAACTGTAGCTATGCACCCCTCAGTGGGTATGAAGCCTGATTCCCTGTCTATCATCACATGTTAAACATTTGGATGGCCTGTCTATCATCAGAGTTTATGTACTTTGATGCCCTGTCAGCCATCATAATTTATGCATTTGGATGCTATTTCTACCACCATAGATTATGCGTTTGGAAGTTCTGTCTGCCATCACAGTTTATACATTTTAATGCCCTGTCAACCACCCCAGTTTATGCATTCAGATGCTCTGACTATCAGAGTTTTTCCATTTGGATGGCCTGTCTACCATCCCAGTTTATACGTTTCAATTACCTGTCAACCATCACAGTTTATAAATTTGGATGCCTGGTTGACCACCACCATTTATGAATTTATATTGTCTGCCTACCATCACAGTTCAAGAATTTGAATGTCCTGTTGTCTATCACAGTCTATACATTTGTATCCCCAGTCTATTATCATACATCTTACATTTGGATGCCCTGTGCACAATCACAGATAATGCATTGGAATGCTCTGTCTACCATGACAGTTTATATATTTGAATCCCTGTTGACCATCACAGTTTATGCATTTGGATGTCCTGCCTCCCATTACAGTTTATGCATTTATATGCCCTGTCTCCCATCACAGTTTATGCATTTGGATGTCCTGTCTACCACCACAGTTTATGCATTTGGATGTCCTGTCTCCCATCACAGTTTATGCATTTGGATGTCCTGCCTACCATCACAGTTTATGCATTTGGATGTCCTGTCTCCCATCACAGTTTATGCATTTGGATGCCCTCTCTCCCATCACAGTTTTTGCATTTACACACTCTGTGTACCATCAGAGTTTATAAATTTGGATTCCCTGTCTGCCATCACAGTTTATACATTTGGATGCCCTCTTGACCATCAGTGTTTACACATGTGGATTCCCTGCCTACTGCCAGAGTTTATGCATTTGGAAGCTGTCCACCATCACAGATTATGCCTTTGTTTGCCCTGTCAGCCCTCACTGTTTACACATTTTGATGCCCTGTCTACAATCACTAATTATGCATTTGGATGTCTTGTCAACCATCAGAGATTATGCATTTGTATGTCCTGTCTACAATCACATTTGGATGGCCTGCCGATCATTAGATTTTATGTATTAAGATGCTCTTTCTGCCATCACAGATTATGCATTTGGATGCCTTGTCAACAGTAATAGTTTATACATTTAGATACCCTTTCGACTACCACAGTTTATACATTTGGAAGCTCAGTCTACTATCACACTTTATGCACTTGGATGCCCTATTAATCATCACAACTTCTACATTTGGATTCCCTTTCTGTCATCACAGTTTATGCATTCTGATGGCCTGTGTGTCATCACGGATTATACATTTGGATGTCCCATTGACCATCATAGTTTACATATTTGAATTCCCTGTCAGCTATCATAGTTAATACATTTGGACACCTTGTCATGCATCCCAGTTCATGTTGATGCCCTGTCTACAATCACAAATTATGCATTTGGATGTCGTGTCAACCATCAGAGATTATGCATTTGTATGTCCTGTCTACAATCACAAATTATGCATTTGGATGTCTTGTCAACCATCAGAGATTATGCATTTGTATGTCCTGTCTACAATCACAGTTAATACATTTGGACACCCTGTCATGCATCCCAGTTCATATATTTGGATGCCTTCTCTAAATTCAGTTTACACACTCGCTTGCCCTCTTGACCATCACAGTTTAGGCATTTTTATTCCTTGTTGACCATCACAGTTTATGCAATTAGATAGCCTGTCAACCATCACATTTTAAGCATTTGGATTCTTTTTGACTGGTATGTTCCTGAGGAAACTCGGAGCTATAATATATAACATTAAGTATCCTGTTTTTTGTTTATTTTGTTCTTTATTTCTTTGTTATTTATAGCACTTTGTGTACTGTGTATTTTTCTAGCTAGTTTCACTGTGTGTGAGGTATTATCTGGAAATTGTCCACTTTTATTAAGCATCTGTTGGGTTGTTTGTTTGTAATAACTTGTCTTTTTTCTAGAGGCTCCTTTAGCTGTTTAAAACTTTCATTTAACAGCTCACTGCTGCTTTTCAGCTGTGAGTAACACTTCTGCAGTTTGTTTCCCACCCTCCCTCTGTGTTGGTATGGTGTTGGTATAGTGTTTTTATAGTTGGTGGCTTTGCAGTTGCCCGCCCCTAGTGTAAATTTGATCTGGGACCCTCCATCCAGTCTAGTGTCATTACCTCATTCTACCCAGTACAGGGAGAACATTTGAGAAGGCCAATCAGCTTAGTTTCTGCTACTCCTTTCTCTCTTTCCTTTCTCTTTCCACTTAAAAAAAAAAAATAAAAAAATGTATCTGCTTTTACTGTATTTGTGTTTCTTCCTACTTTATTTTGCTTTTGCGTCATCTTAAAAGTACTCAATTGTATTTATTACTGCTTGGTATAACTCATTCTAAGCCTTTTAGTTTAAGCACTTGGGCTTCATACCAGTTGTTTTACATTAAGAAGGTTTGTGGTCTGCACTGTGGTGGCAGGACAGGTAGCTTACATCCTTCTAAGTTGGGAACTGCTGATTGAGGGCTCAGTGTCTGTAATTCTAAAAGTGTATTAATTCTGGTTTAAGCACTTGGGCTTCAGGCCAGTTATTTTACATTAAGAAGGTTTGTGGTCTGCACTCTTGTGGGAGGAGAGGCTGGACTCTGCCCTTCTGAGCTGGGAATTTCTGGTAAAAGGCTTATAGTGCCTGCATATTTGAACTGTTTCTCACTAAAATTGGTACACCTTGTTTGCTGTAGCATAGACTAGATCCAGGCCTGCTGAATCTAGCTTTGTTTGTATGCTTGTTGTTTGTTTGCTTATTTCCCTGAAATGCTAATTTCACCTAAAACGTAGCTTTTCAGCGCTTCTGTGGATCCTAGTGATATCTGCATTGCTTACTGTACTTATTTCCTTGTTTCACTTGAAAGAAAGTTACTGTTTGTCATTTTTGCATTTAAGTTACCTGTAACACATTGCATTTAAGTTACCTGGAACTTGCTCACTAAATCAGCACTAAAAAATTAAAAGCACTACACCCTCACAAACTCCCATTGAGTACCTTGTTCCCCATTGGCCCTTGTTTTCAATTATAAAGGAATTCCCAATACTATTCTAGCATGTCCAAAGGTCAGTTGTCAATCTCCTCTCTGGTCCAGCTGGTAAACCTGGGAATCTTGAGGCAATGTTACAACTGCCTCATGTACACAGACAACCCTCTCCTCCTACCAACAAATTCCAACACATGTGAGAGATGCAACCATATAGCCAAACTGGAGGCTAAGCTCTCTCAACTCAGTACTGGCATAACCAGTCAGGAGGTGAAGGAAACCATACTCACTACAGTTCCAGTGTCGCGTAGACCTACCACGGCAGCAAAGCAAACACATAATCACACAAAAACATACTCTGAATCTCTAAATAAAGATCTGCCTAAGCAGCAGAGACCTCCAAAGCAGACACCCAAGCAACCGCTACCCCAAAACAAAACACGTGCAACACATATCTCACAAAGCAAGTGTGCCGAACAGTCACAGCCCTTAAGGCTAAACAACACACCTGATACACTTGTAATAGGTGACTCTATCGTCAGGCACACTGATGTCCCGCTCACCAGGCTGAACAAGGAGAAGGTCACGGTGAGCAGCCTGTCAGGCGCTAGGATCCGCCACATAACACAAACACTCTAGTCACTCCAAGGCAAGTACAAATATGACTCAGTCATTGTCCATGCTGGTGTGAATGACCTGAGATGTACCACCCTGGACTACATGAAAAGAGACATTAAGGAGCTCTCTGAACATGTAGCCCAGGCCGGTATGACCCTGACCTTGAGTAGCATCTTACCCTCACCAAGAATGATGCCACAATATGAAGACAAGATGATCAATTTCAACAATTGGCCTAAGTATTGCTGTCATTCAAAGGGGATCCAATGCCTGTCAGCCTGGGATGATATGCTGGACAAGCCACGATGCTTCTCTAAGGACAGCTTGCACCTGTCACCCCTGGGCTTTCGGATATTGGCAAAGGCTCTTGCTACCCCCATAGTGCCTTTTTTAGGCAAGGCTCAAAAGACAAACCCACCTCCATAGGTATCACAAGGGATAAGAAACTAAGAGTAATGCTACTCAACGCCAGAAGTCTAAACCTCAAGATGCACGCAATTGAAACTCTCCTTAGCATTGAAAACATCGATATCTGTGCAGTAACAGAATCCTGGTTTAGGGCTCTTGAGAGCACCCCAGCACTACCAGGTTATACCTCATACCATGCTTTTCGCCGCCAAAACTTGGACCGAACCACAAAAGGAGGGGGAGTATCAATATTCGTCAAAGATACCCATACCTCCTAGTTGGTGGCACAGCACGAAGCATCAGAGACTATCCATGTGCAACTAACAGTGGGTAAAACTACCTTCCAGTTTATAGACTACTACAGACCACCCTCCCAAACCCAGGAACCCCACTCAGCCTTCCTGAGAACACTGGAAAATATGAAGGTCTCTCCAAACACCATTATATTGGGCGACTTCAACTACCCAAACATAGACTGGAAGCATTACTCTAGCTCCAACACCCTAGCCCAAAGATTCCTAGAATTTATAAACTCAAATGCTATGGAACAACTTGTGACCACTCCCACAAGAGGGGAAAACATACTGGACCTGATCATCACCAACATGGGGACTCTATGCTCCAGACCAGAAGTGTATCCCTCACTGGTAAGATCAGACCATAAACTAATCTCACTGGATATTCACATCCCAACCCCAGCCCCGGCCCAGAAAACCACAGTGAAAAACTTTTCTAAAGCAAATTTCACACTCCTCAAAACTGAGGTGGAATCCTTCAAAGTCCCCGGGCCTGTGGAAAATACGGCCCAGACTGCAGAATCCTTTATAAACACATTCTATGAACACCTTCAGGAATTAATGGATCTTAGAATCCCAAGTAAAACCAAAACCAATTCCTCCAAAGGCAGATGTCCTGTCTGGTGGACCCCAGCCATAAACAAACTATACAATAGAAGGAGGAAGCTACTACATGATAGAGCAAAATCCCAAAAAGGGAAGGCATCTCTGATCAGTATTAGCAAAAAACTATGGTCACTCATAAAATCGTCTAAGGCCAGCTTCGAGAGAAAAATTGCACAGGACACTAAGGATAATCACAAGGCTTTCTTTAGTTATGTTAGGAACCTGAGTAGGAATTCCCAGATATGCTCAGAATTAGTCCAAAATGACAAAAAATACACCGAACCCACAGACATTGCCAACATCCTAGCTGACAGGTTCAGCGCAAACTCCCTCCCCACCAAAAGGGCAAATATCTATCCCAGCAGAGTGCTGCCCCCCTGACATCTCAGATGCGCAGGTAAGAGCCGCCCTCTCCAAAGCAAAAAACACAGCATCAATGGGACCAGACGGTGTCCCAGGCTGCATCCTACATGAACTCCAAGAAGAGCTAAACCCAAACATAAAACTACTGTTCAATCTCAGCCTTACTACAGGATATGTACCCAAAGAGTGGAGTGCAGCAACAGTGGTCCCTCTCCACAGAGGTGGTGCCTCAATGGATCCTGGAAACTATCGCTTCATAAGCCTGACTAGCTTGGTCTGCAAAGATATGGAAAGGATCATCATGGACCTCATAAATAAAGATATTGGGGACCTACAGACACTGGATCCTACCCAGTTCAGCTTTGTTAAGGGCAGATCCTGCCTCATAAACCTGGTCAATTTCTTTGAAAAAGTCACCAAGGCCATTGACGAGGGGAAGGTGGTCGACACAGCCTACCTGGACCTCACAAAAGCCTTCAATACAATACCCCACTCGGGCATTATAGATAAGCTCACCAGCTTAAATATAAACCCCTATGTCACTAGATGGGTTGCAAACTGGCTCAAGGAAAGAACCCACATGGTTAGAATTGCTGGAGCCATGTCAGACTCCAAACCAGTTACAAGTGGCATCCCACAAGGCTCAGTCCTGGGACCTCTCTTGTTCGGTATATATTTCTCGGAGGTACAGGCCAACATGGAAGGACTGTGGCTGACCAAGTTCGCAGATGACTGCAAACTGGGCGCCATAATCAACTCTCCAGCTGACACAAGCATCCTCCCAAAGGGCCTCATAGAAACAGACAACTGGTGCCAGAGCCATGGCCTCAAGCTAAACGCCAAAAAGTGTATAGTCATCCCCTTTGGCAAAAACAAAGTGCCCACAAATTACTACATAGGTGGTAATCCATTAAGTACAGAAGAAGTAATTAGGGAAATGGGGACCCAAGTTGATAGCAATCTCTCATTTGACAACCACATAGCCAAAGTGGTTAGAAGAACATTTTATATAGCCCACCTAATCATGAAGGGATTCACATCTAGATCAGGGGAGGTCATCGTGCCTCTTTACTCATCCCTCATCAGGCCCATAATTGAGTACAATGCCCCTTTTGGGATGTACCTTACCAGACACCTGCAGCAACTGGAAAGACCCCAAAAGTACCTCACCAAGAGGATCAAAGGGTTCAAACAGATGCCATATGCTGCCCGGTTAAAGAAACTCCAGCTCTACTCAGTGGCACACCGCCTGCACAGAGGCGATCTGTGCCTGACGTATAAAGCCATGTCCAACCTGGACTTAATGGACATGCTGCACCTCAGAAAATCCAAATCCCATTGAGCTATACGCTCGAGGGACTTGAACCTCAGCACTGAAATAAATAGGACATGCTGGAGGGACAGATTCATAACCTAGAGGCTCCCTTCACTCTGGTTCATAGTTTCATAGGTTCATAGGTTGGTACTAGGCTATCAGCCCTAGGGCCTATACAAGCCTAGCCATAACAATTCCCTGGCTATTTCTTCCCACATTATTTACTTTCCTGGACCCCTGTCTAGCAGGGTGACTGACGTGATCCCTGGGGTGAATTTCCTTTCTCCCATCCAATCGTCAAGGTTCCTCTTGAAGAGGTCCAAAGAGGCACTCTGCTTGACATGTATGGGCAATCTATTCCAGAGTCTGGGGAGTCTCTGGGTCAGGAACCTATCCCTCCAGAATGTTTTGTTTATTGTGATGACAAGGTTTAGATCCCTGGAGCGTGTAGCTCTGAGGGATTGTGATTTCTTTAAGTGTAGCATGTCCAACAGCTCTGGGTTTGACATGGCCTTGTATGTTAAGCAGAGTTCGCCTCTGAGTAGACGATATGCGACAGAGTATAGATGGAGTTTTTTAAGGCGGTCAGTGTAGGGCATCTGCTTTAGGCCTGTGATTCTTTTAGTGAGGTATTTCTGAGGCCTTTCCAGTTGTTGCAGATGTCTTGAGAGGTACATACCAAATGGGGCGTTGTATTGTATAATAAAATCCCAGTCCAGGTTAGGCAGAGACCCTCACTGACTCTCTTCAAGAGGAATCTTGATGAGTGGATGGGAGATCGTAGGTTTACCCTGGGTATCACTTCTGTGTCACTGTTAGACAGAGGCACAGTATACTAACCTCGAAAAAGGGCATAGCAAAATTAATTTAAAATGGGTGGCGAAAGCCAAACACACTCTGGCTAGGCTTATAAATGCCCTAGGGCAGATAGCCTAGTATGAATCTATGAACCTATGAACCTATATATCACAAATATGCAAATGTCTAATTTGTTATATTTATTTATTTAAACTGCAGATGTGTTTTTATTTTTTTTATTTTTTTTTATTTTTGAAGATTGTAACATTATTGTTCTTAAAATGTTTTGCAATAATTTGGAGCTTTTCTTCCTGGGCATCCACCAGTCTGACTTTCCTACTAATCAAATGTCAATAAATAAATAAACAGTCTTGTACAAGGTCGTCTTCCTTACATACCCTACACGATTCTGATGTAGCCTTTTCTCTTGCAGCAGGAGCTGAATGTGTCTGTCTGTTTAATACCACTTTCTGCAGGTGGCAGAGGTGAATATTGGCCATCCATACTTTATTATAATTAATTATACCTACGTGTCGACACATTTCCCTTTCTTTGCGGTTTGTGATCACTCAAGTTGTGTCTGTTTTCTTTTTCCTCTCTAAATGTCCAGATGTTCTGAAAGCTTAACTGGTGAAAGGAGAAACATGTTGGCATCTAAACTTAAAATTTACAGCTACCATCATCAGTGGGAGTCATTGATAAACCCTACTGACACTTTTCCACTTGATGACTCTGAAGAGATATAACTGAAAACAAACAAGCTACTTGATATCTGGAATGTATGTAACATATCAGTAGAATAAAGTATGTTCGTTCAAGTAATATATGTGTCAACCTTTATTTTTTTTCTAATTTATTTTTCCTTTTGCTGATCACATTAGTGTCATGAGTATCATGTTTTTAGTGACTCCCACGGTGGTATTCATAAAGAGGTCTAGGGTACCAGGGAGCTTCCCCTACTCTTTTGTTTTTCAACAACTGCTGCTGGATCATTTACATTAACCTGAGCTACTACCGACTCAAGCGATCATTTACATTAACCTGCAATACTACTGACTTAAGTGATCATTTACATTAACCTGAGCTAGTACCGACTCAAGTGATCATTTACATTAACCTGAGCTAGTACCGACTCAAGCGATCATTTACATTAACCTGAGCTAGTACCGACTCAAGCGATCATTTACATTAACCCGAGGTACTACCGACTCAAGCGATCATTTACATTAACCCGAGCTACTACTGACTCAAGCGATCATTTACATTAACCCGAGCTACTACCGACTCAAGTGGTTATTTACATTAACCTGAGCTACTACCGATTCAAGTGGTTATTTACATTAACCTGAGCTACTACCGACTCAAATGATCATTTACATTAACCTGCAATACTACTGACTTAAGTGATCATTTACATTAACCTGAGCTACAACTGACTCGAGATCATTTACATTAACCTGAGCTACTACCGACTCAAGTGATCATTTACATTAACCTGAGCTACTACCGACTCAACCGATTATTTACATTAACCTGAGCTACTTCCGACTCAAACGATCATTTACATTAACCTGAGCTACTACCGACATAAGTGATCATTTACATTAACCTGAGCTACTTCCGACTCAAACGATCATTTACATTAACCTGAGCTACTACCGACATAAGTGATCATTTACATTAACCTGTGCTACTACCGACTCAAACGATCATTTACATTAACCTGAGCTACTACCGACTCAAACGATCATTTACATTAACCTGTGCTACTACCGACTCAAGCGATCATTTACATTAACCTGAGCTACTACCGACTCAACCGATTATTTACATTAACCTGAGCTACTACCGACTCAAGTGATCATTTACATTAACCTGAGCTACTTCCAACTCAAGTGATCATTTACATTAACTTGAGCTACCACCGACTCAAGCGATCATTTACATTAACCTGAGCTACTACCAACTCAAGTGATCATTTACATTAACCTGAGGTACTTCCGACTCAAGTGATCATTTACATTAACCTGAGCTACTACCGATTCAAACAATCATTTACATTAACCTGAGCTACTATCGACTTAAGCAGACGGCACTTTAATACCTCCTGTAAAGGACGACACCCACAGGAGTGCAGCCCTCTACTGCTGCACTGCAAGATGAGCAATGTGAGAATTAATCCAGTTACCTGGAGATGGAACAGAACGCAGAGTCTTGTGTTTCTCCATCTACAAAGTCAAATGTTTTACCTGTACAGCCCCTTAACTCTTTAGCATTATTGATGCTACTACAGTAACAGACATGCCTAGTAATGACTCCCTCCATGTTCCTGCACAGTCACTTTGCTGTTTGTGTCTGGTTGTCAGTAACCTATATTGTTACCACAAAACTATACAAAGTTCTCTGAAACAACATCCTTGGTTATCTTCTGGTATACAATGAAATAATATTTTATTACACACAATGAATTGCTATTTTGTTATACAAAATGATATAACTATAGTTACCAGGAATAGGATTGCCAGTGTGAAAGTTATAAAATGCTAGCAGCCGCAGTACTAATTTAGCCATTAACATGGTTTCTTTCAGTTTTCCTAGCATTGCTTCTTCCCATTAAATATTCTTTGGTATTTATTTCTGGTCTTAGCAAAACAATATAACACTTTGGGAAAAATATACATGTCAGAAGTCCCATACCTGAAGACAAAATTGCAAATATTTCTACAGCAATCATATATTTTCCTCTGGTACTGAGATAAGCAGGAACAAAGGATAACCAGACACTGACAAACACAAGTAAACTGAAGGTAATAAACCTGGTTTCATTAAAGCTGTCTGGCAAGTTTCTAGCCAGGAAGGCAACTACAAAGCTGACACTAGCCAGAAGTCCCATATATCCCAGCATGCACCAGAATGCAATGGCTGATCCCTCATTACATTCAATAATTAGAATCCCAATTTTGGCAGAAGTGTTGAAGTCTGGATAAGGAGGAGATAGTGCCAACCACACTATACAGATTATCACCTGAAGAAGAGTGCAACAGATTATGATAGTAGCAGGTAACTTGAACCCGACCCATTGTTGTAATTTGCTGCCAGGTTTTGTAGCACTGAAGGCAATGACAACAGTAACAGTTTTAGCTAAAACACAGGAGACACAGCTGGCAAATGTAATACCAAATGCAGTCTGTCGAAGTAAGCACGTTCCTCTCAAGGGATATCCGATAAATATCAGTGAGCAGAGGAAACACAGCACAAGACTGAAGAGGAGAAGGTAGCTGAGCTCACAATTGTTTGCTTTCACAATAGGTGTTTCACGATGTTTCACAAACAGACCAAGAATGTAGACAGGAATCAGAGAGAAGATGATGCTAATGACCGCTAGGGCTTTACCTAAATGTTCATCGTAGGACAGGAATTCTACTTGCTTTGGGAGGCAGACATCTTGTTTCTCATTTGTCCACTGATCTCTGTTACATCGGAAGCATTCCACAGAGTCTGAAATTCAAAGTACAAAGCATGTCATTTCTAGTGCCTTGATAACCGCTGATGGTATTCATTGATAATGAAACTCCTTTACTCCACATCCTTTAAGTAGTTAATACAGCATGCATTACCTCTAAGAAGTTTAAATTATTTCTGTAGCTTAGGAAAACAGCAGTGGTGTAAGTACAGTTATCATAACATTAGATGTTTGAATGATCACTGCTGCAGTAACCTAAGCTATATGAGTTGTATTCTACATAAGATATAACAGCTAGCCAGCTTCCAAAGCTTCAGGGCACCTTCCATAAGCCTGAACCAGTCAACAACTAGAGACGATCTGATATGATCTGATTAAAAATACAAGTTTGGGAGCCAAGCCTTTTAGAGCTTACATGTCAGCTGAGGGGGAGGCTGATCCCTGACAGGACATTCCTAGAAGCAACAAAAATAAATGCCCCCACCCTGGTAGAAAAAAAAAACACCAAAAAACAAGGGGGGATTGAGGGAGAGTGCAGCTAGTGCAGCGGTGATCATTTGAATATATATATTGTTATGGTAAGTTTACTTACACAGCTGTACTGTGTTCTTCATATTGGTCCTTGCTGCAGTAACCTAAGCTATATAGGTAGATTACCATAACTTAGAACAACTGAGTGGTGGAAGAAGAAGGGTCCAGAAGCTCCCGGAGAATGGTCCTAGCAAAGCCTAACCTAGACCTGGAGAAAAAATTCTAGCTTGTAGTGATTTGTAAAAGTATATAGAGAAAACCAAGTTGCTGCTTCTATAACACTTGTAGAATCTATCTTTTTCTGAAAAGCCATAGATGAAGACAAGGGCAGGGCAGAATGTGCCTTGGCCTTGCCTGGAATAGTTTTGTTCTAGAGGAAATAACAAAAGGTAATAGCCAGATACCACCATTTGTAAAAAGTCAGCTTTGATACAGGTTGTTCCTTCTTCTTACCATCACAAGACATGAGCACCTGATCAGAAGTTCTGAAAGATTTTGTTCTGTCAAGATAGTACCTGAGCTGTCTGAAGACATTCAAGCTATAAAGAACTCTTTCTCCCATATTTTGGGGTTCAGGGAAGAACACAAGGACATGGATAGTTTGGCTTGAAGTAAACTCAGATACCACTTTAGGTATAAAAGAAGGATTTGTTTTCAAAGAAACCCTATGTCTGTGGAAAATGAGGTAAGGTTGACCTAGCATAAGTGCTTACAACTCATATACCCTTCTTGCACTGGTCAGAGTAACCAGTTAAACTGTTTTCCATGTTAAGAATCTCAGTTAAGCCAGGTGAGCTGGTTCTAATGGAGCACATGATAGTTTCTCTAACACAAAATTAATAGCCCAAGGAGAAGCCAGTTTTTTTTTTTGGCAGTCTCTTATGCAATGCCCCTTTCAAAAACATTTTGACATGTGACTGCCTTGAAAGAGGGGGATCCATGGGCAGACATGCTGAATTGGGCAATAAATTAATGTTAAAAGAGGATTAAAACAAGCCATAGGATAGTCACTCACACAAATATTGTAAAACCAGATAAAATCTACCCATGCCTGAATGCTAGTTATGTTGTTGTCACCATCTAATAAACCCTTTCCCTTTGTTAATATATGATTTCTGAGTAGCAGGCTTTCTTTCCTCAATTACTGCCTGTTGCACACCCTCAGTAAACAGGTGCTTAAAAGGTGCTAAGGCCCTATCTTACAGATAGTCAGTTGTAGTTGTCTGGGGTCAGGTTGTATCAAACTCTGCTGTTCATGTGTGAGTAGATCCATTCTGTAAGGAAGCTTGTGGTAATTTCCCCTGGACAATTCCTAAAGAACAGAGCACTACTGTTGCCTGGGCCAGAAGGGTATTACCACATTGCTCATGGAGGATTTATTTAGAATCTTCATGGGCATCATGGATAACAGTGGCAATGGTAGAAAAGCATATAGGACATTCCTGTTCAAGGAAATAGAAAAACATTTACCTTCCAGGCTTTCTTGCATGGGATCCTGGAGCAGAATATTGTCAGCTGATTGTTTAGACAGCAGACAAAGCGATATACTAGAGGAACTCTCCACAGATGGATGAAATCCTGGAAGACCCCCTTGGTTTAGATTCCATTTGTGAGTGTCGGACTGTGTCCTACTCAGCTTGTCAACCACACAATTTTGCTCTGACTGAATGTACAAAGCCTGTAGAGTGAGATTGTGTGATAAAGCTATATTCCATGTTAACATGGCTAATCTGCATAGGGGGTAAGGCTTGGTTCTGCCTTATGTTTTTATGTACCAGAAAACCTTGAGGTACTGCCTGTAACAACATGGATTGGTCCTGGGGAACAAAGGTGATTCAGTGAGTTGAGTGACTTGATAAACGCAGCATCTCTTTTATATTCATGTACTCGTATGTTCATAGGTTCATAGGTTGGTACTATGCTATCGGCCCTAGGGCCTATGCAAGCATAGCCATAACAATTCCCTGGATATTTCTTCCCACAATATTTACTTCTCTGTACCCCTGTCTAGTAGGGTGACTGACATGATCCCCTGGGTGAATTTCCTATCTCCCATCCAATCATCAAGGTTCCTTTTGAAGAGGGCCAATGAGGCGCTCTGCTTGACATGTATGGGCAGTCTATTCCAGAGTATGGGGAGTCTCCAGGTCAGGAACCTATCCCTCCAGCATGTTTTGTTCATTGTGATGACAAGGTTTAGATCCCTGGAGCATGTGGCTCTGAGGGATTGGGATTTCTTTAAGTGGAGCATGTCCAACAGCTCAGGGTTTGACATGGCCTTGTATGTTAAGCAGAGATCGTCTCTGAGTAGACGATATGCCACAGAGTATAGCTGGAGTTGTTTTAGATGGTCAGCATATGGCATCTGCTTTAGGCCTGTGATTTTTTTTAGTGAGGTATTTCTGTGGCCTTTCCAGCTGTTGCAGATGTCATGTTTGTCTTTGTTGTTCCACAGGCCTTGCATTGTTATGTACCACAACACTTAGGTACTGCCTGTAACAACATGAATTGGTCCTGGGGAACAAAGGGATTCAGTGAGTTGGGTGACTTGATAAAGGCAGCATCTCTTTTATATTTATATACTCGTGTTTGTCTTTGTTGTTCCACATGCCTTACATTGTTATGTACCACAACACTGAGGTACTGCCTGTAACAACATGAATTGGTCCTAGGGACCAAAGGTGATTCAGTGAGTTGAGTGACTTGATAAAGGTAGCATCTCTTTTATATTAATGTACTCATAGGTTCATATGTGGTACTAGGCTATCGGCCCTAGGGCATATGCATGCCTAGCCATAACAATTCCCTGGATATTTCTTCCCACAATATTTACTTCTCTGGATCCCTGTCTAGCAGGGCGACTGACATGATCCCCTGGGTGAATTTCCTATCTCTCATCCAATCATCAAGGTTCCTTTTGAAGAGGGCCAATGAGGCGCTCTGCTTGACATGTATGGGCAGTCTATTCCAGAGTATGGGGAGTCTCTAGGTCAGGAACCTATCCCTCCAGCATGTTTTGTTCATTGTGATGACAAGGTTTAGATCCCTGGAGCGTGTGGCACTGAGGGATTGGGATTTCTTTAAGTGGAGCATGTCCAACAGCTCAGGGTTTGACATGGCCTTGTATGTTAAGCAGAGATCGCCTCTGAGTAGACGATATGCCACAGAGTATAGCTGGAGTTGTTTTAGATGGTCAGCATATGGCATCTGCTTTAGGCCTGTGATTTTTTTTAGTGAGGTATTTCTGTGGCCTTTCCAGCTGTTGCAGATGTCATGTTTGTCTTTGTTGTTCCACAGGCCTTGCATTATGTACCACAACACTGAGGTACTGCCTGTAACAATATGAATTGGTCCTGGGGACCAAAGGTGATTCAGTGAGTTGGGTGACTTGATAAAGGCAAGCATCTCTTTTATATTTATGTACTCGTATTTGTCTTTGTTGTTCCACATGCCTTGCATTGTTATGTACCACAACACTGAGGTACTGCCTGTAACAACATGAATTGGTCCTGGGGACCAAAGGTGATTCAGTGAGTTGAGTGACTTGATAAAGGTAGCATCTCTTTTATATTAATGTACTCATAGGTTCATAGGCTGGTACTAGGCTATCGGCCCTAGGGCCTATGCAAGCCTAGCCATAACAATTCCCTGGATATTTCTTCTCACAATATTTACTTCTCTGGACCCCTGTCTAGCAGGGCACCTGATGTGATCCCCGGGCTGAATTTCCTATCTCCCATCCAATCATCAAGGTTCCTTTTGAAGAGGGCCAATGAGGCGTTCTGCTTAACATGTATGGGAAGTCTGTTCCAGAGTATGGGGAGTCTCTGGGTCAGGAACCTATCCCTTCAGCATATTTTGTTCATTGTGATGACAAGGTTTAGATCCCTGGAACGTGTGGCTCTGAGGGATTCGGATTTTTTTAAGTGGAGCATGTCCAACAGTTCAGGGTTTGACATGGCCTTGTATGTTTAGCAGAGATCGCCCCTGAGTAGAAGATATGCCACAGAGTATAGCTGGAGTTTTTTTAGATGGTCAGCATATGGCATCTGCTTTAGGCCTGTGATTCTTTTAGTGAGGTATGTCTGTGGCCTTTTCAGCTGTTGCAGATGTCATG
>NC_056726.1:1078816824-1078856436 GCF_019279795.1 Protopterus annectens | reverse complement strand
ATTTTTTTTAATATTTATTTATGGTTTTCATTTAATAAAGGTTTGGTTTGGGGTTATGATTTTCCTTTAAGTAAGGGTTTTTCCTTTTTTTTAAAAATTTAAAATGAAATGGTTTTTTTTTTAATTAAAGGTTGTGTGTATGATATGGTTTTGGCATTTTAGATAAAGGCTTTGGCCTTTGGGGTTATGATATAAAAACATACTTCATAACCGTGATGGGTATTTTCACTTTTACAGTATAAGGGATGATTGTGATATGATATGGTTTTGGCATTTGAGATAAAGGCTTTGGCCTTTGGGATTATGATATAAAAACATACTTCATAACCGTAATGGGTATTTTCACTTTTACAGTATAAGGGATGATTGTGATATGATATGGTTTTGGCATTTGAGATAAAGGCTTTGGCCTTTGGGATTATGATATAAAAACATACTTCATAACCGTAACGGGTATTTTCACTTTTACAGTATAAGGGATGATTGTGATATGATATGGTTTTGGCATTTGAGATAAAGGCTTTGGCCTTTGGGATTATGATATAAAAAACATACTTCATAACCGTGATGGGTATTTTCACTTTTACAGTATAAGGGATGATTGTGATATGATATGGTTTTGGCATTTGAGATAAAGGCTTTGGCCTTTGGGGTTATGATATAAAAACATACTTCATAACCGTAATGGGTATTTTCACTTTTACAGTATAAGGGATGATTGTGATATGATATGGTTTTGGCATTTGAGATAAAGGCTTTGGCCTTTGGGATTATGATATAAAAACATACTTCATAACCGTGACGGGTATTTTCACTTTTACAGTATAAGGGATGATTGTGTATGATATGGTTTTGGCATTTGAGATAAAGGCTTTGGCCTTTGGGATTATGATATAAAAAACATACTTCATAACCATAATGGGTATTTTCACTTTTACAGTATAAGGGATGATTGTGATATGATATGGTTTTGGCATTTGAGATAAAGGCTTTGGCCTTTGGGGTTATGATATAAAAAACATACTTCATAACCGTAATGGGTATTTTCACTTTTACAGTATAAGGGATGATTGTGATATGATATGGTTTTGGCATTTGAGATAAAGGCTTTGGCCTTTGGGATTATGATATAAAAACATACTTCATAACCCTAATGGGTATTTTCACTTTTACAATATAAGGGATGATTGTGATATGATATGGTTTTGGCATTTGAGATAAAGGCTTTGGCCTTTGGGGTTATGATATAAAAAACATACTTCATAACCGTAACAGGTATTTTCACTTTTACAGTATAAGGGATGATTGTGATATGATATGGTTTTGGCATTTGAGATAAAGGCTTTGGCCTTTGGGATTATGATATAAAAACATACTTCATAACCGTAACGGGTATTTTCACTTTTACAGTATAAGGGATGATTGTGATATGATATGGTTTTGGCATTTGAGATAAAGGCTTTGGCCTTTGGGGTTATGATATAAAAACATACTTCATAACCGTGATGGGTATTTTCACTTTTACAGTATAAGGGATGATTGTGTATGATATGGTTTTGGCATTTGAGATAAAGGCTTTGGCCTTTGGGGTTATGATATAAAAAACATACTTCATAACCCTAACGGGTATTTTCACTTTTACAGTATAAGGGATGATTGTGTATGATATGATATGGTTTTGGCATTTGAGATAAAGGCTTTGGCCTTTGGGGTTATGATATAAAAAACATACTTCATAACCGTGATGGGTATTTTCACTTTTACAGTATAAGGGATGATTGTGATATGATATGGTTTTGGCATTTGAGATAAAGGCTTTGGCCTTTGGGATTATGATATAAAAAACATACTTCATAACCGTAATGGGTATTTTCACTTTTACAGTATAAGGGATGATTGTGATATGATATGGTTTTGGCATTTGAGATAAAGGCTTTGGCCTTTGGGGATTATCATATAAAAAACATACTTCATAACCGTGATGGGTATTTTCACTTTTACAGTATAAGGGATGATTGTGATATGATATGGTTTTGGCATTTGAGATAAAGGCTTTGCCTTTGGGATTATGATATAAAAAACATACTTCATAACCCTAATGGGTATTTTCACTTTTACAGTATAAGGGATGATTGTGTATGATATGGTTTTGGCATTTGAGATAAAGGCTTTGGCCTTTGGGATTATGATATAAAAACATACTTCATAACCGTAACGGGTATTTTCACTTTTACAGTATAAGGGATGATTGTGATATGATATGGTTTTGGCATTTGAGATAAAGGCTTTGGCCTTTGGGGATTATGATATAAAAAACATACTTCATAACCGTAACGGGTATTTTCACTTTTACAGTATAAGGGATGATTGTGATATGATATGGTTTTGGCATTTGAGATGAAGGCTTTGGCCATGGGGATTATGATATAAAAAACATACTTCATAACCCTAATGGGTATTTTCACTTTTACAGTATAAGGGATGATTGTGTATGATATGGTTTTGGCATTTGAGATAAAGGCTTTGGCCTTTGTGATTATGATATAAAAAACATACTTCATAACCGTGATGGGTATTTTCACTTTTACAGTATAAGGGATGATTGTGATATGATATGGTTTTGGCATTTGAGATAAAGGCTTTGCCTTTGGGATTATGATATAAAAACATACTTCATAACCGTAATGGGTATTTTCACTTTTACAGTATAAGGGATGATTGTGATATGATATGGTTTTGGCATTTGAGATAAAGGCTTTGGCCTTTGGGGTTATGATATAAAAAACATACTTCATAACCGTAATGGGTATTTTCACTTTTACAGTATAAGGGATGATTGTGATATGATATGGTTTTGGCATTTGAGATAAAGGCTTTGGCCTTTGGGATTATGATATAAAAAACATACTTCATAACCGTGACAAGTATTTTCACTTTTACAGTATAAGGGATAATTGTTATATGATATGGTTTTGGCATTTGAGAAAAAGGCTTTTGCCTTTGGGGTTATGATATAAAAAACATACTTCATATCCGTAACGGGTATTTTCACTTTTACAGTATAAGGGATGATTGTGATATGATATGGTTTTGGCATTTGAGATAAAGGCTTTGGCCTTTGGGATTATGATATAAAAACATACTTCATAACCGTAACGGGTATTTTCACTTTTACAGTATAAGGGATGATTGTGATATGATATGGTTTTGGCATTTGAGATAAAGGCTTTGGCCTTTGGGGTTATGATATAAAAAACATACTTCATAACCGTAGTGGGTATTTTCACTTTTACAGTATAAGGGATGATTGTGTATGATATTGTTTTGGCATTTGAGATAAAGGCTTTGGCCTTTGGGGTTAAGATATAAAAAACATATTTCACAACCGTAATGGGTATTTTCAATTTTACAGTATAAGGGATGATTGTGATATGATATGGTTTTGGCATTTGAGATAAAGGCTTTGGCCTTTGGGATTATGATATAAAAACATACTTCATAACCGTAACAGGTATTTTCACTTTTACAGTATAAGGGATGATTGTGTATGATATGGTTTTGGCATTTGAGATAAAGGCTTTGGCCTTTGGGATTATGATATAAAAACATACTTCATAACCGTAACGGGTATTTTCACTTTTACAGTATAAGGGATGATTGTGTATGATATGGTTTTGGCATTTGAGATAAAGGCTTTGGCCTTTGGGGTTATGATATAAAAAACATACTTCATAACCCTAACGGGTATTTTCACTTTTACAGTATAAGGGATGACTGTGTATGATATGGTTTTGGCATTTGAGGTAAAGGCTTTGGCCTTTGGGGTTATGATATAAAAACATACTTCATAACCGTGATGGGTATTTTCACTTTTACAGTATAAGGGATGATTGTGATATGATATGGTTTTGGCATTTGAGATAAAGGCTTTGGCCTTTGGGATTATGATATAAAAACATACTTCATAACCGTGACAGGTATTTTCACTTTTACAGTATAAGGGATGATTGTGATATGATATGGTTTTGGCATTTGAGATAAAGGCTTTGGCCTTTGGGGTTATGATATAAAAAACATACTTCATAACCCTAATGGGTATTTTCACTTTTACAGTATAAGGGATGATTGTGATATGATATGGTTTTGGCATTTGAGATAAAGGCTTTGGCCTTTGGGATTATGATATAAAAAACATACTTCATAACCGTGACGGGTATTTTCACTTTTACAGTATAAGGGATGATTGTGTATGATATGGTTTTGGCATTTGAGATAAAGGCTTTGGCCTTTGGGGTTATGATATAAAAAACATACTTCATAACCGTAATGGGTATTTTCACTTTTACAGTATAAGGGATGATTGTGATATGATATGGTTTTGACATTTGAGATAAAGGCTTTGGCCTTTGGGTTTATGATATAAAAAACATACTTCATAACCGTGGATGGGTATTTTCACTTTTACAGTATAAGGGATGATTGTGATATGATATGGTTTTGGCATTTGAGATAAAGGCTTTGGCCTTTGGGGATTATGATATAAAAAACATACTTCATAACCGTAACGGGTGTTTTCACTTTTGCAGGGATGATTGTGATATACTATGGTTTTGGCATTTCTGATAAAGGCTTTGGCCTTTGGGGTTATGATATAAAAACATACTTCATAACCGTAATGGGTATTTTCACTTTTACAGTATAAGGGATGATTGTGATATGATATGGTTTTGGCATTTGAGATAAAGGCTTTGGCCTTTGGGATTATGATATAAAAAACATACTTCATATCCGTGACAGGTATTTTCACTTTTACAGTATAAGGGATGATTGTGATATGATATGGTTTTGGAATTTGAGATAAAGGCTTTGGCCTTTGGGGTTATGATATAAAAACATACTTCATAACAGTGACGGGTATTTTCTCTTTTACAGTATAAGGGATGATTGTGTATGATATGGTTTTGGCATTTGAGATAAAGGTTTTGGCCTTTGGGATTATGATATAAAAACATACGTCATAACCGTAACGGGTATTTTCACTTTTACAGTATAAGGGATGATTGTGATATGATATGGTTTTGGCATTTGAGATAAAGGCTTTGGCCTTTGGGGTTATGATATAAAAAACATACTTCATAACCGTAATGGGTATTTTCACTTTTACAGTATAAGGGATGATTGTGTATGATATGGTTTTGGCATTTGAGATAAAGGCTTTGGCCTTTGGGGTTATGATATAAAAAACATATTTCATAACCGTAATGCGTTTTTTCACTTTTACAGTATAAGGGATGATTGTGATATGATATGGTTTTGGCATTTGAGATAAAGGCTTTGGCCTTTGGGATTATGATATAAAAAACATACTTCATAACCGTGACGGGTATTTTCACTTTTACAGTATAAGGGATGATTGTGTATGATATGGTTTTGGCATTTGAGATAAAGGCTTTGGCCTTTGGGATTATGATATAAAAAACATAGTTCATAACCGTAACGGGTATTTTTACTTTTACAGTATAAGGGATGATTGTGTATGATATGGTTTTCGCATTTGAGATAAAGGCTTTGGACTTTGGTGTTCGGATATAAAAAAAATACTTCATAACCCTAACGGGTATTTTTACTTTTACAGTATAAGGGATGACTGTGTATGATATATTTTTGGCCTTTGAGGTAAAGGCTTTGGCCTTTGGGGTTATGATATAAAAAACATACTTCATAACCGTGATGGGTATTTTCACTTTTACAGTGTAAGGGATGATTGTGATATGATATGGTTTTGGCATTTGAGATAAAGGCTTTGGCCTTTGGGATTATGATATAAAAAACATACTTCATAACCGAGGCAGGTATTTTCACTTTTACAGTATATGGGATGATTGCGATATGATATGGTTTTGGCATTTGAGATAAAGGCTTTGGCCTTTGGGGTTATGATATGAAAATCATACTTCATAACCCTAATGGGTATTTTCACTTTTACAGTTTAAGGGATGATTGTGATATGATATGGTTTTGGCATTTGAGATAAAAGCTTTGGCCTTTGGGATTATGATATAAAAAACATACTTCATAACCGTGACGGGTATTTTCACTTTTACAGTATAAGGGATGATTGTGTATGATATGGTTTTGGCATTTGAGATAAAGGCTTTGGCCTTTGGGGTTATGATATAAAAAACATACTTCATAACCGTAATGGGTATTTTCACTTTTACAGTATAAGGGATGATTGTGATATGATATGGTTTTGGCATTTGAGATAAAGGCTTTGGCCTTTGGGATTATGATATAAAAAACATACTTCATAACCGTGACGGGTATTTTCACTTTTACAGTATAAGAGATGATTGTGATCTGATATGGTTTTGGCATTTGAGATAAAAGCTTTGGCCGTTGGGGATTATCATATAAAAAACATACTTCATAAACGTGACGGGTATTTTCACTTTTACAGTATAAGGGATGATTGTGATTACATATGGTTTTGGCATTTGAGATAAAGGCTTTGGCCTTTGGGGTTATGATATAAAAAACAATATTCATAACCGTAATGGGTATTTTCACTTTTACAGTATAAGGGATGACTGTGATATGATATGGTTTTGGCATTTGAGATAAAGTCTTTGCCCTTTGGGATTATGATATAAAAAACATACTTCATAACTGTGATGGGTATTTTCACTTTTACAGTATAAGGGATGATTGTGATATGATATGGTTTTGACATTTGAGATAAAGGCTTTGGCCTTTGGGGTTATGATATAAAAACATACTTCATAACCGTGACGGGTATTTTCACTTTTACATTATAAGGGATGATTGTGATATGATATGGTTTTGGCATTTGAGATAAAGGCTTTGGCCTTTGGGATTATGATGTAAAAAACATACTTCGTAACCGTAACGGGTATTTTTATTTTTACAGTATAAGGGATGATTGTGATACGATATGGTTTTGGCATTTGAAATGAAGGCTTTGGCCTTTGGGGTTATGATATAAAAAACATACTTCATAACCCTAACGGGTATTTTCACTTTTACAGTATAAGGGATGATTGTGATATGATATGGTTTTGGCATTTGAGATAAAGGCTTTGGCCTTTGGGGTTATGATATAAAAACATACTTCATAACCGTAATGGGTATTTTCACTTTTACAGTATAAGGGATGATTGTGATATGATATGGTTTTGGCATTTGAGATAAAGGCTTTGGCCTTTGGGATTATGATATAAAAAACATACTTCATAACCGTGATGGGTATTTTCACTTTTACATTATAAGGGATGATTGTGTATGATATGGTTTTGGCATTTGAGATAAAGGCTTTGGCCTTTGTGATTATGATATAAAAAACATATTTCATAACCGTAACGGGTATTTTCACTTTTACAGTATAAGGGATGATTGTGATATGATATGGTTTTGGCATTTGAGATAAAGGCTTTGGCCTTTGGGATTATGATATAAAAAACATACTTCATAACCCTAATGGGTATTTTCACTTTTACAGTATAAAGGATGATTGTGTATGATATGGTTTTGGCATTTGAGATAAAGGCTTTGGCCTTTGGGATTATGATATAAAAACATACTTCATAACCGTAACGGGTATTTTCACTTTTACAGTATAAGGGATGATTGTGATATGATATGGTTTTGGCATTTGAGATAAAGGCTTTGGCCTTTGGGGATTATGATATAAAAAACATACTTCATAACCGTAATGGGTATTTTTACTTTTACAGTATAAGGGATGATTGTGATATGATATGGTTTTGGCATTTGAGATAAAGGCTTTAGCCTTTGGGGTTATGATATAAAAAACATACTTCATAACCGTAATGGGTATTTTCACTTTTACAGTATAAGGGATGATTGTGATATGATATGGTTTTGGCATTTGAAACATAAACTCACTTCACACAATGGTCTGTATAGGTCACACCAAACTATACAATAATGTCTAACACCTGTAAGTCTTTCACTTGTATAGATTAGTCCTGAATTTGTACAGACATGCTCTGTCCTTTGATGTAAATTACGACTGTCAGATACATATAAAACTGCTGGACACTGAAGCAAAATTAAACTGAATCAAAAAATCTGGTTTCTTTTCCTTTTGAATTTTTGCAACTTTGTCTTACTCTGTCTTGTATACAAGGCTATCCCATAGCATCAAGCATGCTTACTCATAAAAGAATTTGAAATTAAAATTCAAGTAAAGAAATTAAATCAGATCGTCACCACATTTTCTAAGTAACCTCATCATCTTCAGTGAAAAGTAAAAACTTGTTTATTGCCTTCTTAGACAAATTTTTGATACAGCCATTATTTATTAATAAAACAGCTACAAAGTATGTTTTCTGGTAACTTCTCAATGTCTCCATCTTTTAACACAGTCTATGTTGCGACTATTCTAATCCCCTCAAGGTTTTGCAATTATTGTTCATTTACTCTGCTTTGTTTCATGCCTTGCATGCTGATAAATCTCCAGGAATCACACCAGTTTTAGGTTTTTATTTACACCGGTATCCACTAATGATACTCACTGACACTATCTAGGTTTTCAAGCTTTTAATATTCAATGACATTTCCAGTGGCATTTCCAGGCCAACAATATTTTGCAATATTTGGGATTTTTAAGCCTATATTATATGATGTATTTTTGTGGAATCATTGAACTTCTGAATTATGATTTCTTCTCCCAGTCCAATTTTTCCTCATGTTCTTGTCTGGTCTATGAAGAATGATGTAACATTTAGGCAAAAATATACAAGTTAGCAGGCCAGCACTCGAAGATAAAATTGCAAAAATTTCAACGGCAACCATATATTTTCCCTGTGTGCTTAAATATGCTGTAATGAAAGATAACCAGACACTGCCAAACACTAGCAAGCTAAATGTAATGAACCTGGCTTCATTGAAAGTATCTGGAAGTTTCCTTGCAAGAAAAGCTACAATGAAGCTTATGATAGCCAGGAGACCTAAGTATCCCAGCATGCAGTAGAAGGCAGGTTTTGAACCTTCATTGCATTCAATGATAATCTTTTGGTTCAGTTTGTGCCTGTTAACTTGTAGAAATGGTGGGGAGGTGTTCAGCCAGACAAGACACAGCAACACCTGAAATGCTGAACAGCAGATGATGAGTCCATTTGATATTTTGGTCCCCACCCACTTTTTACCCTGGCTTCCTGGTTTAGTCAAACTGAATGCGATGACCACTGTCACTGTTTTGGCAAGCAAGGACGAGATGCAAACAGAGAAAGTGATGCCAAAAGCAGATTGCTGTACCATGCAGGTTAGTTTCTTAGGCTGTCCAACAAACAGTAGGGAACAGAGAAAGCACAGTGCCAGGCAGAAAAGAAGGAGGTAACTGAGCTCACGGTTATTAGCCTTCACAAGTGGGGTGTCCCTAAACTTCACAAACATACTGAAGATGTACAGAGTAATTATTGAACGCCCTGTGGAGAAAGTAGTCAGGATAATGCCAAGGGGTTCCTCAAAGGAAAGGAATTCAATGATTTTAGGAATGCAGTTGTCTCTGTTCTTATTTGACCACTGGTCACTCAAACACAAGATGCAGGAAATGGAATCTGGTGAGATAAAATTCATACAATTATTTATTTTGACATAAACTAATTAGATCACATAAAAAAGCTAAATGTAGTTTATTCTTAATCTTTAAACATACATAGCAAATGTCTCACATTTTAATGCTTGCATTGTATGAACAATTCTGTCAATTTTAGTTCAATTATGTATACTTTATTGCCAGATTTGCTAACCAGTATATGTTAAGTATAACTGTATAACAATCTTTTCTGCTAAGTAAAGCTCAACCAGTCTCCAGCCTTGCTTGTGCTATGGGACTTTACCTATAAACCAAACTCTCAGAAATTATAGAATTGGCATTATTTGTTTTATTTTATAAACTGCTAAGCTATTGCTACTAATTGTATTTTGATTCATTTTTGCTGGGAAATAACTCTGTTTTTAGAGTTAGCTTTTTGAAATAAAGTAACTTGCTGGTGTTCTGGGAGTCTCACTTCCCCAGGAAACAAAGGACGTTAACCTGACTGGTTGTGTAACTATTGCTGTCTTGTGATTAAGACTTTGCTTTTACCAAAATCTCATTTGCACTCATTTACGTTATTTGCTGTTTTTTCCTCACTATATTAAGATATGACAGAGATTACTAATGAAGTTTGTTTCACAGTATGATAACCCTAGGATAAGTAGGAATAAACTTTTCACCTTGATAAGGAAGGGAGGCTTGGGTCTACCAAACCTGCAAACCTATGTCATGGCAACAGTAGGAAGAAACTGTATCCAAGCTTGGAATGATAAGAAACCCTCACATTTTTTATTTATTTTATTTATTTAACATTTGTTGACCGGGAATGTCCGACTAGGTTCCACAGAGCCTGTTTTCAGCGGAGGCCCGGGGAGAAATGCTCCAGATGCATGTCTTTGGAATTCCATTCAATGTCCCAGTTTACAAAATGCAAGCATCATTTGCACATAATATGGGATGCAGGAGAGCTGGAAAAATGGTGACAAGCAGGCCTTGAAAGTAAGGAAATCATGTATGTGAAGGATAGCTGTCTGCCCCCAACATCTAGAATATGGGCTAAACCTAAGGATTCAAATTTATAGAGTTCCTATAGTTTGGAATGGTTGGATTAAAATGGATTCTTATACCTTATGGAAGGGGTAGGTGACACAAACTATTTAATGTGTCATATACAGGCCTTTGCCAATGCAGGGGATCTCAACTGGGGATAAAATGGTAGCATATTCACAAATTATGGGCATGTATAGCTAGTCTTTATATTTGAATGTACCTGATGGCTCTTATGACTGAGGGATAAGTAGACGATAAGATAAAGTAAATGCATGTCAAGACTTCAAGGTAAGTTTAACATTTCTCTATCAGAACTTTAATGCTTCCACCATGCCCCGCTGCTGACTGCAGTTTGTAATAAGTGGTTGTAATTAGTAAGTGCTTATATTTCTTAAGAGGAGTGGGTTTACACTTCTCAACTACTAATGCAATAAAGACTTCTACTCACAGCCAGGTTTACATTTTTTAAGTGTTTAGATTAATGGCAATACTCCCTCTTTATTTTTCACCAAAACTTTGGGAAAGGTGATGAATCATGTCGGAAATGTGGCCCTGCAGCTGCTTATTACTTGCACATGATTTGGAAATGTGCGAAACTTAAACCTTTCTAGTAGAAAGCGATCGGATGGGCCCTTACACTTCCTTTGCCATCTTATAGGGGTATTTACTATTGGGTATTAGCAGTGCTGTCTCAAAAATTTCAGCTGCCTCTTACAACTTGCCATTGGAAAACAGTAGTGATTGCTGCTATGTTTGGGTTTTGTTACAAGGTTTGGAAAAAGTTACTTAAAAATGTGAATCCTTTGTTTTCAACTGTTTTTCACAGAATGACTACATGGACACATAAATATTTTAATATAAAGGACTAACAGGAGTGTGCTTCTGTTGTCTGTTACTATCTACACAACCAGACATCTCACACTATTATCTACACAACCAGACATCTAACACACCCACTTAAACAGCATGTTTATAAAACAACATGCAACTTTTCCAAGTTTAACCCAGAGATGTTCGTTACTACTCTAGCATCTATTAAATGGAGCTTCCTAAGACTCTTTCCCATTAGATGATGCTGTATATTAATTCATTAAAATTTCCTGAATATCCTAAATAGCCTTGCACCTCCCAGAAAAAAGAGACTAAAACCAAATATTGTAATTTAGCTACACAAAAAGAGTAGAATGCTAATTCAGGATAGCAAAAAAGCATGGAAAAATGGCAAAAATATAAAATACCACAATATCTTGAAAACTTCAGAATGCTTCACAATCATACTAAAAAGCAAATTAATGAAGACAACAACTATACTATAATAACTTTTAGAATAAGAGTAAACACAACCCTAAAAACTTCTGCACAGCCATTAAAGAAATCATGCATTCTGCCCAAAAATTCAGCCTTAACCTCGTTTCCAATAACTCGTCACTTGAAACTGCAATACAGTTCAACTCTTATTTCACAGATAGTATAGCATCTCTGTTCAAGGATTCCCCAACATCTAATCCTAACCCTGCCATGTATCACCACATCCACTTTCACCTTCAAACCTGTGCCCACATCCTGTATAAAACTATATATTTATTATTTATTTGCAGTTTGTTTGCCAGATTGGTCCATTGGGCCACAAGGAGCCCATTTTCAATGGAGTCCTGGAGAGAAAAGCTCCAGTACAATATACAAATACAAGTTAATTAAAAAGCAAATTATAACAATAGATGGTACAGCAGTACAGGTAATAAATGGCTTAAGGGAAATGCAAAAGCAGGCATTCTTTAAAAAAGAAAATAAAAGTTTTATACAATCATATTTATATAGAAAACCTGTTAATTCCAACAAATGCTTATCAGAGTTAACAAACCACAGGAAGAAGTTTGCAGATGTACTGGATCCTAGGGAGTAGCTTAAGTTGGGGGATTTTATGCAGGATGGGAACAGGAGCATTCCCATTGAGATGTTAGATGGGAGTGGAGTAAGGTTTTGAAGGAGGAGAGGTTGCTAGTGGTATGGATTAGTGGAGGGAGAGAATTCCACAGATGAGCTAGAGAGAAGGACAATAGATGTTTGCCTGGTGGGCAGGCAGGTTTATATCAGATTTTGGGAGTTAGATCTTGGAAGTCTATCTGGTAGGTGTATTTTAAAGGTGAAGGCAAGGGAAGGGCAGATAGAGGGGCTGAAGATAAGTTTGTGTGCTTGGGTAAGTTGAATATAGGTGAGGTAGTTGGATATCTCTAGCTAATTAAGTATAAATGGCACAGTGGTGCAGCGGTAATGTTGTCACCTCACAGCAAGAGGTTCTCCGGTTCGATTCTCAGCTGAGGTGCCTTCTGTGTAGAGTCTGCATGTCCTCCCTGCATTCATGTTGGTTTCCTCTGGGTGCTCTGGTGTCATCCCACAGTACATAGCCATGTGTCTGGAGCTTTTCTCCCCAGGCCTCAGCTGAAAATTGGCGTTGTTCCAAGTCGGACTTTCCCAGTACACAAATGTTAAATAAAAGAAATGCAGGCAAAGCCTAAAATAAGGGGCTACAAAGGCCCAGAAATAAGAGACAGAAACCTTGATGAGTGGATAGGAAATAGAAAATTCACCCCAGGGATCACTTCAGTGTCTCTAATCAACAGAGGCACTGGGAAGTAAGGTTGGGTGGCACAATGTCAGGGTAATCCTATGGGCTAGATTTGTAAAGGCTCCAGGGTGATTAGGCTAGTGCACACATATATGAAGGGCAGTGCAATGGTGCATAGAAGATCTGTGGCCTGTTGCAAATTTAGAAATTTTATTATAACAGGAGGAGAGTTTTGTTTTGAGGGAGGGTTGTAGGTTAGAAAGGAGTGGGGTTCCATATAGGAGGGATGCGATAAGGTATGTTGTAGACAGGATTCCTAACTACATTAGGCAGAGTCCCTCAGTAACACTCTTCAAGAGAAACCTTGACGAGTGGATGGGTAAGAGAAAATACACCCCTGGGATCACTTCATTGGCTCTTCTTGACAGAGGCTCAGTTAATTAATCAATGGGGCAGCGAAAGCTGACGCACTCTGGCTAGGCTTATAAATGCCATTGGGCAGATAGCCTCGTACCTACCTATGAACCTATGACAGTATTAGCTGGGTCAAGGGGGAGATATACCAATTGTGATGATAGAACATGCCAAGTTTCTTATGCGTTTTATTGATATTTGCTTGTAGGTGGATATCAAACTTGAGTTGGTCATGGATTAGGACTCCTAGTAATTTTGCATAAGATACTATTTTGAGAGGTGTATTATTCTGGCTGGTGATAGTGAAAGTGTTTTTGTCTAGGCTCATGGTTTTTGAAGGGGTAAATATCATAAGTTTAGTTTTTGTAGCACTGAGTGCTAGGTGGTTGTCTTGCATCCATTGTTTGGCTAAGGAGAAGGCATTTTGGGTTAGTTTTGTTAAAACGGGGATGAGGTGGAAGAACAGATTATAATGGAGTTGTTGGCATATTGGATGAGATTAGTCTTAGAGATGGTCTGATAGAAGTCATTTATGAATTTGTTAAATAGTAGGGGCCCTAGAATGGAACCCTGGGGTACTCTTGTGGGAGTATTGAGGAATGGGGAAGCAGCTTTTTTCCATCTGACTGCTTGCTGCCTATCTGATAGATAACTGGTAAACCAGTTGATAGTGGAAGGGGTTAGGTTTAGTTTAGAGGGTTTGGTGAGAAGTTTGTGAGAGATGGTGTTGAAGGCCTTAGATAGGTCTAATAGAAGGGTGGACACAATATGACCGGAGTCGCGAACTTTGTTAACAGTTTAAAACTGCTCTTAAATAAACTCAAACCACTTTTTGCTTCAGCTGATGAACTTCCAAGCAAGTACCTTAAAATAGCATTTGATAACAATGCCTATCCTGTCTTAATCCTTATAAATAGGGCATCCCATTTTCGCTCTCTGGAAAAAGTCCCACATTATCCCTCTGCATTAATGAGGAAATTCAACAGACATCACTAACTTTAGACCTATAAAAATCATATCCCTCATCTCCAAAACACTTGAATAATGTATTCAGAAACAATTGCTAAACTATCCCCTGCAAGAAGAACTCCTAGCCCCACACAACATGGCTTCTGTCCTTCATAGGTTCATAGGTTGATACTAGGCTATCTGCCCTAGGGCATTTATAAGCCCAGCCAGAGTGTGTTTGGCTTTCACCACCCTTTTAGATTAGTTGAGTCTGCCTCTGTATAGTAGGTCACAGAAGAGATCCCAGGGGTAAACTTATGATCTCCCATCCACTCGTCAAGATTTCTCTTGAAGAGGGTCATGGAGGGACTCTGCCTAACATGGATTGGGATTTTGTTCCAGAGTGAGGGGAGCCTCTGGGATATGAATCTGTCCCTCCAGCATGTCCTATTTATTTCTGTGCTGAGGTTCAAGTCCCTGGAGCGTGTAGCTCTAAGGGATTTGGATTTCCTGAGGTGAAGCATGTCCATTAATTCTGGGTTGGACATGGCTTTATACGTCAGACACAGATCGCCTCTGAGTAGGCGGTACGCAACTGAGTAGAGTTGGAGTTTCTTTAGCTGAGGTGCATAGGGCATCTGTTTGAGCCCCTTGATCCTCTTGGTGAGGTACTTTTGGGGTCTTTCCAGTTGCTGCAAGTGTCGGGTAAGGTACATCCCAAATGGGGCATTGTATTCAATTATGGGCCTAATAAGTGATGAGTAGAGGGGCACAGTGACCTCTCTTGATCTAGATGTGAATCCTTTCATGATAAGGTGGGCTATATAGAAGGTCTTTCTACCCACTTTGGCAATGTGATTGTCAAAGGAGAGATTGCTATCTACTTGGTTCCCCAAGTCCCTAATTACTACTTCCGTACTTCATGGATTGCCACCTATGTGGTAATTTGTGGGCACTTTGTTTTTCCCAAAGGGGATGACTATGCACTTTTTGGCATTTAGCTTTAGACCATGGCTCTGGCACCAGTTATCCGTCTCTGTGAGACCCTTTTGGAGGATGCTTGTGTCAGGCAGAGAGTCGATTATGGCACCCAGTTTGCAGTCATCTGCAAACTTGGTCAGCCATACTCCACCCATGTTAGCTTGTACCTCTGAGAAATATATACCAAACAAGAGAGGTCCCAGGACTGAGCCTTGTGGGATGCCACTTGTAACTGGTTTAGAGTCTGACATGGCACCTGCTATTCTGACCATGTGGGTTCTATCCCTGAGCCAGTTTGCAACCCATCTTGTGACATAGGGGTTAATATTTAAGCTGGTGAGCTTATTTATGATGCCTGAGTGGGGTATTGTGTCGAAGGCTTTTGCGAGGTCCAGGTAGGCTATGTGGACTACCTTCCCTTCATCTATGGCTTTGGTAACTGTTTCAAAGAAGTCGACCAGGTTCAAGAGGCAAGATCTGCCCTTAACAAAGCCGAATTGGGTAGGATCCAGTGTCTGGAGGTCCCCAATGTCTTTGTTTATGATTTCCATGATGATACGCTCTATAGCTTTGCAGACCAGGCTAGTCAGGCTTATAGGGCGATAGTTTCCGGGGTCTGTTGTGGCACCACCTTTGTGGAGCGGGACCACTGTTGCTGTACGCCATTCCTTGGGTACATATCCTGTAGTAAGGCTGAGATTGAACAGTGACTTTATATGAGGGTTTAGTTCTTCTTGGAGCTCATGTAAGACACAGCCTGGGACACCGTCTGGTCCCATTGATGTTGTGTTTTTTGCTTTGGAGAGGGCAGCTCTTACCTCTGCATCTGTGATCTCAGGAAGGCTACACTCTGTTGGGATAGACATTTGCTCTTTTGGGGGAGAAGGGGGGAGAAGTTTGCACTGAACCTTTCTGCCAGGATGTTGGCAATGTCTGTGGGTTTAGTGTATTTTTTGTCATTTTGCACTAACTCAGAGCATATCTGGGAGTTGCCTCCCAGGTTTCTGACATAACTAAAGAAGGCCTTGGGATTATCTTTAGTGTCTTGTGCAACTTTTCTTTCGAAGCTGGCCTTAGATGATTTTATGAGGGATCGTAGTTTCTTGCTAGTACTGATCAGAGACGCCTTCCCTTTTTGGGATTTTGCTCTATCATGTAGTAGCTTTCTCCTTCTGTTGTATAGCTTATTTATGGCCGGGGTCCACCAGACAGGTCTCCTGCCTTTGGAGGAGTGAGTCTTGGTTTTATTTAGGATAGCATGCTCCATGCATTCCTGTAGGTGCCATATAATGCTTTTGTAAATGATTCTGCATTTTGGGCCGTATTTTCCGCTGGCCAGTACTAACTGTATGTCTAACTTATACAGATACTTTCAGCAAAGCTAAGATAACAGCAGACTTGTTGCCTCCTTATTTCTAGACTTGTCTAAAGCCTTTGGCATAGTTTGTCACGGCAAATATCTACTTCAAACATCCTCATCAGGTCTCTGTCAGCCCACTCTTCTATGCTTCAAAAGGTACCTATCCAATAGGAATCAGTCAGTAAAATGTCACCTCACCCTCTAGCCATACATCCCAGTCACCTCCAGTGTACCACAAAGCCCTATCATTGGTCCCCTCCTCTTTAACATTCTCACCAACACCTTCCACACATCCATACAGGCAGATGACTCCACACTCATTTGCACATCTGTTGAGGTCCACCGCAAAAAAATAACTCAGGAAACTTTATCAGCCACTGAAACATGGCTTTATAACTCACAATTCATGCTCATCCCTAAAACAAAAATAAAATACATCTTTTCCCCAAATCCGTCTCTCATGGAAAAACAAAATTTAAAAGTCCTCTTTCCTGATAATACAACCAGTGAAGTCACTTCTCATTGCAAATTATTAAGGATGCTAGTGGATGGTAATCTTAAATGTGATCTACATATACAAAATCATCAAAAATTAGAGATGCTTTATAGAGCCAAAAACATTCACACAAACTCAACTAAAGCTACACTAGACACTACTTATCTCCTTCCCACATTTCTTTATGACACTCACATCCTTACTAACCTTCAGACATCACAAAAATCAAACCTTCAGCAACGATATAATAAATTAGCTAAAGATCCCTTTCAGAACCCACCTGTATATAGCACTGAAAGGTCTAAATTGGTTAGAACGACCCCATCAGCTAACATATACACACAGCTTCTTGTACGTATAAAATTATACAGAATCCATCTGCTTGTCTGGTACTAAATAACATTCTACACAACTGTGTTCCTGGTCAGTTATTATGATCCAGTAACCAAAAGCATCTGTCTGTTCAGAAACCTATCAAATCTGCTGGGCATTGCCTGCAGTCGTACCATGGTCCTCAAGCTGGAACTCCTCAATAGTATCCATCAAGTCAATACCCTCCATCTAGCCCTTTAAAACCACTCCGAAATGTTTCCTAACCAAAATCTGGCTCCATTCTTGCTAAACACTAGGAGAAACTATATCCCTAAATGTCAACAAATACTTACTCACACCTCACATCTCCTTACTCTCCCTTCTTGACTCAGATCCTTACTTCTATCAATTTCTCTCCCCTGGGTCTCACTCTAAATATACCTTAAAACTGTTTTCTCTCAATTTATATTGCAACTCCTGTTTGTATTGTACTAAATTACCTTTAATTTCTTTATAAACTGGCTTAAATTTCTCTAAATATTAAATCATTGTCACATAACTTGTTTCTATTCTTAACCAATGTATTATGTATGCCTAATCTGGTAGAATTATTTAAACTGAAGTTCTTTTTTTTGTATTATTTTTTCAAGCTTGTAAAAATATTGCTCTTAAAATGTTTATTATTCTTTTGAGCTTTTCTCCCCAGGCCTCAATTGAAAATGGGTTCCTACCTAGTTGGACTTTCAGCAAACGAAAAGATGCCCAATGCTGAGAGTAAAAACACTTTAATTCCAAAAAACAGATAAAAACAAATAAAAACAGGTAAGCACTTTCACGATTGCTCGCTTCTTCAGACCTTAACAAACAGTGTGAGAAAACAGGCCTTTAAATACAAAAAGCTTCCAATTAATTAAAACAATTAAAATAGTTAGGTATTAACACTTATCAGTGTACTAAGCCTCTCTTCTTTAGGAGAGGCTTTAAAGCAACAGCACTATTCAAACCAGGTGGCACATATGCTTTAAAGGTGACAATCCATTTTAACTCAGCAAGTTCAGTCTCATTGCTCAAATCCCCTTCCCTTAAACTTCCATTTAATTTCTGTGGTACCAAGAACTTAAAGCTGTGACTCATACCAGCTTCAGATACATGTTTCGCTAATGCATTTGTTAGTTTATTATTTTGTATCCCGTATATCACTCTGATGCTGCAGAATCCTGTCCAGAAACATACAGTTTGTCTTCTCTATATAATATGAATCACATACATTACACTTAGCCATATAGACCAGATTTTTCATACAATATCATGCATAAAAGGACAGATGCATAGGTTCCATGCTTAATGGATGCATAATCAAGTGTGTAGACCATATATAACTGCATGCCTTACAGGACCGGCATGCATGAGTGCCCTTACGCTGGGAGGTGAGGTGCCTATATGGTTCAGTGTGCTTATAACAGAGTCACTGTTTTAAGTTCTTGGTATTTTTAAAGCAAAACTTAGGAACTGGTTCTATATGTTCACTAATAGAGGGATCAGTCATCAGGATGGACCAAATTTTCTTTATGACATCACACATTTTATTAACCTCTGCTGAATAGGTCAAACAGACCCTATTTAAACCGTTGGTGCTGTTAGCCTCTGTGCCCTTCACTATGCTTGAGGAGCTGTCAGAAAAGTAGGGTTTTACTTTAACACCAGCCAATGTGTTCGGTTCTCTAATTTCCTTATTTATCTCACTGCCCTTATAGCCCCTCTTCAATAGATCTGCCTTTAGCACCCTTAAAGCTTGCTCTAAAGAGTCAGAATTAGTATGCAATCTCATGCACCTAAGGACCTGATTTTTAACTGCATTCCTAGTAACGTGGGATGGATGCATAGTAGAACAATGTAAAATGTTATTTTTCCTGCATGGTTTCCTGTACATTTTAGTGGACATGTTACCTAACATATCTTTGCTCATAGTAATGTCTAAAAAATCAATACTGTCAACCGAATAATGCAGAGAAAAAGACAAATAATTAGTTGAAGTCTCTAACATGTCCACAAAGGCTTGAACCTCATCCATAGTACCATCCCAGACAAATAGGATGTCATCCACAAATCGCTTATAAAACATAACGTGTTTTATATAGATCTTTGCTGTAGACACATTCTAGCTCCCAACTGGCTAAAACTAAGTTCACATATGTGTTGGCACACGCTGTGCCCATAGCTACTCCTATAACTTGTAGAAAGTATTCTGCCTCAAAGAGAAACAAATTATTCTCTAAGATCAGGTCTAGCAGGACACAGATCATGCTAACCTTACAGTTAGAGAAGCCACCTTCTTTAATCAAGTATCGCCTAATCCACTCAATCCCATCCTCATTGGGTAACACAGTAAACAGTGATTTCACATCCAGAGTAACAAACAATATTCTTTTGATGTCATTACTAGATCTACCCCTAGCCCAGTTGTATAAATGCTCTAGAAACTCTTTACTATCTCTCAAAACTGTATCAACTTTGTCCAATATGCCTCTCACTTGTTTGTCGACATATATCAACATTGGCTCAGTGAGCCATCCCCTTCCTGAAACTATGGGGTGATAGGGAGGATCCTTGGTGTCTTTGTGCACGTTCGGCAATCCATAGATCTGTGGTATAGTGGGGTGCTCTACAGAAAAATAAGTGTAGAGAGAATAGTCTATCTGCTCTGTCATTAACAAGTCATACAAAAAGAAATTCAGCCTGTTAATTATACCATTAACTTGAATGTCTGCAATAACACACACACTGTATTGTCATACAACATGTCATGCATTTTGTCCAGACAGACAGACTTATCCAACACTACAACGCCACCTCTTTTGTCAGCTGGTCTAATAACTAGATGCTCTGCTCTAACCAATTGATTCAGTGCCTCATGCTCATTAGGTGTTAGATTAAAAAAACTTTTATTATTTTTGTCATTAAAGGACCATCCTCACATAACTTAACAAAAGACTCCATAGCTGGAGAGTTAACTGGTGTGAATGTGCTAGGTTTCTTAAAAGTGTTACAGATTCCAGTATCACTAACTGAAAGGATAGTCTTCAACATAATATTCCTGGCAAACACTTTTAAGATCTAAAATCATCTCCACAAGGTCCATTTTCATGGCAGGTATAAAAGAAAGACCTTTGTTCAACACAGCTAACTATTCTATTGTGAGCTTACCAGATGACAAGTTAAAAAACAAACTATTTACTTCTGACTGCAAGTCATAGGGGCTTTGGAGTAAGTCGGTGGGTCTGATTGCATCCTGCCTCTCCTTCTGTGACTCATTGACCTTCCTATATGTTTGCCCTGCCTAATAGGTAGTGTTTTTTCTAAAAACAAATGCAGACTTTGAGTTAGTATTCTTATTAGGGACAGAGCTCTTGTCCAAAAAAATACTAGGAATTTTAGGTCTAACTACAGAGTCTAGACTTTTCGTATTAACCATATCCAGAGCACAGCCTGAATCACATAATGCAGAATCATTAAATAGATGTACATGAATACCGTCACTTACATCAACCACAGATAAAGAAACTACATCTGAACTGCTAACGGCTTATAAACTAGTAGCAACAGACAGGCCCATACCTGTTCCTTCACTTACAGAAGCTGAAGATACATTAACAGATGCCACCTGTTTTGAATAGTGCCGTTGCTTTAAAGCCTTTCCTAAAGAACAGAGGTTTAGTACAGTCATAACACCTAAGAATTTAATTGTTTTAATTAATTGGAAGATTTTTGTATTTAAAGGCCTGTTTTCTCACACTGTTTGTTAAGGTCTGAAGAAGCAAGCAATCGTGAAAGCACTTACCTGTTTTTATTTGCTTTTATCTGTTTTTTTGGAATTAAAGTGTTTTTACTCTCAGCATTGGGCATCTTTTCGTTTGCTGAACTTCATTTTTAGATAGCCTAGATTCCACTATGTTCATAGGTTCATAGGTTCATAGGTTCATACTAGGCTATCTGCCCGAGGGCATTTACAAGCCTAGCCCATCGTTTTGTGGCTTAGGCCACCCCTTTAGTATGGGGAACTATACCCATTATTTTTCTGTGCCTCTGTCGAGCAGTGACACTGAGGTAATCCCTGGGGTATATCTGCGATCTCCCATCCATTGGTCAAGATTTCTCTTGAACAAGGCCAGCGAGGTGCTCTGCCTCACATGTACCGGGATTTTGTTCCACAGCATAGGGAGTCTTTGGGTGATGAATCTATCCCTCCAGCACGTCCTATTAATAGCCGTGTCAAGGTTTAAGTCTCCGCCCTTGTGGCTCTGATGGATCTAGATTTTTGAGGTGAAGCATATTCATCAAATCTGGGTTTGACATGGCCTTGTATGTTAGGCAAAGGTCACCTCTGAGCAGCGGTGGCGACTGAATAGAGCTGGAGTTCTTTCAGTCGGGCAGCATAGGACAGATTTTGAGACCCTTTATCCTTTTGGTGAGGAACTTTTGTGGCCTCTCCAGCTGCTGCAAGTGTCGGGTCAGATACATTCGAATGGGGCATTGTACTCAATCATTGGTCTGATGAGTGATGAGTAAAGGGAGACTATGACCTCCCTTGATCTAGATGAGAATCCCTTCATGATAAGGTGGGCAATGTAGAAGGTCTTCCTAACTACTTTAGCTACATGGGTGTCGAATGACAGACTACTATCAACCTGGGTCCCCAGGTCCCTGATAACTTCTTCTGTGCTCAGTGGATTGCCACCTATTTGGTAGCTAGGGGTAACCTTGTTTTTCCCGAAGGGTATGACTATGCATTTTTGGCATTTAACTTTAGGCCGTGGCTCTGGCACCAGTTATCCGTTTCTGTGAGACCCTTCTGAAGGATATCTGTGTCAGATGTGTTTTCTACTATGGCTTCAGTTTGCAGTCATCTGCAAACTTTGTCAGCCATAACCCTCCTGTGTTTGCTTGTACTTGGAAAAGTAGATGCCAAACAAGAGTGGGCCCAGGACTGAGCCCTGTGGGACACCACTTGTGACAGGCTTTGAGTCTGACATGGCGCCAGCAGCTCTGACCCTGTGGGTTCTGTCACTCAGCCAGTTTGCAACCCATCTTGTGATGTATGGGTTGACATTTAAGCTGATGAGTTTTTCAATGATACCGAATGGGGTATTGTATCGAAGGCCTTAGCCAGATCGAGGTAGGCTGTATGGACTGCCTTTCCCTCATCAATGGCTTTGGTGACTGTTTGAAAAAGTCAACCAAGTTTAAAAGGCATGATCTGCCTTTGACAAAGCCAAACTGGGTTGGATCCAAAGTCTGCAAATTCCCTATGTCTTTATTTATGAGGTCCATTATGATCCTCTCCATGGCTTTGCAGATAAGGCTTGTCAAGCTAATGGGCGGTAATTTCCAGGGTCGGTGGAGGCACCGCCTTTATGAAGTGGTACCACAGTTGCAGTGCGCCACTCCTGGACGTATCCAGAGGTAAGACTTTGATTAAACAGCTGTCCTAGCTGTGGGTTTAATTCCTCATTGAGTTCATGGAGCACACAGCCGGGGACACCATCAGGTCCCATGGATGCTGTGTTTTTTGCTTTGGAGAGAGCAGTTCTCACTTGGGCGCTGGAGATGTTTGGGGGGGCTGCAATCGTTTGGTATAGATATCTCTCCTTTTGGGGGGGGGGAGAAGTTTGCACTGAACCTGTCAGCCAGTATGTTGGCAATGTCTGTAGGATCAGTAATCTTCACATCATTTTGAACTAGCTCTGAGCATATCTGGGAGTTTCCTCCCAGGTTTCTAACATAGCTAAAGAAGGCCTTATGATTGTCTTTTGAGTCTTTAGCTATTTTTCTCTCGAAATTTGCTCGAAATGTTCTCTTGTTGCAGTAGCTGGACTTTCACAGTAATCAAATATAAATAAATAAACCATGGTTTGTTAAGTTAAAAAGAAATGAGTGCATTCGCCCTTGTCAAAGCTTTGTCAGATCTAAGTTGTATTTATTTATATCTTTTTTCTATATCTATATCTGTTTTCTGTATCCGTATCCGTATCCGTATCTGTATCTGTATCTGTATCTATATCTATATCTATATCTGTATCTATATCTATATCTATATCTATATCTATATCTATATCTATATCTATATCTATCTATATCTATATCTATATCTATATCTGTATCTATATCTATATCTGTATCTATATATATATCTATCTATATATCTATCTATAGATCTATATCTATATCTATATCTATATCTATATCTATAGCTATATCTATATCTATATCTATATCTACATCAATCTATAATTATGTATATATAGATAGATACATGATTACCTGTAAAAATATGGACTATTCAAATGTTCATATAAAAATGATCTACAAAGATCTAAATACAACATAACAAAAAACAAACAAAAAAATTAAAAAATCAACTTTATGTGGGGCAAGCCTCCTTGCACCCCCACACTCCCTACTAATTTTATATATATATATATATATATATATATATATATATATATATATATATATATGGGTCTACTGCTTTTAGTCGAATTATATTTAGTTGGAAATGATTTCAGACAGCCCACTTCACTGAAAATGCATTTCACTGAAAACCCATTTGGCCAAATTCCATTTGGTCAAAAATGGAATATAGCCCCTGCCCCACTGCAGTGCGACCCTGGAGTGAGAATATAAAGTTAGGGGGGTGTGGGGGGTGTGGCCCCCCCACATAATTGCAGTGTATTCACTATTATATACTTGTGTATCCAATAAAAATACATTGAAACATGTAACAACAGAAAAACTAGTTGTAAAATGTGGGAGGTGATTTGGCACCTACAAGATCTATATAAGAGTTTATTTAAGGTTTTTGGTGTGCTTGTGTTGTGTGTGTGTGTTTTTTTGCGAAAGGTATTTGTTTTGTTGATTGTCGGGATTGTGTGTTGGTTAGGGGCTTTAGTGTGTGTAAGTGTGTGTTGTGTCTGTGATGTTTGTGTGTGTGAGGGACTGTAAAATGTGTGTATGAGTTTCCTTTGTGTCTGTTTGTGCGATCTTGGTGTTAGAATATTTAAGTAGGGGGTGTGTGGGGGTGCAGCCCCCCCATATGGGGGTGCAAGGGTGCTTGCCCCCTGCTTATCTGTAGTGTAGTATTATATATTTGATTGTGGGAGGAAGTTGTGTGTATGTGTATGTGTGTGCGCTGTATGTGTAGAGTACGTTCGGGATTTTAAATTTCACGGTTATGTGGTTTCGGGATTTTGTATTGTAGTTACGTTTTCGGCTATGTCATTTCAAAATAGTGAAATTCTGGAATTCAGGATTTCGAGATTGCATAATGGACACACACACACACACACACACACACACACACATATGTGTGTGTGTGTGTGTGTGTGTGTGTGTGTGTGTGTGTGTGTGTGTGTGTGTGTGTGTATGGGTCCCCTTCAGATCAGCAAACACTCATTTGAATGAAACCCATATTACGGAGACCACTTACCCAAAAATTCAGAATACTGAAAGTAGAAAAAAAAGTACAGAAAATCGACAAATGTTTAATGATATGCAGTCAGTTGCAGGAGCAGCAAAATAGATAAATATATGCTCTTTTCCACAAGATAGTGTGATCTTGGATTTGGTATATTTAATTTGCAGGGGTGTGGGAGGTAGAGCCCCCCCCCCACAAGGAGGGCACAGAGAGGGATTGCCCCCTGCAAAAACGAGGTAAGTAATGAAGTCTGGTGTTTTAATTATGTGTAGTTTTTTTGTAGTGTTCCTTTAACATAGCGTGGACTTATGGGAAGGGTTAGTTGTGGGATGTTTGTATAACGGTATGTGGTGATTTTTTTATTTGCATTTTACTGGAAGGTGAGGGCTATGTGGTAATTGTTTTAGATTTTTTAAGTTTTGTTGTTTTTAAGTGTTGGTTTCGATAAAATGAGCGTTTGCTCATTTGATGTAGACCTTTATATATGTGTGTGTGTGTGTGTGTGTGTGTGTGTGTGTGTGTGTGTGTGTGTAAATATTCCCATGGGTCTACTGTTAAGGCTTGAAGTTCAAAACATTGAATTTGTTATGGTTGAGACAATAAGATCAATGTTTTGAAACGTCAGATAGTTTAAATGAAGATTGCCATACAGTACAGCACTGGCCATTTTCCTTGCCGTAGTGCGATCTCGGAGTTGGTATATTTAATTAGCATGGGGTGTGGGGGTGCAGAGGGGCTTACCCCCAGTAAGAATGTAAAAAAATAGTTTTACCCCCCCCCAAGTTTCAAAGTTTCAAAACTTCAATCGTATGGTTTCAATCTTAAGAAATTTGAAGTTTTGAAACTTTGAGCTTTCAAAAGCAGACCCATATCTATATCTATATCTATGGCTATATATATATATATATATATATATATATATATTGTTATTTAATAGATCAATTTTATATTATTTTTTATATTTATTTGTATTTATTTATTTATTTGCAGTTGGTTTGCCAGGATAGTTTATTGGGCCAAAAAGAATCCATTTTCAATGGAGTCCTGGGGAGAAAAGCTCCAAATACAAGCAAGGTTACAGTCATGGCCTTAGGTTACATTAAATACAAATACTACAGAATACTAAAAACGGTTACATCAGAAAGAACATTTTATTATAGAATAATAAAAAACATTTAGTTTTAGAGAACACTGCATTTTAAGGTAATTTTTCTGAAGAGAAATACACTTTACAGTTTCTAAGTGGTTTGTTGCTCGTGGGTTAGTATAAGCTAGAGCAGAGAGTACAAATTAGAGAATGAAGAGAAGCAGATGTTGCAAGTGTAAAGCAGATGTTGCCAGTGTAAAGCAGATGTTGCAAGTGTAAAGCAGATGTTGCCAGTGTAAAGCAGATGTTGCAAGTGTAAAGCAGATGTTGCCAGTGTAAAGAGGAGAAGAGATTATGTGGGGTGGGAGCGGGAGCATTCCCACAGGGAGATTAGATGTGAGTGAAGTGATTTTTTTGAATAAAGAGTGATTTGTGGTGGTGCGTATGGAAGGTGGTAGGGAGTTCCAGAGGTGTGCAAGGGTAAAGGATAGGAGATTTTTACCTGGGGGATGAGTTGGTTTGTACAGTTCTATTAGGTTTTGATTGTTAGATCTTAGTAGTCTATCTGGGAGGTGCATTTTGAATGTAGAGGAGAGGGAGGGCAGAGGGAGGGGTTAAAGATGAGCTTGTCAGTCAGAGTGAGTTGAGTATAAGTGAGATGATTGGATAGTTCTAACCAATTTAGTTTGTGGAGGGATACACAGTGGTGAGTGGATGACTTATGGCTGGTAGCGAATTTGGCAATTTTGTTGTAGCAAGAGGAGAGTCTGGTCTTAAGAGAGGACTGTAGGTTAGTTAGGAGTGGGGCACTATACAGGAGAGAGGTTAAATTTAGTGGAAGGGGTGAGGTAGTGATTTTGGCAATAGAGCATGCCAGGTTTTTGGTGGGTTTTTTTTTAATATTTAGTTGTAGGTGGGAGTTGAATTTGAGCTGGTTGTCTATAAGGACCCCTAGTAGTTTTGCCTCAGATACCAAGTCGATAGTTGTGTTGTTGTAGCTAGAGATAAAGAATGTGCTTATATTAATGGAGGTGGCTTTAGAGGGGGTAAATACCATTAGTTTGGTTTTAGAGGCATTGAGTGCTAGGTGATTTTCTTTCATCCACTGTTCAGTGGCTGAGAATGTGTCTTGGGTAAGCTTTAGGAGTGTGGGGATGGAGGTGGCAGAACAGATTATAGTTGAATCGTCTGCATATTGGATAAGATTTGTGTAGGGGATGGAGCTGTGGAAGTCATTTATAAGTATACTGAAGAGGAGGGGACCCAGTATGGATCCCTGGGGAACCCCAGTTGGGGTATTAATGAATGAGGAGGTGGCTTTGTTCCAGTTTACTGCTTGTTGTCTGCTAGAGAGGTAGCTGTTGAACCAGTTTATAGAGGAGGGGGATATGTTTAGTTTAGAGAGTTTAGCAAGAAGGAGATTGTGAGAGATGGTGTCAAAGGCTTTAGATAGGTCAAGTAGGAGGGTAGATACAATGCTGCCAGACTCCCGTGCTTTATTTACAATTTCAGGGAAGGAGGGAAGGCCAGTCATGGTACTGTGTCTGGGTCTAAATCCATGTTGAGTGGGAGTTAGTAGGTTATTGTCAATAAGATAGGGAAGGAGTTGAAGATGGATGCACTTTTCTAGAATTTTGGTAATAGGAGAAAGGATGGTGATGGGATGGAAATTAGAGATATTGTTATTGTTGCCTCCTTTGTGCAAGGGTATGATAAAAGCCTTTTTTCCAAATCTGGGGTACAAGACCTTCTTGGATAGAGTGATTGATTAGAATACTGATGGGCAGGGCAATGGCTTCTGCAGCTATGCTAAGAAAGTATGAGGGGATTTTATCAGGGGTATTTGAACATGGTTTCAGTTTCTGGAGAAGTTTTTTTATGGTAGATGTGGGTATGGGATTCACTGAGAAAGGTATGGGCTGAGAAGAGAGTGTGTTTGAGGGTGGAGGAAATGGGGAAGATGTGACAGGAGATGCAGACGAGGAGGGTGAAGTGTTGTTGGAGAAGGATGGGGAGAAGTGGAGGTTGTAGTGTTAGGGAAGGATGAGGTTAGTTTGGAAATGGAGTCAATGAAAAAGGAGTTAAAGTGTGTGGCAAGATCAATGTCTAGTGCTTTTGGGTCTGGGCTGGTTTTTTTGTTTTGCTGGGATTGAGGAGGTTGGAGATACCTTTCCAGAATTTTTGTGGATTAGTTTTTTGGTTGTTTTGAAGCAAGGAGAAATAGGTATGTCGATCTACAGTGATAAGCTTTTTAACTTTGTTGCAGAGTGTTTTGTATTCATTAAGGGTGGAGGGAGACTTGTTTTTCTGGTGATGTGCCCAGGCTTTATCTCTAAGGTGCATGATATCTAGTTTGTTTTTAATTAGCCAAGGGGCAGTTTTGCTTTTTATTCTTTTTGATTTTATGGGGGCATGGCAGTCTAAGAGGTTTAAGAATGTTGAGTTGAAGTAGGCAACTGCACTATCCAGGGGTAGAGTTTTTAGAGGGTTCCAGTTTATTAATTTTTTGGAGTTAGAGAAGGTATCTGGGTTGAAGTTTTTTGGTTGTGGGTGATGATATAGTTGCGAGTTAGATGTATGGATGAAGGAAGTTGGTGAGTAAAAGTGGGGAGGTGGTCACTGAGGGAGTCGGGAAGGGTGCTACTGTTAGAGAAGTTATGAGGGTGGGAGACTAAGATCCACTCTAGGGTGCTGCCTTTGGAGAGGTTTTCAGAGGGTCTGGTTATGGAGTCGATTAGCTGAGAGAAATTATAGAGATTTATATTTAGAGGGTTTGTGGGAGACTGAATGGAGGACCAATTAATATTCATGTCACCCAGAATTATTGCTTCATTGCTAATATTGGTTGAAAGCCATGAGAGGATGTCTTCAAGTATTGAAATATTGTCACCAGGGGGATATAAAGAGAGCTTATGCATATGTATTTGTGTCTATTTACTTGAAGTAAGGTTAGGAGTAATTTGCATTGGCGAAGTGGGGAGTAAGTTTGTTATAGGGAGTAACTGACAAGGAGAATAGGTATAGGAGAGCTACTCCTCCCCCTTTTTATGGGTTCTATCTTTTCTGATGATTGAATAGTTGGGTGGTGGTATTTCAGAGTCATTTATGTGAGGTTTTAACCAGGTTTCAGAGATGGACAGGATATCAGGTTTATTGTGTACAAGCCAGGCATGGAGGTTGGGGATTTTATTGGCTATGCTTTGAGCATTTAGAGACGCTAGTAGGATGGATTTAGATGCAGAGTAGGAGGTGTGGGGGCCTGGGTTGGGGTGTATATCTCCAGATAGCAGGATGGTAGTTAGATGTTGGATTAGGCTGGAGAGGTATGAGGACTGCTTAGGGTCTGGGTTGAGCTTTGTTAGAATTGTGAGGGTTTTGATGGTTAGTGAGGGGGTAGATTGGTTGAATGAAGTAATACGTTTATAGGGAAAAAGTAGGAAGTTATTTATGGAATATAGGCTGGGGGTTATAGAGATAAGTGAGTCTGAGAGTGGTGGGATAAGTTGGTTGGTTATGTGAAAGGATAGTGAGTGGTTAGTGGAAGTGGGCTGGGTTAGGTAGTGGATGTAGGATAAGTTGAGAAGCAATAGTAGTTGTATAGAGAAGGATATAGGTATTGAAAGCATGGTGAGACTTGAGCTGTTAAGAGTGGATATATGGTAGCTGAATCAGAATGTAGGAGCAGGTTGAACAGTAGGATTATTAGGGGGATGGGAGGGGAGAGGTATAATTGGTAAAGAGGAAGTAGGTGTGTTTATGTGTGTATAAATGTAGAGGTCCTAGGGATGGGTAAGATTTGGGGGTAGGGAGGGGAGCATAGCGGGAAAAATTCCCAGTCGAGGTGAGCAGAGAAAAAAGTATCAGCTGGAGCAGTTAAGAGCTGCATTCAGTAACTGAAACAGCAGGCACCGGGGGAAAAATGAACAGTGATCCTGTTCAAAAGAGAAGAAGGAAGGAGAGAAATGGAGTTCTGCTGCCACCTACTGGTAGAAGTACAGGGTTACAGCTGAGAGGAAGTGGAGGAGGTATAGTTCCTGTTAGTGTGTACGCTATCGGGGCATATTGTACAGTAACAAGTCTTAGTAAAACAGGCTATTATAGCACAAAAGAGCAGTACACTAAAAGCCCACAGGAGCTTACATTTCAGTTTTGCAGTAACAAAAACACACTTGTCTTTTGTGACACTTGGCCCAGCAGAAGGTGTCAGAGACTTAAAGGGTTCCTTTAGTATCAGGTTGGGGAGGGTGTTGACGCCGAGCAAGATTTGAGTTTTGCAGTAACAAAAACACACTTGTCTTTTGGGGAAACTTGGTCCAGCAGAAGGTGTCCGAGACTTAGAGGGTTCCTTTAGTATCAGGACAGGGAGGGTGTTGACGCTGAGCAAGATTTGAGTTTTGCAGTAACAAAAACACACTTGTCTTTTGGGAAACTTGGTCCAGCAGAAGGTGTCAGAGACTTAGAGGGTTCCTTTAGTATCAGAACGGGGAGGGTGTTGATGCTGAGCAAGATTTGAGTTTTGCAGTAACAAAAACACACTTGTCTTTTGGGGAAACTTGGTCCAGCAGAACGTGTCAGAGACTTATAGGGTTCCTTTAGTATCAAGATGAGGAGGGTGTTGATGCCGAGCAAGATTTGAGTTTTACAGTAACAAAAACACACTTGCCTTTTGGGGAAACTTGGTCCAGCAGAAGTTGTCAGAGACTTAGAGGGTTCCTTTAGTATCAGGACAGGGTGGGTGTTGATGCTGAGCAAGCAGCGTGCACACTACACTGTGGGACTACAGAGTAACCTATGACATGTATGTTCTTTAGGGATGGTGCGGCAGGAAAATCATATATATATTATTATATTATTTTGTGTTTGTCTCTTGTGTATGAAGATAGCTTGATTTGTGATAATTAAGTCTGGAATATATAGGACAAGATTAAAATGGAGATCATGTGATATTAATATTTTGTCAGTTTTGGTCTGTGAGCCACTATTATAATAATAATGGGTTCATTCTAGCAATTTGTCTTCTCTTATAGAAAATGATCATATTAAATTGAATTACGCTTTCCAGTGATTAAGGGCATTGGCTTGTGGAAAGAGTCTTAATTTTCTGCCACCTGAGGATTCTGAACTTTTTAATATGGTAATTGAAATTACCTTCTAGATTAAACTATCTGTTCAGAGTGTTCATAATACTGTTGTGATTTATTTGGCTAGTTTAGCACTCATCCTTGGAAACCAATATGCATTAACAACTGTCCAATTTCTACTGTTGTGCTTTATAACCCCAAGAGATAGTACACCATTCTGATATTCAATTGTTCGAATTATTTGAAACAATATGATGCTCTTTTTCCATAGAATCATAACACCTCTTTGTTTAGATTTGAATAGTGATTCTGCCAGTATTTTGTATTTATTTAATTCCCAAGTGAATTTGCCCGAATGTTTTAAATGTGCTTCTTGAAGAACTACTAATTGTAAATTATTAATGTCCAAGTATTTTAATAGGCATCCTCTTTTCATGGAATTACTTAAAGCATTAATATTTAAAGAAGTTAAAACTAAGATCATAGAACAATTTAAAATAAATTGATCTTGAAAATGTTATATTTGTAAATAAAGAAAGTGGCTTATTCAGTCAGGTATGCATATTTTTTCTTTTTTTCACTACAGAAAGTTTCTTGATACATGGGGGTATAAAAAAGACATGCTACAAAGATTATAATGAACATAAGCAACTGAAAAATATAATATAAGTATAACTATGCACATGGAATTAATAGAATTTAGCTTAGAAGTGAAAACCCCACTAGACTAACCCACTAAAATTCTACCTCCACAAATCTCTTTTAATAAACAATAGTGATAGAAAACCTTGATACAGAGCTCCTCAAAAAGTTATTCTAATCTGGAGAGCAAGTTTAGCATTTAACAAAATTTGGATGTGTCTGTATCCTCCTTTTCCTAGTCCTTTTCCCCCTCTTTTGATGGATAAATGATTAATTGTTAACCCTGTTTTCTTTTACACTCTTGTCTTTCCTCTGTTCTTTCATTTGATTCCTTTTCCCCAACTCCCTCCCTTCTCTCTTTCATCTTCTTCTTCTTCTCTCTCTTTTGTTTGTTGCTCACTCGGTGTCTCACTTTACCCCACTCTTCTCCATCTTTCTTCTTCTGTTTCTTTCCTGTCTTCTCAGTTCCCTGTCTTACTAACATTATAGACTGAACTCAACATATTTCCCTTCATACTAAAGATGGGAAAGTAGCATCAGCTTCTTGTGTTGTTGGTTGTAATATTAGTTAGAAACGTCCATGTATGGGAAAGGAAAGATTTTTAAAACAGGGTATTTGGTTACAGAAGGGTGAGAGGAGAACTGTGTGTTCTAAACAAAAATGACTCATTCTCCTTAGTGACAATCATTGAAATCCTCACCTCGTTCAAAAATGTTGCCTGTCATATGCCCAAAACTTGAGTACACTAGTCATTTCTAGTGCACCCTACATTTTCCTAGCTAATAAACTGAATTAAAGTTATTAATGAAATAACCTGGGAATAAAGATTAAACACTGAAAGTAAATACAAAGCTAACTGATAGGCATTAGAGGACTAATATAAACCATGTTTAGTACAATTTGTTGAGTCTACTGCTTGTTGCTGATAAAATGTGTTTAATTTAGACTAAGCGAGTTTGCAACAATAACATTAGCTAAATCGTAAAAGTTTTATGAGACTCTTGATGCAGAGACAGACAACACAACCAGAATAACATGTTACCTATTATTTTTTTAAATGAAATTATACTGGGAATAGGTAATAATCTTATGATGAGTTAAGAATGTTTTATGCTTCCATAGTAGATGTTTTAGCATTGCATAGTATAGAAGTAAATAAGTCTGATATTCATTCATTTAGTATTGGTGTTCCTTGGATTTTTTGATAGTGTTTCCTCTTGTTGGCTTGTTTGTTTTCGGCTTTTCCTTTTTAACGCTTAGCCATTCAGATTTGTCAGACTTCACAGGAGATCTCTTCAGGGCAGTAGCTGTGCAGCCCATGTCTTCAGATAATGTGACTATATTATTATTTTTTATGAAGGAGGAAGCTTCTTCAATGTTGTTAAAGATTCCTGGACCATTTCCGTAAATAGATTTTTATTTTTGCTGAAAAAATTATCTGAGCTTTCATATTGTTTTGTTTTAACAGCTTTATCAAGGGCCAGAACTTTCTCCTTTTGTCAACTGTTTTGACAGACTAGTTATTATGAAATCTGATAGAATGTTAACTGAACATTAACAGTGATTTTCACCATACATCTTTTAATATCAGGTCTTTGACAACCTATGAATTTTCTAACTATGGATCTTGGAGAGGTAGATTAATAAGGAGCTGGTTTACCAGTAGAGTGTTGTGTCCTTTCTATCCCATATGAAATTATCTCTTGCAGATTCAGAAGTTTGTGAATCTAGGAAGTCATAAAAGAAACAGTATCCCTCTGCTTACTCAGGTGGACCAAAGATTCTAATATTACATCTCCTCTCTGTGTTCTCTTGATCTTCCAGTTTATTTTGTCACTAAGTGTTTTGTTTAAAAGAATTCTGCTTGCAATTCTTCTTCTTCTCTTAATCTTCCATCCACATCTGGAAGTACAGTTTCTATGTCAGATATTTTACTTTCTTGTTGTTGAATCATGTCTTTTAATATGTTGGTTTGTTTTACTCAACTTTTTCTTAAGCTGCCTAAGTTTTCCTGGAGACCATTTATCATCAAGGATAGACCCTGTTTGGATGACATGACCAGTCATTAGTCCTTTTCAGAGAGGAATCTGAGTGTGATTATTTGGAAACACTCGTTTATTCATTTTCTTTTTGCATAAGGTTTTCAAAGGAGTTTGACACGAAAATCTTCATAAATCTTAATGAAATTTGATGTACCCAATGTTAAAATAATAAAGAATAATAATAGAAACAATATTTGAGTTGAAAATGATATTTTCCAGTATAATAGTATGAATTCTGTGGATGTGATAAGGTGCTTTTCTCAGATAACCCTCTTGTTGGCACGCTGGCAAATAAATCAAAACATGGTGCTTCTTATACTCATAAAATCCACCAACAACCCTAGATAGTCATACTTTCAAGTATAAGTAAAAGATCAGATGCCAGTGCAACTTTCTCAGTTTATTTTATTTACCCTTTGCTGACTGCAACAGTTCCAAAAGGCCTCTGGCTTACTTTCACTGGAGACCAGATGTGGTATTTATAAAGATGAGGGAAATTTGGCCAGGGCATCAGACCAAACTTTGTGATGTTCCAGACGTCTAAAGAAATAATACATGAATTTATGAATTTTACAAATGCTTTAATGAAGTCTGTAGGAATACACTATTTGAGATATATATTGCATGGAAGGTTTTATTTTATTTGTATGTTTTTATATACAAACTAATGAATTTGTCTTTGTTACTTAGCTGCAGATGGAATGCTACTATTTTTGGATGTAGTTTTTTATAGATGTAATACACCTTTTAGTAGTAATTGCAGATAGTCATGTGATCTATTGAACTGTTTATATAAATGGTTATGTTTGTGCTTTAGTATACATCTGATGAAGTAGCTTTGCTATGAAAGCGCTTATGTATTTGGTGGTTTTATATTAAAGGAAAGATTTATACTGGAATTCCTTGCTGTCCTTGGATTCTTCTGTGTCTTTTATGTGGTTGACATTTTGATTTTTGTTGGATTCAAGTGCTGGCTGGGATCGGTGGTTTGCGTTTTTACTAATCTATTTAAACATATTCATAAGTTCCTTCACATAGTCAATTTTTATTCCTATTAGACCCCCACTCCTTTTTTCCATAATCACAATCTGATTTTACTTAATATTGCTGCTAAAATCCATTTACTATTAAACAAAATTTAATTTATTGTTTCATTCCATATAAAAATGTAAAAAGCACAGGAACAGTTCCAGTTAAAAGTCACGATCCACAATTTATTTTCTATACTTCAAAACAGCAAAAAAGTCACTGGTTAAGCGCTTTCATCTACAAGATGTAGACTTCATCAGAACAAACTCTACAATTAACAATAATGCTTATATAGCATAAAAAAGGCGCCAAATTCATTAATTATATCAATCAGCCATAATGCAGCTTAAAGTTACAGATACATACACAAAGCACTCACAGTAGTAAATACAATAGTAAACTAAACATTCGTTAAAATGAATTAACTATTTAATACAGTGATAGGAATTAATTTAAGTTACTGCACATGTAAATTCATATTTTATTCTAGTTAGTACAATATGTAATTACATCTTAACATCTATTAGCACTACTCTTGTATATTTTGCACATCAACTATTATGAATAAGGTATATTAATATTGGTGTAATAATTTTAGATCAGCAATTTACTATTAGCATAATATATGCCTTATTGTTTTGGAGTTTTTAACAGCATTTGTAACTAGGTTTTTATATGTAGTTTCTGTACAGTGATCAGTTCTCATATGTTCAGCACTTTAAGCATATTGTATAAAAGTTTCACATGATTTTTATTAGAAGCTCATAAAATTTCAAGGATGATGGTTTTTAATGAATGTTTAGTTTACTATTGTATTTACTACTGTGAGTGCTTTGTGTATGTATCTGTAACTTTAAGCTGCATTATGGCTGATTGATATAATTAATGAATTTGGCGCCTTTTTTATGCTATATAAGCATTATTGCTAATTGTAGAGTTTGTTCTGATGAAGTCTACACCTTGTAGATGAAAGCGCTCAACCAGTGACTTTTTTGCTGTTTTGAAGTATAGAAAATAAATTGTGGATCGTGACTTTTAACTGGAACTGTTCCTGTGTTTTTACATTTTTATACTGTCGTGAGTTCCAGGTTGCATTCTGTTGTTCATTCCATATAACCCATATGACATAAAATACATTTTATATATTCTTTTAACATATTCTTTACTTCTATTCTTATATACATATATAATCACATTCATGTTTATTTTGTCTACTTCTTTTACATATTTGAAACAAATATTCTTTGCACAGTTTTCCCTTCACTTTTTACTCTTTTACATTTCGAAAACACATGCACCATAACTTCTTCTTCTTCTTGAAAACGTAAGCCTGTTCTATCACTTTACTTTTTATATGGCATATTTGTGTTTACTGTTAATTTATTGATTACCAGTCTCCAAAAAAACTTGACATTCTACTTTCTTTTTTTTTTCAAAACAGGTTTATTGTTTTAACATATAAGAGAAATATCATAACAATTTTAGACAAGTAATTAAAAATAGGTATTATTATAATATTCAACAAAACAACTAAAGTATTTACAAAGACATCCACTACAATCAGATCAATTAATTAAACTAAAATACCATGCTATTGAAATTAAAATTTTTTTAACAAATTTTGTAAATTATCCCATACAATAAAATAAGATGTTTTTCTGTTTGTTCTAGTCCTAATTGTGTTTATTTCCATATGGCACACTATATTCATAACATTTTTAAATTCATTGAACGAAGGAGGTGTATCTGAAATCCAATTTATAGTTGTTATTTTCTTAGCCACTGCTAGAATAGACCATAACAAGGGAAGCTTAACCTTTTTAACACTTTGAGGTACAGGTGTGTTGAATAATATAAGAGATTTAGAAATAATGAAATTATCTGTAAAAAGAGCCTGCAAAAATTCATTAATTGACTTCCAGTATTCTTTCAATTTTATACAGTCATAAAACATATGAGCCCAGTCAGCATTAATTTCTACATTACATCTCTTACATAGATTATCTTTATTATTTATTTTATTCATCATCAAAGGTGTATAAAAAGATCTATGTAAAAATTTCCATGTATAAAGTCTCCAGACAATGGAAGACGTAGTTCTATAAGCAGATCCCAATATATATTGTTTATCTTGTTGATTTGGTGGGTCCCCATTAATAGAAGTGAAATAATTCCAGTATGAATCTACACTATAAAAAGTTTCTTTTCTGATAACTTTATGTATGTATGAAAGTTTACCTTTATCAGAAACTTTATGTTGTAAATTTAATATCAAGTAATCAATCAGTGTTGGAATAGATTCTTTAACAGTTATAGACATTAAATCTATTTTATTAATGAGATGTTGTCTAAAGGTCTGAACCTCTAACCAGCAAGTTTCTCTTAGATCAAATTCTTGTTTTAAGAAATCTAGATTTTTAACTTTATTATCAGATATCAACTGATACCAGTACTTTAGATCATTATCTATAGCTAAATGAGTTCCTTCAGAAGTAGATGACAAAAGCATACCCTGAGTATACATTATAGGAAATACAATAAAATTCCATTCCCTATACTTAGGGTGCATGAATATAAAGTTACGATAGCTAATAATAATATTTAATGGGTAACAAACCATATGTTTAGGTGTAATAGGTGAAGTACAAAATTCCTTTAGTAACCATAACATGGAGTTATTTACAATCATATTTTTATGTGTTAAGGAGATTTTCATGAATTGTATACTAATTAGCTCCCAATAATCTTTCCATTTTGTGACATATGACTGATCTATTAATAAAGTAATAACTTTTACAATAGAAGAGATAGTATATAAATTAAAGTCTGGAAAAGAAATACCCCTTGAGACCAGCTATTAGTATGTTTCTTTAATGCAATCCTAGGTCTATTAGGTGCCCATAAGAAATTTAACATTAGTGTGTTCAGTTTCTTGATAATTATTTTTGTAGGTGGAAGTATTATTGATTGTATTAAGTATAAAATCTTGGGGAATATTATCATTTTAATAATTGTAAGTCTCTCCTCCATAGTAAAAACATATTATACCAGGTATTAAAAGATTTTGTATATTAAGAAAACAGGTATTATAATTATTATATATAATAGATTTAATATCTTTAGATAGTATTATACCTAAATAAGTTATCTGACCTGAATTGGGTACATATTTAGTAAAATCACTAATGAGAATATTTTTCGTGTATATATAGGTAGTATTTTAGTTTTTCTTCATTGAATATTAAACCAGAAATACTTTTAAAATTCATCATGTTATCAAATAGAGACTGTATAGAAGAATTAGATCCTGCTGATGTAATTAGAACATCATCTGCAAAAAGTTGAATTTTGGATGTTGTATTTTCATCTATTTCAAAACCCTCTATGTCAGTACTGTTTCTGATCAAATTAGCCCAAGGCTCCATTACTAAAGTGAATAATAGTGGAGAAAGTGGACATCCTTGTTTTGTACCTTTAAGAATGGGTATTTTTTGTGAAACATATGTTCCTACCTTAATATAAGCCAACAATCCTTTGTATAAATGTTCAATTAGATTTACAAATGCATCCGAGAAGTTTGTGCACTTCATTAAGGTAAACAGATAGTCCCAACTTACTGAATCAAATGCTGAACTTATATAAAGACTAATAAGTGTTAAATCTTTCTTTTTCCTATTTGCAAAATCTATTAATGTTAAAGTTCTTCTTATATTATCAAAAGTATTTCTATTTACAATGAAGCCTGTCTGATCTATATCTATAATGCCGGGAATGATTGTCTTCAATCTATCGGCAAAAATACTCATAAACATTTTATAATCAACATTAAGTAATGAGATGGGCCAATATGAAGAACATCTAGTTGGATCTTTATTAGGTTTTAAAATTGGTGAAATAAATGTATATTGCCAAGATGGGGGGGTTATTAACTCAGTTTGGGCCAAAATAAAAACCTTATGTATTAATGAATATGTATTTTTAGAAAGGATTTTATATATCTCTGGTATAATACCATCATTACCCGGTGCTTTGTTTGATTTAAGCTTATTTATTTGTGTAATAACTTCTGTATATGAAATACTCTTGTCCAATAGTTTAATCTGTTGTTTATTAAGCTTTTTATTCATATTTGTGGTTATAAACTCCTTTATTTTATCTTTAGGTTCCATGTTAATATTATTATGGTTAATTTTGTGAAAGTGATTTCTAAATTCATCTAGTATTTCTGGTATACTAGAAACATTCTTCTTTTCCTTAGTGAAAAGATTTCTTTGATATGGTTTTGTTTATTCACCCTTTTTGTTTTATTTTTAAGTCTATGTAAGTATTTGGGGCTTATTGAATAAGACAAAAACTTGTATTCTCTAAAGTTATTTTAACTTTATGAGTTAAAATTTCTTTGTATTTCTCATTTAGTTTGTTTATTTCTTCAATAACTTTCTTGTCCATAATATTTTCTTTATTATTATGTTTATAAGAGTCTAATTTACTTTGAATATCTAACAATTCCTTATCCCAAGATTTCCTTTTATTATTATACCATCTGATA
>NC_056726.1:1078589324-1078811824 GCF_019279795.1 Protopterus annectens | reverse complement strand
ATTTTATTTTCATAACATAGCTTTGGAGGATTTTATGAGGGATCTCAGCTTCTTACTGAGGCTGGTAAGGGAGTTTTTTTTTGCATCTTGGGATTTTCCTCTTTCCTGCAACAGTTTCTTCCTTTTGTTGTAAAGTTTGTTTATGGCAGTGGACCCCCAGATTGGCTTCCTTTTTTTGGAGGAGTGCATCTTGGTTCTATTTGGGATGGCACGATTCATGCATGAGTAGATGTACTCGTACAGTGCCATAGTGTAGGACACAGCAGTCAAACTTTCAGTTCCTGCCTGCATGGGTGTCATGAAGTTTGTAACTTCTGACTTGAGTAGTATGAAGTTGGCTTTGGAGAAGTTTTTTTATGGAGGTTTCCTTACTGGGGGGTGGGGTGGGATGTAGATGCTAAGGGTGATTAGCTTATGGTCTGACCTGACCAATGAGAGGGTGACTATAGGTGTGGAGCATCGATTTCCCATGTTGGTAATGACCAGGTCTAGGATATTGGAGCCCCTGGTGTGACAATGGATTAGTTGATCCAGGGCATTGGAATTTATGAATTCCAAGAACCGTTGGGCATAGGTGTTGGTACACAAGTAGTTTTTCCAGTTAATGGCAGGGTAGTTTAAATCACCCAGTATTAGGGTGTTTGGTTGTATATTAATATTTTCCAGTATGTTTAGAAAGGTGTAATGAGAATCTTGGGGCATGGTGGAGGATCTGTAGCAAGCTACAATTTAGCCCTGCTTCCTTTATTTTGTAATTTATTTCACATACTATCACATTTATAACTAGTGCAAAGATTATACAAGTCACTGGATGTCCCTGTCTTAAACCAGTCTACATGTGTATCTCTTGGCTTAGCCAGCAATTTACAAGTATTTTAACTTTATTATTACTATACACTGACATAATGTTCTACCTTTCTCACTTATACTATATTCTTTCATTATTACTCATAAATCTTTCAAGTCCAATTGTACCAAATGCCTGATTAAGATCTCATATCATGATATTCACTTCTTTTTCTATTCTATTCATAATATTGTCAACAGTTTCCCTAACTGTCATTAATAATTCTGGTCAACCATTCCCCTTTATACTATATATACTTTGTTCCATAATATTTTCCATTTTAGTTTCAAATTTCTTTTGTATCATTTTTATAAAGATCTTATAATCATTAGTATTCAGTGCTACTGGTCTCCATTTTTAATAGTCTTCTGTCTTCCTTCTTCAATATGAATTTAAGTATTCAGCTCCATAATTCTTTATACATAAAACATTCATTTAACCATGAACCATTCAAATTAAAATCTTATAAATATTTTGCCAGTTCCTTAAATTTGTGCATTTCATACCTTATTCCATTTGGATCTGCAGCCAAATCTGTATTTACTTGTCTTAATACTTTATCTAGCGTATTTAAATAAATCACCTTTTCCAACACTTTATTTTTTTTTCTGTTATCTTTTTTTACATTCCATTTTTTCTTTACAAATGTATTTTACATATTGTACTACACTAATCATAATATTTTCCTGAGTTCTTTCTATTTCTCCGTTTGCATTTTTATTTCTCTCATTAAACTACCATCTTCCGTTACTAATCTGCGTAAGTAAGTCGATACTCCTTCTCTTTTTTCTTGTAAAAAATCTTTGCTTATATAACAATTCCTGTATTCTTCTTGAGTTCTCTCATACAATTATTTTTCTTTGTCAGTGGACTTTCTATCATTATCTTCCAATGCATCATTATATGCTATTTTTAGAGTTTTCTTTCTCAACGTTTCTCTCATCACATTGCCACTGTAAAAAACATTTCATTATATTTTCCATAAATATCATTCACGATTCAGAGCAGTTTTTATTAAATGTTCTCATAGTAATATGATCTTTCCATAACTGTATTACTAATCTATATCCTTCTTCATTCCATGATTTCCTATTTATTCTTTTTATTAATTTATCTATTTTATATGTTCCTTGTTTTCCTTTATCTATCTAGTCATATTGCAAGATAATCAGAAAATCCTGCTTCAGCTAACTCCCCTTCTCCTATAACTAAACCTTCTGATACTTTAAATACTCTGTTTTGATTCTATACACACCCCTTTTGTAAGTCCAGAAGCTTTTGCCCCAATGTTTTAACTTAGCACAACTTATAACTTCTAACATTTTTCTTATATGATTTCCTTTGTTTTATGCTTGCTTCTTAAATTACAATTAAAGTCTCCTGTTATTATAATAGTCATATGTATCACTACATAGTCTAAAATCTGAAGAAATGATTTTTCCCATTTTTGCAATTAGTATAAGCATATGATGTGTATAGCTGTTCTTTGCATTTTAAATCTACAATGGTCAGTCTTTCCATTTTTTCTAAAGTTGCATCTAATATGTTTACTGTGGTTTTACAGAATATGGCTGTTCCAGAACATCTCTGATGTCCCAAATTCCTAATTACCTTTCCTTCCCATAATTTCTCTGTAATCTTCCTTCATTTTTTAAGTCTTGTGTCTTCTAATATAATTACATCACATGTATTACACCACTCCTAAATCCTTATTTTCTTCCTAGATTCTTAATACTGTTCTTATTTACTCTAAAGTTTTCATTTCCTTTTCCCTTAGATTCGTTGTTTTATTATTCGGCTAGTTTTCTTAATAGGCCATTCTAAACCTAGCCAGTTTCCCTCCCAGAGGTGAGAATCAGATGTCTTAACCATGATAGCGACCTCAAATCATTAGCTGTAGATATTCATCTTCATCCATTTCCTTTCTTTTCTTCTTTTGCACTTATTCCTTTAAATTTTCATTTCTGTCTTTTACCCTTTTACAAATAGATTTTTTTTCGTTTACTACCTCCAAATGTATGTTTGTTTTCTTCATCACTTATCTTAGAACCCTCTTCACTGCTCTCTGTATTATTTCTCCCATCTAATTTTTCTTCTGTTTCTAAAATTTCTTCTCTGTATTCACTTTCTTGTCTTTATTTTTCTTTTTCCTTTCCCTTATTTTCATTTTTGCAATCCATCCATAAATGTCCCATTTTATTGATTTTATAACACTTTAGTTCATAGTTTTTTTTTTACATCATGTCCCATTTCCCCACAAATATAACATTTTCTTTTATCAGTTACTTAACAAATGTGGTTATTTGAAACAAGAAAGAAAACATGTTTTAGTCTGACCCAGTATTTCACAACACTCCTCCCTTTATTGATCATGCTTGGTAAGTTTATAATTTTTTTCTCTTTTTATTTTTCACACAATATCACAAACCTATCCACCCTTTTGTCATAAACATTGACAATGTCTGCTGCTTCTTTATATAAAGTTTTCAAATTTCCTTTCAAAGCCTCTCTTTCCACCTCTGTTAGAAATTGTACACAAATTTTCTTTTTTGTTTCCCTGTTAAATTGTTTTATCACACAAAGGTTCCATGGGTGGCAGTCTTTCTTCATTTATATTCTCCAAGAAAAATTTTAATTGAAAAAAGTCTCACATATAATGTCACAAAATGTCTCTTTGTTAATAAGAATACAATGGCTCTTGCCTTGTGTGCTTTTACAACTAAAGGAGCTATTAAACTGCCCCATACATCATACCTGTCCATTTCTTGTCTTCTTTACCTTGAACCCTTACCACGTACTTCTGTTTTTCATTTTCCTCTGACTTCTTTTCTGCCCTTCCCATTTTACTTTCCTTTACTTTATCTGCACATTTTCTTTTCCATCATATAAGCCATTTTTCACAATGTCTTAGTTTGCCTGATTATTGGCCTTCTATTCCCTCCATAGTCATTACTGAACACAATGACACCCAGATTCAGACTCCTTTTCACATGGGAACATCATCTGTGTTAATGCAAATAGAAGCATTTCTCTTTTTGTCTTGTAATAATGCATAATTTCCTGTAAATATAGCATCATAGTTCCAGTTCTAGGCAATGCTGCCATCCTTAATTTTATCAATTTCACTGATATCTCTAGCCCATCCTCTTCAACTTTATGTTGTATGTATTCTTCTATTGATTAGGGGGAGAAACAAGGAAGGACATCTCCAAGCATCAGCTGAGCCCCCACAATGTCTTTCATCCTTCGCTTCATTGAGATCAAACCTTGAGCTTGTAGTGACTACTTTTCACAGTAAGTCACCTCAATCTCACTCTGTTCTGTCAATCATCTGATTTGGGCCAAAGGCCTGTCTGTCTTCACAATCTGTGGCAGACCAAACTTTTTCTGTAAGATGTGTTGCTGAAAAAGGTCTGTGGACCAGATTGTCTATCTAGATAACAAAGGAATAAATAAAAAAATTGACAGCATTGGCTATTTTGTGGTCCTAGATAGTTTCACATATGCTGTCAGTTGCATACTACCATCACTCTAACTTCCATTGGGTATATTACAGTTCATCTAAGAAACGTTTCATCAAATCAGAAAACATCCCAAAATTTTATCTAAAATATATTTAATCTAAAATGCATTTAGTCAAACCACATTACATCTAAAACTTCATACACAGAAAATACTCCTGCAAAGAAAAATAAATAAATAACTTTTGCAGGGTGGTAAGGCCCTCTGTACCCCAATGTGTTGGGTTTGACTCCAGATCCCCCTTACTTAAATATACTGACACCACGATCACACCACAACAAAGAAAGGAGAAACCACCTCACAGTGAATCACTACGGATGTATCATCTTGTGGGTGGGCATTAGCAGGGTACAAATGGTGCATTAGACTAATTTACCCTGTAATTCCTATCACCCTGACACCCTAATACCCTAAATCACACCAGCAATAATCGCAATAGTCTGTTATACTTTTCTATCAAAAGTAATTAGACTAAACTTGTTTTAGACTCAATGAGCCTTGGATGAAATTTGTAGATATTTTCATCTAAGACTAATTGATTCATAAATAAAACATCACTAACACCTTCTAGCTTTTCCTTATTTATTTATTTTTTGCTTTCTTTTCTGAGTCAGTGTGCCTATGAAACCAATCAGTTATTGTTATGCCTATGCTAGAGTGGAATGCTGCCAGAAATATTACGCAAAAAAATAAAAGATCCATCATATATACGTGTGAGTCATATATACATTTATTTATTTAGTATTTATTTGTTTGTATTTGTTAACCGGGAAAGTCCACTGGGCCTGGAATAAGTCCATTTTCAGTGGAGGCCCAGGTGGAAAAGCTCCGCAAAATTACATACAAAGAAAAAAATAATACATATAACAAAGAAATAACGAGGAGTACTATTAACAAAGAAATAATGAGGAGTACTATTAACAAAGAAATAATGAGGAGTACTATTAACAAAGAAATAACGAGGAGTACTAATAACAAAGAAATAACGAGGAGTACTATTAACAAAGAAATAATGAGGAGTACTATTAACAAAGAAATAATGAGAAGTACTATTAACAAAGAAATAACGAGGAGTACTATTAACAAAGAAATAATGAGGAGTACTATTAACAAAGAAATAATGAGAAGTACTATTAACAAAGAAATAACGAGGAGTACTAATAACAAAGAAATAATGAGAAGTACTATTAACAAAGAAATAATGAGGAGTACTATTAACAAAGAAATAATGAGAAGTACTATTAACAAAGAAATAATGAGGAGTACTATTAACAAAGAAATAATGAGGAGTACTATTACACTGAATGAAACTGATAAAGAAAAAAAACACAGCAGAGAAAAAGTATAATCACAAAGTAAGAGTATAATCACAAAGTAAGATTATAATCACAAAGTACAAAGGCAGATATTCAAATAACACATGAATATAACTGCAAGGTACAATAACATGCAGGCAAATAATGCATGAGTGTGATATCTGTAAGGTTCATAGTTGTGGGGATTTAAGTACAGCATAAGACTAGGAGGAGATAGAAGGGCGAAGTGGGGGACAGGATAAAGTGACAGGGAGGCACTATATAGGGACATGATGGATCTTTTTTTTTTTTTTACACACACAAAGTAAAATCCATCACTGAAAGTTATTTATAATTACATCAATGATGAAATATAATCATGTACTGACCTGTGTGATTAGCAATTTCACCCTCAGGACAAGGAACACAGTCATGGCAGCAGTGAGGTTGTCCTTGTCGGATGGCCTGTCTGTACCCAAGGGGGCAGCTATCACTACATACAGACTGTGGCACCTATGTATTCAAAAAGGAAAAAAGATCATCTTAGTGTGTTTTGACCCATATATGTATTGTGTATCTCTCTCTCTCTTCATATATATATAAACATAGACAGAGAGAAAGATATATGTGTGTGTGTGTGTGTGTGTGTGTGTGTGTGTGTGTGTGTGTGTGTGTGTGTGTGTATTTATGTGGATACCAAAAATTATACCATTGCAACACATTAAATGAGAAGATTCCAAAATGTTATGGAAGCCTCTGTATGTGATGAATGAATCAGTATTTATATATATATATTTTTTTTACATAAAATAATATAATGCATAATACATTCCAACTGATTCCTTACAGTGAACAACAATAATTAGTTTCATGTCCTCTGATAACTGCAGTCAAAAAAGAGGGATATCACTTGAATATGAACATTCAGAAGTGAAAAACAGTAAAACTTAAGTGGTCTTTGTATGGGTAAAGCCTGCAGCACGCCTCACGTTGATGAGTTGCACCCCCACATCCTAGTGCCTTCCCTGCTTTTCTACCCCAAATGGCAAATAAATAAATAATAAATAAATAAATAAATAGATGTATTTATTGCATTTGTTTATTGGTATTGTCCAGCTGGGTCATGCAATACCAATTTTCAGCAGAGGCCTGGTGAGAAAGCCTCCATAACAAACAAAAACATTTATATGTACATCATAGCTGAGCTAACATGATACCTGGTCAAAAGGTGTGCCAGGTAAAGAAGCTCATTATTACATACAGACATACATACATACAAAAATAAACACATCTTACCTTATAGACATCTCTTACAAAGAGTTAAAATATTACAATACAAATCAAGTCAGTAAATGGCAAAAGCAGTTTTCAATGTTTGTGTTCCAAACTAGTTACAATGTCACTGGTTCCAAAGTAGTTACAATGTAACAGGTTCCAAAGTTTTAGCAATGCAACAGGTTCCAAAGTAGTAGTGCTTTGATCATTAGGAATGTAGATGGGGAGAGAAATTCGTGGAGGTAGTGAACTTGAAAGTTAAATAAAGAAAGGAAGATGTAATTAGATTAGAGAACTCATGAGTTAAGGTAAGAAGGAGAGGCAAGTATGTGAGCAGAAAGGGTAGATAGGCTAGTAGTGAGTCATCCAGTTGGGATAGAAGATTGAATAAATCCAGCATTTAGGAGCTGAACATGGAGGTTTAAGAATGGGTAAGGTATACCATCTCTCGAAGATATAACTGGAGTAGACAGCATCCCCTGATGAGTTATGGGAATTAGATTGTAGAGCCTACATTTATTTTTAGAGCTGAAAGGTCTGCAAGGGTTATACCACTGCAAGAAGGAATACAGGAAAAGGTGTTCATCTTGTCAGTGAAGTATGGGATAAGCAGATTTTAGCTGAAGGAATGTAAGATAGTTTGGGAATTCCATCCAGTTTTTCGTTTTTGTTTTCCGAGAGTAAAATACAGTAATGGGATCTGTTAGGCAAATTAGCAGTGAATTTGGCAATTTTATATTAGCATTGTTCAAGCTTTTGTAGGGTCTGTTGTGTAGGTTAGTAAGGACAGGAGCAGCATGCAGGGGTTTGGGTAGGAGATAAGCATGTGGACTTGAAATGCAACTCAGGCCAGTGAGAGATGACTTGGTTCTGAACATAGATCCAAGCTTTTGCTGAGTTTTCTTTATAACATAATGTTTTATCATCTTCTATTTCTTTTCCTTTTATTTACAAGCTTTCATTTTTCTGATGTTTATTAACAGTTCATTGCATAGATCCATGTAACATTTTTGTGAATAAGTATTTTAATTAGTTCATTTATTGTGAAGATTTCAGGTTGTCTGAATAACACACATATATATTGCTACAAATGATATTGAATAGTTCTACGTTTTGAATTAAAGTAACATTTTGACTAACACACATATATATTGCTACAAATGATATTGAATAGTTCTACGTTTTGAATTAAAGTAACATTTTGACTAACACACATATATATTGCTACAAATGATATTGAATAGTTCTACATTTTGAATTAAAGTGACATTGTGACTAACACACATATATATTGCTACAAATGATATTGAATAGTTCTACGTTTTGAATTAAAGTAACATTGTGACTAACACACATATATATTGCTACAAATGATATTGCATAGTTCTACGTTTTGAATTAAAGTAACATTGTGACTAACATACATATATATTGCTACAAATGATATTGAATAGTTCTACGTTTTGAATTAAAGTAACATTGTGATTAACAAGCATATATATTGTTACAAATGATATTGAATAGTTCTACGTTTTGAATTAAAGTGACATTGTGACTAACATACATATATATTGCTACAAATGATATTGAATAGTTCTATGTTTTGAATTAAAGTAACATTGTGACTAACACGCATATATATTGTTACAAATTATATTGAATAGTTCTACGTTTTGAATTAAAGTGACATTGTGACTAACACACATATATATTGTTACAAATGATATTAAATAGTTCTACGTTTTGAATTAAAGTGACATTGTGACTAACACATATATATATTGCTACAAATTATATTGAATAGTTCTACGTTTTGAATTAAAGTAACATTGTGAGTAACACACATATATATTGCTACAAATGATATTGAATAGTTCTACGTTTTGAATTAAAGTAACATTGTGACTAACACACATATATATTGCTACAAATTATATTGCATAGTTCTACATTTTGAATTAAAGTAACATTGTGACTAACATACATATATATTCCTACAAATGATATTGAATAGTTCTATGTTTTGAATTAAAGTAACATTGTGACTAACACGCATATATATTGTTACAAATGATATTGAATAGTTCTACGTTTTGAATTAAAGTGACATTGTGACTAACACACATATATATTGTTACAAATGATATTAAATAGTTCTACGTTTTGAATTAAAGTAACATTGTGACTAGCACACATATATATTGCTACAAATGATATTGAATAGTTCTACATTTTGAATTAAAGTGACATTGTGACTAACACACATATATATTGTTACAAATGATATTAAATAGTTCTACGTTTTGAATTAAAGTGACATTGCTAAGCATATAAGACAGGTAAAGTATAAATACAAAAGAATAAGGTCATATGTGAAATATAAATTCGAGATGGCAAAGGTGTGGGGGGAATGAAGTAAGGGCATTCACTAAGTCTAACATGTTTGTTGAATTATAAATGTATTGTTACTTCACAGGACCAATGATAGGAAAAGGTACTGTACATGGCTGTCTACAAAGAATTAGAACTGCTTCACGAAACTGAATGCTGAGGAAGGAAAATGCCTAATTAAAATAAAAGCCTGAGGCTTAAATTTCCTAATCAGCTTTGCTATTGTACTTCTGGCAGTGAATCTCCTAACCTTCCCTTGCAGACTGTGTGATCCTGAGCAGGTTTTTCTACATGAGATTTTTTTATCTCTGCATCATAACTGCATGCTCAGTGACATCTGTTGACTGTTTTTGTGAAGTTTCCATGTTCTCTCTATATCTTGTTTCTGTTTTCCCTCCTTGTGGATATTTACATTTCTGCCCATATCTCTATTAGCTTTTCAAAAATTTCTTTCTCTCTCTCTCTCTCTCTCTCTCTCTCTCTGTCACTCTTTATTTATACACACATAATAATACATAGAGAGATAAATAGATAGATATATAGATAGATAATGTTTTTACAGCTGAACTCAAAACTTGAAAAGTGTTTGTCATAAAGTTACTTAGCAGTTTAATAAATTAATAAATTAAAATTAAATTAACATTGCTTAACCAAACATATGGGACACTCATATTTAATTAATTAAGAACACCTGCTTAACTACTGCATACATGACTTATTATTATTATTTATTTTATATTTCTTGACCAGGTATGGCGGACTGAGCTGAGAAGCCCTTTTTCAGTGAAGGCCTAGGGAGAAAGGATCCAAATATTATACAATTATCATATAACAAAAGCATTAAACAGCAGAAAATTCAATAATTAATGCCTTATTAATGGTTAATTCATTAATTAATTAGTTAATTAATCAATTAATTAATTAATTAATTAATTAATTAATTAATTAATTACACAGTTAAGAAAATGTTTTAATATAGCTGTTGTTCCTCACCAACTGCCTATCTGGACTTATCCCCCTCAGAAACAGCTAACAAATTTAACACTTTCTTCATCAACATTGTAGCCTCTCTTACCTCTACCCCAGCACTGCTCACCCATTTAATCTTCCTCATAACTCTACTAGTCCTAACATCCATGGCTTTAATAACCCACTTGTTTCCACATCATATGGTAAAATGTTACTAAAGAAACAAACCCAGTTCTCCTTCTGCTGATGATCTCCCTGTTGAGTACCTTAAGCTCGCTGCAGATTGTATAGCATGCCCAGTCTCAATTTTCATAAACAGATCTACTCAAGACTCATATATCCCTGCTCTGTGGAAAAATACTTCCTTATTCCCCTCCATAAAGGAGGCAACCCTTCTGAAATCTCTTAATTTAGGCCAATAGCCGCATTGTCTCCCCTGTCTATGATCCTGGAAAAATGTATTCATATGAAACTCCTTCAGTACCTCTTGCAAAATGATATCCTAACTCCAACAAAGCATGGTTTAAGACCAGGCCATATCATCACTACAGCTTTCCTCAACTTTTGTACACCATTAATAAGGCTAAAGACCAAAGAAAGTTAAAATCTGCTGCTTTTCTAGATCTCTCAAAATCCTTTGACACAGTGCCACACGAGAAACTTCTGACTCATATATCTATATATCTATATATCTATATCTATATCTATATATCTATCTATCTATATCACCCTTTCCAATCCAACACTTCTGTGCTTCTCTAACTACCTATCTGAAAGATATCAATCTGTCAAATGGTTTTCTTCTTTCTCTCTTTTTTTTCTCTTAGTTAAAATGGTTTTACCTCTAGGCTCTATTCTTGGTCCACTGCTCTTTTAACATTTTCATCAATAACATGTACATCTCCTCTCAGCAAGCTTGCCTTATTCAGTATGCAGATGAGTCAATACTTATCTACGCATCTGACAGTCCACTACAACTATAATCCATGACACAAAATGCCTTCAACTCAGTCAAACTGTGGCTTTGTCAAAACCAACTTTTATTTAATCCCCAAAAAACTAAAGTATTACTATTATTCTAAAGTCCGTGGCAATGCTAAGAGTAACTTCTGCATTACCTCTTTAAACAATACAGCTTTTGAAGTAGTTATTCATACCAAATTGCTTGGAGTCACTGTAGATGACAAATTAAAGTTTGATATTCATATACAAAACTGTATAAAATAACTCCTCAAAAGCTAGGTCTACTGTATAGAGCAAAACATGTCTGTACTCCTTCTAGTAGAATCACCCTACCTAACACTTATCTTTTACCCTCTCTTCTCTATGGCTCACCTGTTTTGACTAACATCCAGATCTCTCTTAAATCACAGCTGGAACAATGCTGTAATAAAATAAATTTGCAGCTAACCTGCCACATGAAGCTCATCAATGCTCTACATTATGTGTTTGCGACTAGTTAGAACTCCCACATCGACTAGGAACTTTTAACCTATCAAATACTATATAACTCCTCTACCTGCCCTTCTATCTCTTCAGTACTTCATTACTAGCTCCCAAATTGTCCTCTGTGCTCTCAAGAAAAAACACTGCTTACAATCTGTAAACCAAAAAATTATGAGGCAATGTTTATACTCACACTGCATGTTCAAACTATGGAACACTTGTCCCAAATTCAATCAGAACTATATCTAGCCTCCATGTATTTAAGTCCTATCTCAAAGAATTTCTCCCTAACTCATAGCTGTGCCCATGCACCTCACTTGTATGATCTATAGTAACAAATATGTTACACTGTTACTAACCTCACCTCTCATCATACTGTGTATCTATACCTTTCAGCACCTGCCCTCTCCTCACTCTTAGAGTGGACTTGTATATTTTATTTTTATTACCTAGCATAGTAAACTATACTTTTAATTCTTCTACATGTAATAATTTAATTTTGTCATAGTTAAATGTCATTTTTTATTTTTACATCACAGGTGTCTCCTCATGCTTTGCTGTACTTTTGAATCTGTCATCTGCTGTTTTAATTACATTTGGACTAGTGCTTCATTTGATATCATTTAACTCCTTGGAGCTTTTTTCCCTGAGTTTCCCTTGAAAATGGGTGTGTATTACCCAGTTAGACTTTCCTGGTATGCAAATCATCATCATCACTATCAGCCCCCCTTTCCCAATTTTTCTGCATGGTGTCGGGGTGTCATGTTAACTGTTGCCATCACTCTTGATTCAATGACACACTCCTGACTTCTTGGATACTCATGTCTGACAGTCATAGATCTTCTCTCATACAATCCATCCACCTCTTTGCTGGATGCCCTCATTTCCTCTTACCTTCTTCCTGGATGTCCCAAATCTTCTTTACCAGATTGTCTTCCACTTTTCTGCACATCTACGCAAATCACTGGAATCTGTTCTTTTTGATCTTTTCTGCAATTGGAGCTACTTTGGCTTCTGCTCTTTTGTCCTCATTTCTTCATCTGTCCCACAGTGTGCATCCTACCACTGCTCTCGGGCACTTCATCTCCATCACCTCTGGCTTTCTCATCTGCTCTTCCTTTGTTGCCCAGGTTTTTGTACCACACAGAAATACTGGCATGACAATATCAATAAACAAATCATCATAAATAAAAAAAAAGGTTTCTGAAGCAGTGAACCATAGCCTTCTTCTCAATAAATGCAGAAGATTCAACTTCGGAGATATTACAATTTGCTGGTTTCTCAGCTATCTGAAAGTCATAGTAACATCCCGTCCTCTGCTGCTGGTACTCTTAATATAGGTGTAACACAAGGCTCTCTGCTAGGTCTTCTAGTAGTCAACCTCTTTTCCATTTATCCCACACAGAACTACCAAATTGTAAATTAACAATTTATGCAGCTGATTTACTCCTATACTCCAGTAGAAGCTACTCTGACCTGGAAAACAAGTCAAAGGGCAACATCACCAAATAATTCACCTGGACCACATCTAACAAGTTATTATTTATCCCTAAGAAAGCTAATGTCATGATGTTTACCTCAGACAAGAAATTAGTTACTAGCCCCGATTCTCTTAACAGACCTTAATGGGAATGTGGTACCTAATGTCACAGAACAGATTTACCTAGGTTTATAGTTGACTCTACTCTTGCTTTTATGAGACTTTCAAAAATTGTATGTATTAAATTCCATGCTCAATTAAAACTATTTTACAAGATCAGTCACCTCCTGTTGCCCACTGCTCACATGACTATTTCCAAAAATATATATTTTTCAAGAAAAAAAGTATTTGTTTTTGGTTGACATTCCACAATTTCAAGAAACATTTTGATACTGATTGGAATATTGGCTTCCTTTTCTTGTTATGCCTTCAGCCCACAATTTGCACAGATTACAGTGTGCTGAAAATAACATTTGCAGATTCATTCTGCTAGCAAACCCCCAATGTACCATTACAATTTGCTAACAAATTAGAAATAGCTTTCAATGCCTCATAAGGCCATTTTTCTTCTAAGAACTCTAATTTACAAGGTTCTAAAACATAGTCACTGCCCCTCTCTAAGAGTGAAACTGCTCTATGTTTGCTTGTCAAATGTGAATTACAGGGAACAGCAATTCCACAAACACTATTCAGTGAAACTCCTGTTCATTGAAAACACATCATCGGAAAAAAAAAATCATTGAACAGCCATAGTTATCCAACATACACACAATGGAAGGGAATACAAACTTACAGGTATGCTAGGGATAAGGAAATCTCCCCTTTTCCTAATGTAGTGTGATCTTGGAGTTAGTATATTTTATTTATTTATTTATTTATTTTATTTTACATTTGTTGACCAGGAAAGTCCGACTGGATACATGTCCATTTTCAGCGGAGGCCCGGGGATAAAAGCTCCAATGTGTACAAAATAAAACATTGCAATAAGGACAATATGACAGAGGCAAAGGTGAACATAGCAATGCAGACAAAATACAGATAAGTAATTGCAGTTAATGTTTTAACATTCAAAAGTAGACAGTTACATGACATTTGTTAGCAGTAGTTATAGTGAGGAGAAATGAAAACACATTTCCATTAACATGATTGTACATCAATTAAAGATGGCTAGCCAGGTTTATTGCAGTGACAAACCCAGTTTAGTGCCAGATGTTGTTTAAGTTTGATCTTAAATTCACGTGGGGAGGAGAGCATGGTAATATCAGCTGGGAGTTGATTCCATGTTCTACCTGCAGAATTTGCCAAGAGAGATATTCCTGCTGTGTTGTTGGTTTTGATTGTAAGAATCTGAAGTCTATTAGAGGATCTAAGCAGTCTCTGATTAGTTTGGGCAGTGATACTGTTTCTAAGAGCTGATGTGTTATCTGGATTATAGAGAATCTTGTTTGCTATAGTCAGAAGGTTATATTGTATGAGATTGGAGAATTCTAGCCACCCAAGCTGTTTGAGGTTAATGCAATGGTGGGTTCTGCATGGCTGGCCAGTGACAAATCTGGCAATGCGATTGTAACAGGTAGACAGTCTGTTAAGTAATGACTTATTTAGATTAGACAGAAGGGGGAAGCATATGTAAGTGTTGAAATTAGGTGAGAACGGGCAATGGCAGTTTTGGCTGGAGGGGTTAGAAAGGCTTTAATTCTATACAATGAACCAAGTTTTTTATTGGTGTTCTTTATTATTTGATTAACATGAAGTTCAAATTTTAGGTTATTGTCAATAATGACACCGAGCAGTTTTGTAGAGGGCTCTGGGGAGATTACAGTCCCATCCTTTGCATTAATGGTGAAAGAGAAAGTTGGAGACCTTTGAGTAGGTGTGAATAACAACATTTTAGTTTTTTTGGGATTTAATAATAGTCGTCGACTAGTGAGCCAGTTTTGTACAATATTAAAGGTGGACTGGGTAGCTTTCTTCAACTCTGCAGATGTGGCTGAGCAAACCAGAGTGGAGTCATCAGTGTATTGAATACAGCTGACATTTGGGATGACAGTATATAAGTCATTAATGAAAACTGAGAACAGTAGGGGCCCTAATATAGAGCCTTGTGGTACTCCAAGGGTGTTTGGTAGTAGTATAGAAAGCTTGTTCTGCCAGAGAACAGCCTGTTGCCTCCCAGTCAGGTAGGAATTAAACCATAATAGGGCATTCGAGTCTAGACTGAATGTTTGCATAGTGTGTAACAAAAGTTGGTGATCTACCATGTCAAATGCCTTGGAGAAATCCAAGAAGAGGGATGAAGAGATGTGATTATTATTGCGGTTGGTGTTTATTGTGTTGGTAAAGGCAAGTAGGGCTGAGGTAGTACCGTGGTAAGGTCAAAAGCCATGTTGGGTATCAGACAAGAGGTGATTTTGGATTAGGTGGTACATGAGTTGTTTGTGTATGCATTTTTCCAATATTTTTGCAAGTGATGAAAGTATAGCTATGGATCTATAGTTGGAGAGTTCAGTGGAGGTGCCTCCTTTATGTAGTGGGATAATATAAGATGTTTTCCAAATGGTGGGAATTTTTGCTTCAGCTATGGTACGGTTAATTAATATTGATAGTGGATAAGCTATAGCATCCGCTGATTTTTGAAGGTATTCAGTGGGTAGTTGGTCAGCAGATAGAGTGGTGGGTTTTAGTTTTTTGATAAGGGTGCGGATGAGTGAGGTAGGAACTGGTTGGAAGCTAAATGAGAGTCTATCTAAAGGGGTGGTCTTGTCAGGGCTGGGGGAGGGCTAGGAGGAAGTTGGCTAGCTAGAGTTTGAATTGTTTCAGTAAAGAAGTAGTTGAAATTGTCTGAGACTTCTTTAGGAGATTTGTCAATGAAACCAGTGGGAATGGAAGTGGACGTTTTTCCTGGGTGGAGTAGGTTATTTAGACTAGCCCAAAACTTTTGAGGATTGTTTTGGTTTTCAGCCTGGATTTTGCAGTAATATTGTTTTTTGTCATTTAGAATTGCTTTTTTGGTGTCATTTCTGACTTGTCTGTACATAACATGGTCTAGGGTGTCTTTAGTGAACAGCCATTGAGCCCATAATTTGTTTCTAATATGGATTTTTTGCCTGGACTCTTTGGTAAGCCATGGTGCTGTAGCTACTTTTGTTCGCTTTGAGTGGATAGGTGCATGCAGATTAAGGATTTCTAGAAATTTGTTGTTAAAATAAAGTACAGCCTCCTCTAGGGGTAGGTGTTTTAGTACAGACCAGTTGCAAGAGGTAAGTTCCTGTTGGAATTTGGCCTGATCAAAGTGTTTTTTGAGCCTGACTTTCCTGAGTATGGGTGGTTGTGGGTTAATAACTTTTTGCTTAACTACATAAGTGAGGAGATGATCACTTAGACCATTGGGAAAGGTCCCCACAGTGTACCGTTGGGGATTACTATTTACAAGCACCCAATCAAGTATACTTTTTTTTTGGTTGGGTTTACCTAGCCTGGTAGGGGAAGTTATAGTTTGTGTGAAAGCATGTAGATTGATGTGGGTAGAGGGGGATTCAGAGGAACAGGTTTCCCAATTTATATTAAGGTCTCCAAGCAGTAGGGTTTCTTGAGGGTAATGACAGGACAGCCAGTGAAGAGTATCCTCCAGTGTGGCTATGTTATTGCCTGGGGGGATATACATGCAAATGATGTAAATGCATTTGCTTTTGTAAAGCTGCAGTTTAGTGGCAAGAATTTCGGAGTTGTTAATCTGAGGTGGTTGGTTTACATCTGTGGTTAGGTTTAACTCAGATTTATACAGTATAGCTACCCCGCCCCCTTTCCTGGATATACGATCAAGCCTGTGCATATTATAGCCAGGGGGTAACACTTCATTGTCAGTGGTGTTAGGCTTTAGCAAGGTCTCATTTAGACAGAGTATTCCAGGAGAGTGGACAGCCAGGAGAGAATGTAATTCATGTACCTTGTTATTAATACTCCTAATATTGAGATGACAGGTCAGAAGAGAGTTAGCTGGTTATTAATTCTAGGTGGATGGCTTAGGTTGCAGTTAGTGGGGGTGTGGATATCAGTGGTGGAAGGGCCTGGGTTAGGGTGAATGTCTCCACAGAGTATGATACTTGGTCTGTATTTAACTATAAGCCTCAATAGTTTATGTAGGAGTTTATAGTATTGTCTAGGTTTGCAGTTAGTGTACATGGGGTTAGTGGGCTGGAGGAGTTTATAATGGCTTGAGCTGTATCCTTTGTCATAGATATGGTTGAAAGTGTGATGCTTTATAGTTGGGGAGGAAGTATGCCCTTTGGGGTATTGATGATCTGTAAGCGTCTGGTTTTCATACTTGGTGAGTACATAGGTGATTAACAGAATGGGTAGTATATAGTAGTGGAACATAATGGTAATTGTTGAACAGACAGTAAAGCAGAAGGAGTTACTACCAGTGTGAGGTGTCAGAGTGGGAGGGGAGAGTATATAGAGAGAAGTGATAGGATGGAAGAACAGGTAGGTAAGGGAATAGAAGTAATGGCTGATAAGATGTTTGAGTAGGGGGTGTGGTTAAGTATCTATAAATGTTGATGTACTGGGGGCGGGTGAGATTTGGGGGCAGGGAGTGAAGCGGAGCGGGGCTCATACAACAGTCTTCCAAAAGTTAACTATCTCCAATTGTTATACAAGGTATAGCTAAGTATATGGTGTTGTTGTAAGCTAAAGTTTAGACAGTATTTAATGTCTGCTGTTAGTATAGCTGTATTGTATTCTGTTGTATAAACAGAGGGTGGATTATAAATGGTATAGCTAGAGGGTTTTTCTTAGTTTGCTACTCTAACTCCAAGATATGGAATTTCAGTTCCAGTGTATGGATTACAGGGCTGAGAGGAAAATGAAAGAAAGTAATACAATATCCTGGGTTTGATTCCAGGCTAGGACTACTTCCAGGGGCTGGCTAAGTTAAAGGCAGGAGAGAGCCTAAAGTTATTATGGGGCAGACTACAAGTGCCTTTAGACCCAAGTCAGCAGCTTACAGGGAAATAGCAAAGCGTTAAAGTACAAGTTTTAACCTTATCAGTTGAGGTCTGACTTCAGGTAGATTTTTTGTGGGTACAAGTTTTCAGGAGAGCTTTCTTCATACAGGTGATACTTTTTGTTGGATATTTAGTGGGGGTCTCCCTTATCAGTTGAGGTCTGACTTCAGGTGGATTTTTTGTGGGTACACGTTTTCAGGAGAGCTTTCTTCATTCAGGTGATACTTTTTGTTGGATATTTAGTGGGGGTCTCCCTTATCAGTTGAGGTCTGACTTCAGGTGGATTTTTTGTGGGTACAAGTTTTCAGGAGAGCTTTCTTCATACAGATGATACTTTTTGTTGGATATTTAGTGGGGGTCTCCCTTATCAGTTGAGGTCTGACATCAGGTGGATTTTTTGTGGGTACAAGTTTTCAGGAGAGCTTTCTTCATACAGGTGATACTTTTTGTTGGATATTTAGTGGGGGTCTCCCTTATCAGTTGAGGTCTGACTTCAGGTGGATTTTTTGTGGGTACAAGTTTTCAGGAGAGCTTTCTTCATACAGGTGATACTTTTTGTTGGATATTTAGTGGGGGTCTCCCTTATCAGTTGAGGTCTGACTTCAGGTGGATTTTTTTGTGGGTACAAGTTTTCAGGAGAGTTTTCTTCATACAGGTGATACTTTTTGTTGGATATTTAGTGGGGGGGTCTCCCTTATCAGTTGAGGTCTGACTTCAGGTGGATTTTTTGTTGGTACAAGTTTTCAGGAGAGCTTTCTTCATACAGGTGATACTTTTTGTTGGATATTTAGTGGGGGTCTCCCAATTATGAGAATCAGGCTGCTGACTGGGTCTGGAACCACCGGGCATTTTATTATATATTATAATATATAATTAGCAGGGGTGTGGGGGGCACAGCCCCCTACATGAGGAGAATCCAGTTAACAGCAGATCCTCCTCATGTGGTGGGCTACACCCCCGCTAATTTTATATACCATATCCAGGATTGCACTACACTACAGAAAGGGCAGATTTGTAGATTGCACTACAGTAGGGAACGGGCAGATTTTCTTATTCCTAGCATTCCTGTACGTTCATACTGCCTTCCATTGTATGTATGTTGGCCAACTATGGCTATGCAATGATTTTGCTTCTGATGATGTGCATTTTTGATAAACAGGAGTTTCACTGGATAGTGTTTGAGGATAAGCAGTTCACTGTAATTCGCATTCGATGAGCGAACATAGACCTGAGTGAAACTGTTCACTGTCATTCACATTCGATGAGCGAACATGGACCTGAGTGAAACTGTTCACTGTAATTCACATTCGATGAGTGAACATGGACCTGAGTGAAACTGTTCACTGTAATTCACATTCGATGAGCGAACATAGACCTGAGTGAAACTCTTCACTGTAATTCACATTCGATGAGCGAACATGGACCTGAGTGAAACTGTTCACTGTAATTCACATTCGATGAGCGAACATGGACCTGAGTGAAACTGTTCACTGTAATTCACATTCGATGAGCGAACATGGACCTGAGTGAAACTGTTCACTGTAATTCACATTCGATGAGCGAACATAGACCTGAGTGAAACTCTTCACTGTCATCCACATTCGATGAGCGAACATAGACCTGAGTGAAACTGTTCACTGTCATTCACATTTGATGAGCGAACATAGACCTGAGTGAAACTGTTCACTGTCATTCACATTCGATGAGCGAACATAGACCTGAGTGAAACTGTTCACTGTAATTCACATTCGATGAGCGAACATAGACCTGATGGAAACTACATTTGCAAGACAACATGTTTGAACTCAGAAGTACACAGGACAACATTTTTTTTTCTGGTGCGCCCTCTATTTAAAATTGCTGAAGGTAAGAGAGCTTTGCCTAGATTGGGACTTGCTACCTCAAACTATCTGCGTACTGCATTGAAACCTGGCAACAATAAAAGCTCCAAAGATGCCTTTGAAGAGCATCTCTTTATTGGTCGTACCTACAACTGTGCCATGACAATAGATAAATTAATTTGCCATATAATAGATAATACAATACATTTAAGAAACTTTTTTCAGCCTCATAATGTGACATTTTACACATGTATATTTAATATGGCCATAGAAGTTTATGGTTTTGTATTATATGTGTGACTGCATTATATTCTATGCATATGTTGGCTTGTAATTTTCCTTTGTTCCTCTTTAGTTACTTGATGGGTTAAGTACATTTTGCTGCAATCCTCCTCTGAAAGATCCCACTGCTAAAGCTGCTAACTTTACCTCTGATGTCTTCAATAGCTGTATTGATAAGGATCATAGGAGGTTGCTAGGCTATTGGCCCTGAGGCCCTTATAAGCCTAGCCAAGAGTTTAGCCCATGTTTAGACAAATCAGCACCCAATGCCCCTGTCAAGCAGGGACACAGGTGGAATCCCAGGGGTGTATTTTCTGTTTCCCATCCAGTTATCCAGGTTGCCCTTAAAAAGGGGTAAAGAGGTACTCGGCTTGATGTGGAGAGGGAGTCAATTCCATAGATGGAGGAGTCCCTGAGACACAAATCTGCCCCACCAACAAGTCTTGTTGATGTCATAGACCAGGTTGAGGTAGCATGTGCGGGTTACTCGAGTGGAGCTTGACTTGGGGATATGCAGCAGTCCCATCAAGGTGGGGTCCGTGATTGCCTTGTGTGCCAGACAGAGGTCACCTCTGAGGAGTCTGCATGAAACTGAGTAAAGGGACAGGGGTTTTAGCCTATCTGTGTATGCATTTCTTATATGCACCAAAAATAATGAGAAATTTAAAAAGAAACCCCCTGTGGTGGAATACCAATACAAATAAATTATATAACAAGAGAAAAACATTGCTTAATGCTTATAAATGGTTTCTTTCTACCTACCTTACAAGCACACTTAGGCTAACTAACAAGAGCTTAAGAGAACAATCAGGAAGCCTAAAGCTGAGAATGAACTTAAAACAGCCAAAAAAAAAATAACTACAACTTTTTAACTATGTCAGAAATTTAAGAAGTAAAACTTAACAATATTCAGCGCTAGCTAGTAAACAATAATACTACATTCTCTCACCCAATGGAAATGGGTCTATATTATTTTGTCAATGGTTAACATCAGTGAGCCTCTAGTCAACAAACATAAAACAGCAAACATTCAATTAAGCGAAAATTCACATCTGGGAATGGTTTACCCAGGGAGCAGAGATAGTTGGCCAAGGTCAGTAATTTGCACTTTCTCCACTGTAGTATGATCTCTGATTTGCTATATTTGCTATGTATAAGTAGGGGGTGTGGGGAGGTGCAGCCCCCCACACTGTAGCTGTATGGGGTATAGCCCCCCACCCGCGTGGGTTTGATATACTGCGGTGTGCTTAAATTTGATGTTTTGGCTACTGAAATACCTCACAAAGAGAATCTATAGTGTGCAACACTTGTCCTATGCAGACAGGCTCAAATCACTATCACTTTTTTCGGTATCGTACAGATTGCTCAGGGGTGATCTGTGTCTCGCCTACAAGGCAATATCAAACCCTGCCCTACTAGAGATGCTCCATATCAATAAGCGTAACTCCCCTCACATTACCCGATTGAAAGGCCTAAATCTAATATGCAGCATCAACAAAACCTGCTGGAGAGGCAGGTTTGTCTCTCAGAGGATGCCCCATCTCTGGAACAGGCTTCTCTACACGTCAAACAGAGCACCTCACTGACACACTTCAAGTGGAACCTTAATGAGTGGAAGGGAAACCACAAATTTGTTCCAGGTGTTCCATCTGCATCCCTCATTGACAGGCACAACAGGTGCTGACTGAGGTTTCTTTTTGGGGATAAACTCTTGGCTAGGCTTGTAAGGGCCCCAGGGCCATTAGCTAGTAACCTCCTATAACCCTATGATCCTATGTAACTCAATTCACTGGGTAAACCATTCATGGATGTGAACATTCACATTAATGAAAGTTCTCTGTTTTATATTTGTTGAATGGAGGTTCGCTGAAGTGAGCTTTCGACAAAGTAATACAGACCCAAGGAAATAGCTATATCATAGCTAACAAATTTAGTGCAAATTGCACTCCATTCACAGTTACAGCTATTTCACAGGTTCCACAGTTTCAGCCACCCACTTTAATTACTATGAAACAATCTGTCTCATCCCTTTTAAAAACTAAGAATACTTCATCCTTGGGCCCTGATAACATACCAGGTTGCCTGATTATCATGCCAGATGTGGCCTTTCTGAAGCCCTACTTAAACTGTTCAGTCTAAACCTTCACACTGGATGGATTCCTGAAGCCTCAAAACAGCTATTGTAATGCTATTATACAAGGTTAGCCCAACCATAGACCCTGGCAACTATAGACCTATAAGTCTCACTAGCCTCATACGTAAAACTATGGAGCATGTTATCTCAAGACTTCATTATTCTGGACATTGAAAATCTCCTACAATCGGACCTTCTTCAGTTCTGCTTTATGAAAGGAATATCCTTCCTTTCCAATCTCTTTCATTTCTTTAAGAAAGTAACTAAAACAATGGATAGTGGTTATGCTATGCATACAGCATATCTAGATCTTGCCAAGGCCTTTGACACTATTTCTCATGCAAGTATTCTTTACAGACTTATAAATCTGAATATAAAGAAAACACAACATTGTGGGTTGAATATCTAACTGGCTGTGTGACAGAATCCATTTGGTTAGAGTTGCAGGTGCCACTACTGAAAGAAAAAAAAAGTTACCAGTCGTGGAAAACAGGGACCCTATTTGGTATCTGTTTTTCAGACCTTCATGCCAATATTCTGGGCCAATAATTCCAAAGACATGCATCTGGAGCATTTCTCCCCAGGCCTCCGCTGAAAACAGGCTCTGTGGAACCTAGTCGGACATTCCCGGTCAACAAATGTTAAATAAAATAAATAAATAAATTAACTAAGTTTAACTGACTCACAATCGCTCCAACATGCAGCACACTAACAATTGGTACAAGGACAACAGTCTCAAATTAAATGTAAGACAATGTAGCATAGTTCATTTTGGTAAACAAAACAGTTTTTCTTACCATATAGGTGATGCACCCCTCCAAGGCACTCATCTATAATGCCTTATTATTTGATCATCATGTCTCCACAGTAGTTCTACATGCTTTCTGTCTGGCTCATTTTATGTCTGTTTCTCATCTATGTCTTACTCTCACCCACATATAGATAATCTATGTCTCACACAAAATATCATGCCATGGTGTTGGACACTGCTCTAATTAAACCTCTCCCAAAGTAAACCAGCCCAAAAGATGCCTGTAATGCTTGTCCAATATCCATCCTCCTAATTCTGAGCACATTTCTTGAAAAGGTAGTATATGTCCTACACTCCCTCTATATCCAAAAGTACCACATGCTCTCCTCCAAACAACATGGATTCTGACCTGGAAGAAGTACTATGACAGCACTTTGGTCCCTAATTGATGACATCCTGCTAAGTTCTGATAGTGGCCAGCTTTCATGTACTCTATTTATAGACCTCACAAAGACATTTGACCTCATTGACCACCTTCTTCTCCAAAACAAACTAATTAAAATTGGTATCAGCCCAGATAGTTTAAAAATCTTCCTCACTGATAGACACTTCTGAGTTAAAGTAGGATCCTCCCAAGCAGAATCTCTTACCTAAGGTGCATCTCTAGTGTCCATTGTTGCTCCCCCCACCTCTACGTGATATTAATTCTCAAACATCCTTGTGACTTCCTTCATCTCCCACTTATCCTCTATGCTGATGACGTGGTCATTCACCGATCAGATCACTCTCAGGCCAACATTAAATGCCCAGTCCAATTAGGCTCATGTGAGCTACATAAATGCCTCACAAACCATAAACTACTCCTCAACCTCTCAAAGACCAAAACTATGCTTTTTGAAACTCTACAGAAAATTCACCTAGCACCTCACTCTTTAACTATCTTTGAACTATAGAATAATTCCATGGAGACAACCTTGAACTTCAAATATGTAGGACTATAGTTTGATTAGACACTAAACTTCCATTTCCACACAGACAAAGTGAGAGCCAAAATAAACTCCCTTTCCCTTCTGGGTCAAAAAGATCACCCCTTCTCAGTCCCAACCAGCCAGAGCAGCCACTGGCAAAGTAATTCTCATTTTTCAACTTGAATATGGGCTCCCAATTTTTGCTTCTGCCTCCAATAAAAGCATTGGAACACTCCAGACTATCACTAACAGCATCTACTGATTAATTATAAACTCACATCTCTAGGAGCATTACTGCATCACCCTAAAAAAACAGATGGCTACCCACAAAACAGAGATGTAACATCTCTGCAAACTACTCTATCTTCATACATTCACTCTTCTTGGAGCTAGACTTCATGAAAACAGTCCTCATACAACTTGAGGCCCAACTCACAAGCCACACCAGCTCTCATTTCTCCAAGAATGAAACTCAATAGCACTACACATGCTCTGTCACACCAGTTCTCATTACCCAAAGAAGGAAACCCCACAGCACTGCACATGCTCTGTCACACCAACTCTTATTACCCCTAGAAACAAACTGCACAGCACTTGCACATACTCTGTCACACCTGCGCTCATTACCCCTAGAACAAAATTCCACACGACTGCACATCCTCTGTCTTCCCAACTCTCATTACCCCCAGAACCAAACCCCACATAACTGCACATGCTCTGTCCCACCAACTCTCATTACCCCCAGAACCAAACCCCACAGCACTGCACATGCTCTGTCACACCAACTCTCATTATCCCTCATTATCACCAAAGCCATAGATGAGGGTAAAATGGTTCAAACAGCTTATCTAGATCTCGCCAAGGCTTTCAACACCATCCCCCACTCTGGCATTATAGATAAGCTCACTAAACTAGGTATAAATCCCTATGTCACAAGATGGATTTCCAACTGGCTCATGGACAGTACCCACACTGTGAAAGTAGCGGATTCCAAATCCGACATCAGACCAGTGACAAGTGGAGTGCCACAGGGTTCAGTCCTGGGTCCTCTCCTGTTTGGTATCTACTTCTCTGAAATGCAGGCCAACACAGAAGGTCTTTGGCTAACAAAGCTTGCAGATGACTGCAAACTAGGAGCCATAATTGAAACTCCTAACGATGTGGACAAACTACAAAAGGGCCTCACTGAGACAGATGCCTGGTGTCAAAGCCATGGCCTGAAGCTCAATGGCAAAAAGTGTATTGTCATCCCCTTTGGTAAAAACTCTGTACCCATGAACTACCACATAGCTGGTAGTCTACTTAATGCTGAAAATGTGATGAGACCTTGGGACACAGGTGGACAGTAGTCTCTCCTTTGATAATCACATCACCCCAGTGGTCAGGAATTCCTTCTATGTGGCTCATCTCATCATAAAAGGATTCTCATCCAGAAAAAAAGAGGTCATTGTTCCCCTCTACTCATCACTCATTAGACCCATTATAGAGTACAATGCTCCTTTTGGTATGTACCTCACAAGACATCTACAACAACTGGAAAGACCACAGAAATACCTCACAAAGAGGATTACTGGCCTCAAACAGATGCCCTATGCAGACCGTCTCAAAAAACTACAGCTTTACTCCATCGCATATCGCCTACTCAGGGTGATCTCTGCCTAACATACAAAGCTATGTCAAACCCAGAGCTGTTGGACATGCTCCACTTAAAGAAATCCCAATCCCTCCGAGCTACACGCTCTAGGGACCTTAACCTTGTCACCACAATAAACAGAACATGCTGGAGGGATAGATTCCTGTCCCAGAGACTTCCCATACTCTGGAACAGACTACCTATCTATGTCAAACAGAGCTCCTCATTAGCACTCTTCAAGAAAAATCTTGATGATTGGATGGGAAATGGGAAATTCATCCCGGGGATCACTTCTGTGGCTCTGCTCGACAGGGGCACAGGAAAATAATTTTCTTGGGTGGCGAAAGCCAGGGTACATTTTTTGGCTAGGCTTGTTTGGGCCCTAGGGCCGATAGCCTAGTACCTATCTATGAACCTACCTATGAACCTATGAACCTAGAATCAAACCCCACAGCACTGCACATGCTCTGTCACACCAACTCTCATTACCCCTAGTAACAAACTCCACAGCACAGCATATGCTCTGTCACACCAACTCTCATTATCCCTAGAACCAAACCCCACAGCACTGCACATGCTCTGTCACACCAACTCTCATTACCCCTAGAAACAAACCCCACATCACTGCACATGCTCTGTCACACCAACTCTCATTATTGGTAGAACAAAGCTCCGCAACACTGCACATGCTCTGGAATGTATACACAAAGATTTTTCTATGTAATTGGTCTGAACTGTTCTGTTATTGTTTACACTTGTGTACTGTTTGCATGTGAAATGTGTTGTATTTCATGTATGCTGAGCCAGAAACTCTTTACTACCCTAGTAAACAAATATAAATAAAATATTTCTAGAGGCATCTTCACTAGATCCCTAGATCCAAATAAATCTTAATTCCACTTTGCTCATATCTTGACAGACCCATTGTAGAATATAATGCACATTTTGGCATGTATTTATCTAAACATATCACACAGCTTGAGAGACTTCAGAGATTCATAGCTGAAAAGATCAGTGTGCTGTGAGACTGGCAGTCCTGCCCCTGTACTTCGTCTGTTATAAACTGTTGCTGAGATCTGTGTCCAGACTTTCCAGCCAGGAAAGATCCAGCCCTTTTTGACGTCCTACTTCTTTGCCAGACTAATCACACCTCAAATGCTCAGTTAAAGGAACTAAACCTTCATCAGCAGATAAATAAGACACACTGGCATATAGATTCATGTCCAGGCGTATCCCTCATCTCTGGAACAAACGTCTACTACATGCCAATAAGAACAGCACACTTAGTACCTTGAAGTTAAACCTTGATAATTGGATAGAAGGCATCAAATATTCCCCTGGTCTATGTTGTCTTGCCCTCACTGAGGTTAGAGGGAACTTCTGAATAGACTTTTTTGGCTAGGCTTGTAATTGTCTGTGGATTGATTGCATTGTACTTGCCTATGTACCTATAAATAAGTTACTGTAAGTGCAACAGAATGTAAGTTGATGAAAATATGTGTGTAACCTGGAAAACAAATATTTCCTTGAGAGCCAGTTACAGAGGTCATTATGAGATGAGAGATGATGGCTAATCGTTCATATTAGAGGTGTCATGGTATGCACAAGAAACCCATTGCTTCTTTACACACAATGACCTCTCACAAGTAGTTTGTAGGGCAAGAAAACATTTTTCTCACAAGATTCTAACATGAACCTTGTGCAGAAAATGTTGACTGTGATGACCTGTTACAGATACCATTGACATCCACATGTATTAGGTATGGCCATTTCTTAGAGGCCCAAGGTGGGTAAGGGGATGAGGTATGTGATATCGTGATATATTTCTGGGGAAGTTGTAAGGCATTTACTTTGGATGACTAGTTTCTATCTGAGTTTAAAAAGAAATATATGAAATGGGTAAAAAACGAATATTTTTGTTGGAGAAGAATGTTTTGGTAAACAGAAATGAATGTAGTTTGGTTTTAATGTCCATAAATTTCTTATTTGGCACTTTTTAATTGCAGAATGTTAAGGGAACATGACCAGGTTATGCATATAATACAGGTGAGGAGCTCTTGGGTTTATAATTGATGAAAGTATAAAATTAATTGATGACATAGACTATTCGAGAGATACACTGACATGTTGGAGATACAGAAAGAAATAGACCTGTCAGGTGATGTGGGAGACAATGAGAGTGTGTGAGTAAAGTTAAGAGATACGGTTAGCTATGCATGATAAGGGAAAGTAAGTGGAAAAATGTCAAAAAGCAGACACACCCACTGGAACGAATAGAACATGGAACGAATAGGACATGGAATGAATAGGACATGGAACGAATAGGACATGGAACGAATAGGACATGGAATGAATAGGACATGGAACGAATAGCACATGGAATGAATAGGACATGGAACGAATAGGACATGGAACGAATAGGACATGGAACGAATAGGACATGGAACGAATAGGACATGGAATGAATAGGACATGGAACGAATAGGACATGGAACGAATAGGACATGGAATGAATAGAACATGGAACGAATAGGACATGGAACGAATAGGACATGGAACGAATAGGACATGGAATGAATAGGACATGGAATGAATAGGACATGAAATGAATAGGACATAGGCAAGGCTAGCCACAAACATGTCTTTATGCAAACACCCACTGGAATGAATAGGACATGGAATAGATAGGACATGGAATGAATAGGACATGGAACGAATAGGACATGGAATGAATAGAACATGGAACGAATAGGACATGGAATGAATAGGACATGGAACGAATAGGACATGGAACGAATAGGACATGGAACGAATAGGACATGGAATGAATAGAACATGGAACTAATAGGACATGGAATGAATAGGACATGGAACGAATAGGACATGGAACGAATAGGACATGGAATGAATAGGACATGGAATGAACAGAACATAGGCAAGGCTATCCACAAACATGTCTTTATGCAAACACCCACTGGAATGAATAGGACATGGAATGAATAGGACATGGAACGAATAGGACATGGAACGAATAGGACATGGAATGAATAGGACATGGAATGAATAGGACATGGAATGAATAGGACATGGAACGAATAGCACATGGAATGAATAGAACATGGAATGAATAGGACATGGAATGAATAGGACATGGAACGAATAGGACATGGAATGAATAGGACATGGAATGAATAGGACATGGAACGAATAGGACATGGAATGAATAGGACATGGAACGAATAGGACATGGAATGAATAGGACATGGAACGAATAGGACATGGAATGAATAGGACATGGAACGAATAGGACATGGAACGAATAGGACATGGAATGAATAGGACATGGAATGAATAGGACATGGAACGAATAGGACATGGAATGAATAGGACATGGAACGAATAGGACATGGAACGAATAGGACATGGAATGAATAGGACATGGAATGAATAGGACATGGAACGAATAGGACATGGAATGAATAGGACATGGAATGAATAGAACATGGAAAGAATAGGACATGGAATGAATAGGACATGGAATGAATAGAACATGGAACGAATAGGACATGGAATGAATAGGACATGGAATGAATAGGACATGGAACGAATAGGCCATGGGCAAGGCTATCCACAAACATGTCTTTATGCAAAATAATCAGTTTACTTGATTTCAGAAACTGCAATGGGCATTGTTAGGCTCAGAGTAGGTCAGTGTTTTTTAGAATGCAGCTAACAGTTTGCATAAAGTTTGCACAGCTAAAATAACTAATGTAGGATGGTACTTTACCTGTGTAAATCCTGTTCCCCACTGTACCGCACTGTCATTGATTATGAGTTTCTGGTCTTCATCCTTTTCCATTGAGAATTGTCCCACTTTTACATACTTAAGGGATCCTGTCGGACTAGACTGGTAGTTTAGAACATGCAAAATAAGGAGTCCATCACCTTGAGCATTGAAGAATACATCTTGGCCAACTCTGTTCTTGAAATTAACCTTCCGTAGATAGTGAAGTAACTAATATTTGAAATAAGAAAAGTACTACAGTCATGCCTTTTAAGTTATAGAGTTGTAAATGCTACCTAAAGTCATGGTAACTCTGAAGAAAATGGTTTTGTGAAGCAGATAGTGTTAACAGTATGTGTACAATTACAAAAGGAAAGTTGAAATTAACTACTAAGTGTATGTGCATACTAAATGTTATATCAAACAAGTCTCATGATCAGTGCACTCCATCTTCACTTTGCATAGCCAGATATCCCATATTGGCTGACCATACTGCTTCATAAAATATCTGCTACAGTGCATTACATTACAGTCAGTCTGCAGTTGTTATGAAAGTAAGTGATGCTAGAAAAACTAAGTCTTCCCCTGTGCATTTACAATCCTGTCTGTCTAATGCTTATCTTTTGTCATAGCTTCATAGGTTCATAGGTGTGTACTAGGCTAATGGCCTTGGAGCCTTTATAGGATTACCCTGGCATTGTGCCACCTAACCTTAGTTCCCATTACCTCTGTCGAGTAGAGCCACTGAACTGATCCCCGGGGTGAAATTTCTATTTCCCATCCACTCATCAAGATTTCTCTTGAAGATGGTCAGCGAGGTGCTCTGCTTGACATCTATGGGAAGTCTATTCCAGAGCATGGGCAGTCTCTGGGTTAGGAACTTGTTCCCTCAGCATGTTCTGTTGATTGTGGTAATGAAGTTGAAGTCTCTGGAGTGTGTGGTGTAGTGGGATTTGGATTTCTTTAAATGTGGCATTTCTAACAAGAGGTGGGTCACACATGGTTTTGTAAGTCAAGCAGAGATCACCTCTTAGACGAGATGAAATAGAGAATAGCTGGGGTTTTTTGGGTCTGTCCATGTAGGACAAATGTTTAAGGCCTAGGATCCTCTTTGTGAGGTATTTTTGTGGCCTTTCCAGCTATTGCATGTGTCTAGTGAGGTACATGCCAAATGGGGCATTATACTCAATGACTGATCTAATGAGGGAAGCGTAGAGAGAGATGATGACCTATTTCTTCCTGGATCCAAAAGCCTTGGTAATGAGATGTGCCACAAAGAAGGACTTTCTGATCACAGTAGCAATGTGGTGGTCGAAGGAGAGGTCACTGTCAACCTGTGTCCCCAGATCACTTATAACACCTTCAGTGTTCAGTGGGCTCCCATCAATGTGGTAATTAGTGGGAACTGAGTTTTTCTCAAAGGGGATGATGGCACAATTTTTGGCATTAAGCTTAAGGGCATGGTTTCGACACCAGTCATTGGTCTCAGTGAGGCCTTTCTGTAGGATGTCTGCATCACTTGGGGAGTTAATAATGGCTCCCAGCTTGCCGTAATCTGTGAACTTGGTCAGTCCCTCCGTGTTGTCCTGGACTTCTGAGAAGTAGATGCCAAACAGGAGAGGAACCAGGACCGATCCCTGTGGAACTCCACTCGTGACTGGTTGGCAGTCTGACTTGGAGTTTACCTCTTTCACACTGTGGGTTCTATCATGGTCTATCTTGCTTTCCATAACCTCGCTCCTTCATTTTTAAGAGACATTATACAGATGCAAACCCTAGCCAGACTTTGTGTTCTATCTCAAATGACTTCTTTGTGGCCCCATATACAATTTTGACACCCGTGACTATCATTCCTTTTAGCTACTGGGGCCCCTTCATTTGAAACCTTCTATGCAGATGGCTCCAAAACTCATTTTCATTTGCAGATTTCAAAGGGACATACAATCCCATCTGTCTGATCTTTTTTTACAATCAATCACTTAACCTATCTTTTAGTGATTGTATCGTTTTACTAGTTTGCTTATTTGTTCTTATAGGTTCATAGGTTCATAGGTTCGTACTAGGCTATCTGCCCAAGGGCATTTATAAGCCTAGCCCATAGTTATTTGGCTTTCGCCACCCCTTTAGTTTGAATAAAACTATGCCTATTATGTTGCTGTGCCTCTGTCAAGCAGTGACACTGAAGTAATCCCTGGGGTATATCTGCGATCCCCCATCCATTGGTCAAGATTCCTCTTGAACAAGGCCAGCGAGGTGCTCTGCCTCACATGTACCGGGATTTTGTTCCACAGCATAGGGAGTCTCTGGATGATGAATCTGTCCCTCCAGCACGTTCTATTAATAACCGTGTCAAGGTTTAAGTCTCCCACCCTTGTGGTTCTGAGGGATCTAGATTTTTTGAGGTGAAGCATATTCATCAAATCAGGGTTTGACATGGCCTTATATGTCAGGCACAGGTCTCCTCTGAGCAAGCGGTATGAGACTGAATAGAGCTGGAGTTCTTTCAGTCGGGCAGCATAAGACATATTTTTGAGACCCTTTATCCTTTTGGTGAGGAACTTTTGGGGCTTTTCCAGCTGCTGCAGGTGTCGGGTCAGATACATTCTGAATGGGGCATTGTACTCAATCATAGGTCTAATGAGTGATGAGTACAGGGGGACGATGACCTCCCTTGATCTAGATGTGAATCCCTTCATGATCAGGTGGGCAATGTAGAAGGTTTTCCTAACTACTTTAGCAACATGAGTGTCAAGCGAAGGCTACTGTCAACCTGGGTCCCCAGATCCCTGATGACTTCTTCTGTGCTCAGTGGATTGCCACCTATATGGTAGCTAGGGGTAACCTTGTTTTTCCCGAAGGGTATGACTATGCATTTCTTGGCATTTAACTTTAGGCCATGGCTCTGGCACCAGTTATCCGTTTCTGTGAGGCCCTTCTGAAGGATATCTGTGTCAGATGTGTTTTCGACTATGGCCCAGTTTGCAGTCGTCTGCAAACTTTGTCAGCCATAACCCTCCTGTGTTTGCTTGTACTTCAGAAAAGTAGATGCCGAACAAGAGTGGACCCAGGACTGATCCCTGTGGGACACCACTTGTGACAGGCTTTGAGTCTGACATGGCTCCAGCAACTCTGACCCTGTGGGTTCTGTCACTTAGCCAGTTTGCAACCCATCTTGTGATGTATGGGTTTACATTCAAGCTGATGAGTTTTTCGATGATACCTGAGTGGGGTATTGTGTCGAAGGCCTTTGCCAGGTCAAGGTAGGCTGTATGGACTGCCTTTCCCTCATCAATGGCCTTGGTGACTGTCTCGAAAAAGTCAACCAAGTTTAAAAGGCATGATCTGCCTTTGACAAAGCCAAACTGGGTTGGATCCAAAGTCTGCAAGTTCCCTATGTCTTTATTTATGAGTTCCATTATGATCCTCTCCATGGCTTTGCCGATAAGGCTTGTCAAGCTAATGGGATGGTAATTTCCAGGGTTGGTGGAGGCACTGCCCTTGTGAAGTGGGACCACAGTCGCCGTGCGCCACTCCTTGGGTACGTATCCTGAGGTGAGGCTAAGATTAAACAGCTGTCCTAACTGCGGGTTTAATTCCTCATTGAGTTCGTGGAGCACACAGCCAGGGACACCATCCGGTCCCATGGATGCTGTGTTTTTTGCTTTGGAGAGAGCAGTTCTCACCTGGGTGTTGGAGATGTTTGGGGGGCTACAATCCTCTGGTATAGATATCTCTCCTTTTGGGGGGGAGGGGGGGAGAAGTTTGCACTGAACCTGTCAGCCAGTATGTTGGCAATGTGTGTAGGTTCAGTAATCTTCACATCATTTTGAACTAATTCTGAGCATATCTGGGAGTTTCCTCCTAGGTTTCTAACATAGCTAAAGAAGGCCTTATGATTGTCTTTTGAGTCCTTGGTGATTTTTCTCTCAAAATTTGCCTTGGATGATTTTATGAGAGCTCTTAGTTTTTTACTTATAATGATCAAAGGTGTCTTACCTTTCAAGGATTTTGCTCTATCTTGTAGTAGCTTCCTCCTTTTGTTGTAGAGCTTGTTTATGGCTGGGGTCCACCAGACTGGACGCTTGCCTTTGGTACAAAGAGTCTTCGTTTTGTTTGGGATTGCCTGATCCATGCAGTCCTGTAGGTGCTGGTAGAAGGCATTTGTAAGTGATTCAGTGGTTTGAGTAATGTTTACCACTGGCTCAGGGGCCTTAAAGGAGACCACATTAGTTTTAGAAGTGTGAAGTCGGCTTTTGAGAAGTTTTTCACTGTGGTCTTTTTTATTTCAGGTGGGGGCGGGATGAGGACCTCCAGCGAGATTAGTTTATGATCTGATCTCACCAGTGAGGGGTATACTTCCGGTGTTGAACATTTTGATCCCATGTTCATGATGATGAGATCAAGTATGTTTTCTCCTCTTGTGGGGATGGTGACTAGTTGTTCCATGGCATTTGAGTTTATGAACTCCAGGAACCTTTGGGCTAGAGTGTTTGGGCTTGAGTAGTGTTCCCAGTCTATATTAGGGTAGTTGAAGTCACCTAGTATGATAGTGTTTGGAGATACATTTATCCCCTCCATTGTTTTCAGGAAGGCCATGTGAGGTTCCTGAGTTTGAGAGGGTAGCCTGTAACATGCTACAAATTGCAGAGCAGTCTTGCCTATGGTTAATTGCACCTGGATGGTCTCCGATGCATCGTGCGTTGCCACCAACCTTGAGGTGTGGGTGTCCTTTATGAATATGGACACCCCCCCTCCTTTCTTGGTGTTGTCCGGATTTTGGGGCCGGAACGCATGATATGAGGTGAAACCTGCTAGTGCTGGGGTGCTCTCAGGAGCCTTGAACCAGGTTTCTGTCACAGCACAGACATCGATGTTCTCCATATTGAGAAGGACCTCGAGTGCGTGCATCTTGAGATTGAGACTTCTGGCATTGAGCAGCATTACCCTTAGTTTTTTTACTTTTTTGTGTTCTAGGGTGGTAGGTTTAGAATTTGAGCCTTGCCTAAAAAAGGCACAATCGCTGCTTGTACATTTGTTATTTAATCAATGGCACTTAAGTAAAGGTGAACTTGAACATGTCAGTTTACCTTTAGGGAACCAAACTTAGCTTGCATTCCAGGACACCATTATGGAGCTTAGCCCAAGTTCCCAACTAATCCAGAATGCTCTGGTTTAATGACTTAGTCAGAATCACAGAGGGTGAAATGTAGGTTTAACAGAATCAAACCTTGGGCTCCTAGAAGTAGCTTAATAATGGCTTATAGCCTCCATGATAACTCCTTGACTCAAATCTTTTTAATGACAATCTTTTTTTTTTTTTTTTTTTTTTTTAAGAATGGTATTGTTTGTAATATCAAAGGCCGCAATAAAAACAAAAAGCAAACATTACGCATATTTGGAAGTGATTTTATGGCATAATTCATGAAATTGTTTTCAGTTATTGTATATACTTACATAACAGCCATTTCTAGATAAAATGCATGCACTATTTTACTTACTAAATAGCTATTTATCATATTTAAATGTTCTCCATAAATATAGTATTTATTCTTTATAAAACATAAACTATTTCATTCATTCAGATCACGGGGGCAATTGTTATATATTTCCAAAATTGCCATCATTTTGGTTAGAATTTCATTTCTTCTTTTCATTTATTTTGTGAATTTATTATTCCAAACTATTTATCATGGACTTCCTGATGGAGCAATAGAAATTCTGTAAATTTAACTTCAGCTTCATTTAACCTGTTTTTGTTATTTTTTTTTATTACTGTAGCGAATACAATCCAAAAAGGGAATGATTATTAACATTTACACCTACTGGCATTTGAATAATATATAAAATCATAATTTTGTAAGCTTAAAATTGACTGTTCATAATGCTTAGCCATATGCTTTCATTTACTAACAATAACTTCCAGTTTTTATACATTCAAAAATGTATTTCCAATCTGCATCTATATTATATATATCTACAACTTCTACAACTTATATTATTTTATTTTTTTTGTGATTCTATTTTATGAGAGAGATAAAATGTTTTGTTTCAGAATTTCCATGCAGCTATGAATCTATCTTAGCTCATCAAACCCACTTCATCCAAAGCAAAACAATTACAAATGAAACAGTTAGCTTTTATTTGTTTATATATTAATCTGGCCTTTTGTAATAAGGGTGTCATTTCTCCTCTGCATTGTTAGGTTAACCACCTGTGATATCACTTTGCATTTCCAGACAAGAGCAAAACCCGATTGCATTTACCTTCTGTGATGAATCTGTTGAATATTAAGTCACTGTTATAATACCTCCTGCTGTTTCTTTGCTACGGACAATAACATGATAATTTATCAGCGATGTATTAAAGAGGAGGAAAGAGATATAATGGAAGGAATGCAGCCCTTTTATCATTGGCTCGCATGTAGCTTGCAGTTTGGACAATAGTCCACATATTAGGACTGATGTCAGGCCCTTTCCTCAATGAATGCTTCACAGTTTCAGGCACACTATGACAAAGAGTATCTTCATGACCTGGAATGATAGTACTTAAGTAATGCCATAGAACGAATCACAGTAGATACATTTTATTTTTTATTTGTATCTGTTTTCCAGAGTAGAGCACTGATCTCCATTGACATTTTTTAGATTCAGCCTGGGAGCAGCTTAAGAGACGTGCACTGAGTCACACAGTTAGTCAATGAAGGCAGACAGAATCAAACTTTGCCCCACTGGAACATTGGAAACATTTATGCAGACATTAGCAATATAAATATATACCTCACTCAGTTTGGAGGGCAGATCCTGCCTCCTGAACCTAATAAGCTTTTTTAAAATGATACAGAGGCTGTGTAGAGTGGTCACTCTATGTATGCATGCTGATTAAAATGATACAGACGCTGTGTAGAGTGGTCACTCTATGTATGCATGCTGATTAAAATGATACAGACGCTGTGTAGAGTGGTCACTCTATGTATGCATGCTGATTAAAATGATACAGACGCTGTGTAGAGTGGTCACTCTATGTATGCATGCTGATTAAAATGATACAGAGACTGTGTAGAGTGGTCACTCTATGTATGCATGCTGATTAAAATGATACAGAGGCTGTGTAGAGTGGTCACTCTATGTATGCATGTTGATTAAAATGATACAGAGGCTGTGTAGAGTGGTCACTCTATGTATGCATGCTGATTAAAATGATACAGAGGCTGTGTAGAGTGGTCACTCTGTATGCATGCTGATTAAAAGGATACAGAGGCTGTGTAGAGTGGTCACTATGTATGCATGCTGATTAAAATGATACAGAGGCTGTGTAGAGAGGTCACTCTATGTATGCATGCTGATTAAAATGATACAGAGGCTGTGTAGAGTGATTACTCTATGTATGCATGCTGATTAAAATGATACAGAAGCTGTGTAGAGTGGTCACTCTATATATGCATGCTGATTAAAATGATACAGAGGCTGTGTCGAGTGGTTACTCTATGTATGCATGCTGATTAAAATGATACAGAGGCTGTGTAGAGTGGTCACTCTATGTATGCATGCTGATTAAAAGGATACAGAGGCTGTGTAGAGTGGTCACTCTATGTATGCATGCTGATTAAAATGATACAGAGGCTGTGTAGAGTGGTCACTCTATGTATGCATGCTGATTAAAAGGATACAGAGGCTGTGTAGAGTGGTTACTCTATGTATGAATGCTGATTAAAATGATACAGAAGCTGTGTAGAGTGGTCACTCTATGTATGCATGCTGATTAAAATGATACAGAGGCTGTGTAGAGTGATTACTCTATGTATGCATGCTGATTAAAATGATACAGAAGCTGTGTAGAGTGGTCACTCTACATATGCATGCTGATTAAAATGATACAGAGGCTGTGTCGAGTGGTTACTCTATGTATGCATGCTGATTAAAATGATACAGAAGCTGTGTAGAGTGGTCACTCTATATGCATGCTGATTAAAATGATACAGAGGCTGTGTAGAGTGGTTACTCTATGTATGCTTGCTGATTAAAATGATACAGAGGCTGTGTAGAGTGGTCACTCAATGTATGCATGCTGATTAAAATGATACAGATGCTGTGTAGACTGGTCACTCTATGTATGCATGCTGATTAAAATGATAAAGAGGCTGTGTAGACAGGTCACTTTATGTATGCATGCTGATTAAAATGATACAGAGGCTGTGTAGAGTGGTTACTCCATGTATACATGCTGATTAAAATGATACAGAGGCTGTGTAGAGTGGTCACTCTATGTATGCATGCTGATTAAAATGATACAGACGCTGTGTAGACTGGTCACTTTATGTATGCATGCTGATTAAAATGATACAGAGGCTGTGTAGAGTGGACACTCTATGTATGCATGCTGATTAAAATGATACAGAGGCTGTGTAGAGTGGTCACTCTATGTATGCATGTTGATTAAAATGATACAGAGGCTGTGTCGAGTGGTTACTCTATGTATGCATGCTGATTAAAATGATACAGAGGCTGTGTAGAGTGGTCACTCTATGTATGCATGCTGATTAAAAGGATAGAGAGGCTGTGTAGAGTGGTCACTCTATGTATGCATGCTGATTAAAATGATACAGAAGCTGTGTAGAGTGGTCACTCTATATATGCATGCTGATTAAAATGATACAGAGGCTGTGTTGAGTGGCTACTCTATGTATGCATGCTGATTAAAATGATACAGACGCTGTGTAGACTGGTCACTCTATATATGCATGCTGATTAAAATGATACAGAGGCTGCGTAGAGTGGTTACTCTATGTATGCATGCTGATTAAAATGATACAGAAGCTGTGTAGAGTGGTCACTCTATATATGCATGCTGATTAAAATGATACAGACGCTGTGTCGAGTGGTTACTCTATGTATGCATGCTGATTAAAATGATACAGAGGCTGTGTCGAGTGGTTACTCTATGTATGCATGCTGATTAAAATGATACAGAGGCTGTGTAGAGTGGTCACTCTATGTATGCATGCTGATTAAAAGGATACAGAGGCTGTGTAGAGTGGTCACTCTATGTATGCATGCTGATTAAAATGATACAGAGGCTGTGTAGAGTGGTCACTCTATGTATGCATGCTGATTAAAATGATACAGAGGCTGTGTCGAGTGGTCACTCTATGTATGCATGCTTATTAAAATGATACAGAGGCTGTGTAGAGTGGTCACTCTATGTATGCATGCTGATTAAAATGATACAGAGGCTGTGCAGAGTGGTTACTTTGTGTATGCATGCTGATTAAAATGATACAGAGGCTGTGTAGAGTGGTCACTGTATGCATGCATGCTGATTAAAAGGATACAGAGGCTGTGTCGAGTGGTCACTCTGTATGCATGCTGATTAAAATGATACAGAGGCTGTGCAGAGTGGAAACTTTGTGTATGCATGCTGATTAAAATGATACACAGGCTGTGTAGACTGGTCACTCTATGTATGCATGATGATTAAAATGATACAGAGGCTGTGTAGAGTGGTCACTCTGTATGCATGCTGATTAAAATGATACAGAGGCTGTGTAGAGTGGTTACTCTATGTATGCATGCTGATTAAAATGATACAGAGGCTGTGTAGAGTGGTCACTCTATGTATGCATGCTGATTAAAATGATATAGAGGCTGTGTAGAGTGGTCACTCTATATATGCATGCTGATTAAAATAATACAGAGGCTGTGTCGAGTGGTCACTCTATGTATGCATGCTGATTAAAATGATACAGAGGCTGTGTCGAGTGGTCACTGTATGTATGCATGCTGAATAAAATGATACAGAGGCTGTGTAGAGTGGTCGCTCTATGTATGCATGCTGATTAAAATGATACAGAGGCTGTGCAGAGTGGTCACTTTGTGTATGCATGCTGATTAAAATGATACAGAGGCTGTGTCGGGTGGTCACTCTGTATGCATGCTGATTAAAATGATACAGACGCTGTGTCGAGTGGTCACTCTATGTATGCATGCTGATTAAAATGAAACAGAGGCTGTGTAGAGTGGTCAATCTATGTATGCATGCTGATTAAAATGATACAGACGCTGTGTAGAGTGGTCACTCTATGTATGCATGCTGATTAAAATGAAACAGAGGCTGTGTAGAGTGGTCACTCTATGTATGCATGCTGATTAAAATGATACAGAGGCTGTGTAGAGTGGTCACTCTATGTATGCATGCTGATTAAAAGGACACAGACGCTGTGTCGAGTGGTCACTCTATGTATGCATGCTGATTAAAATGATACAGAGGCTGTGTCGAGTGGTCACTCTATGTATGCATGCTGATTAAAATGATACAGAGGCTGTGTAGAGTGGTCACTCTATGTATGCATGCTGATTAAAAGGATACAGAGGCTGTGTAGAGTGGTCACTCTATGTATGCATGCTGATTAAAATGATACAGAGGCTGTGTAGAGTTGTCACTCTATGTATGCATGCTGATTAAAAGGATACAGACGCTGTGTAGAGTGGTCACTCTATGTATGCATGCTGACTAAAATGATACAGATGCTGTGTCGAGTGGTCACTCTATGTATGCATGCTGATTAAAATGATACAGAGGCTGTGTAGAGTGGTAACTCTATGTATGCATGCTGATTAAAAGGATACAGAGGCTGTGTAGAGTGGTCACTCTATGTATGCATGCATGCTGATTAAAATGATACAGAGGCTGTGTCGAGTGGTCACTCTATGTATGCATGCTGATTAAAATGATACAGAGGCTGTGTAGAGTGGTCACTCTATGTATGCATGCTGATTAAAAGGATACAGACGCTGTGTAGAGTGGTCACTCTATGTATGCATGCTGATTAAAAGGATACAGACGCTGTGTAGAGTGGTCACTCTATGTATGCATGCTGATTAAAAGGATACAGACGCTGTGTAGAGTGGTCACTCTATGTATGCATGCTGATTAAAATGATACAGACGCTGTGTAGAGTGGTCACTCTATGTATGCATGCTGGTTAAAATGATACAGAGGCTGTGTCGAGTGGTCACTCTGTATGCATGCTGATTAAAATGATACAGAGGCTGTGTCGAGTGGTCACTCTATGTATGCATGCTGATTAAAATGATACAGAGGCTGTGTAGAGTGGTCACTCTATGTATGCATGCTGATTAAAATGATACAGAGGCTGTGTAGAGTGGTCACTCTATGTATGCATGCTGATTAAAATGATACAGAGGCTGTGTAGAGTGTTCACTCTGTATGTATGCTGATTAAAATGATACAGACGCTGTGTCGAGTGGTCACTCTATGTATGCATGCTGATTAAAATGATACAGAGGCTGTGTAGAGTGGTCACTCTATGTATGCATGCTGATTAAAATGATACAGAGGCTGTGTAGAGTGGTCACTCTGTATGCATGCTGATTAAAATGATACAGAGGCTGTATAGAGTGGTCACTCTATGTATGCATGCTGATTAAAATGATACAGAGGCTGTGTTGAGTGGTCACTCTGTATGCATGCTGATTAAAATGATACAGAGGCTGTGTCGAGTGGTCACTCTATGTATGCATGCTGATTAAAATGATACAGAGGCTGTGTCGAGTGGTCACTCTGTATGCATGCTGATTAAAATGATACAGAGGCTGTGTCGAGTGGTTACTCTATGTATGCATGCTGATTAAAATGATACAGAGGCTGTGTAGAGTGGTCACTCTATGTATGCATGCTGATTAAAATGATACAGAGGCTGTGTAGAGTGAACACTCTATGCATGCATGCTGATTAAAATGATACAGAGGCTGTGTAGAGTGGTCACTCTATGTATGCATGCTGATTAAAATGATACAGACGCTGTGTAGAGTGGTCACTATGTATGCATGCTGATTAAAATGATACAGACGCTGTGTCTAGTGGTCACTCTATGTATGCATGCTGATTAAAATGATACAGATGCTGTGTAGAGTGGTCACTCTGTATGCATGCTGATTAAAATGATACAGAGGCTGTGTCGAGTGGTCACTCTATGTATGCATGCTGATTAAAATGATACAGAGGCTGTGTAGAGTGGTCACTGTATGTATGCATGCTGATTAAAATGATACAGAGGCTGTGTAGAGTGGTCACTCTGTATGCATGCTGATTAAAATGATACAGAGGCTGTATAGAGTAGTCACTCTATGTATGCATGCTGATTAAAATGATACAGAGGCTGTGTCGAGTGGTCACTCTGTATGCATGCTGATTAAAATGATACAGAGGCTGTGTCGAGTGGTCACTCTATGTATGCATGCTGATTAAAATGATACAGACGCTGTGTAGAGTGGTCACTCTATGTATGCATGCTGATTAAAATGATACAGAAGCTGTGTCGAGTGGTCACTCTGTATGCATGCTGATTAAAATGATACAGACGCTGTGTCGAGTGGTCAATCTATGTATGCATGCTGATTAAAATGATACAGAGGCTGTGTAGAGTGGTCACTCTATGTATGCATGCTGACTAAAATGATACAGAGGCTGTGTAGAGTGGTCACTCTATGTATGCATGCTGAATTAAATGATACAGAGGCTGTGTAGAGTGGTCACTCTGTATGCATGCTGATTAAAATGATACAGACGCTGTGTCGAGTGGTCACTCTATGTATGCATGCTGATTAAAATGATACAGAGGCTGTGTAGAGTGGTCACTCTATGCATGCATGCTGATTAAAATGATACAGAGGCTGTGTAGAGTGGTCACTCTGTATGCATGCTGAATAAAATGATACAGAGGCTGTGTCGAGTGGTCACTCTGTATGCATGCTGATTAAAATGATACAGAGGCTGTGTCGAGTGGTCACTCTATGTATGCATGCTGATTAAAATGATACAGAGGCTGTGTCGAGTGGTCACTCTGTATGCATGCTGATTAAAATGATACAGACGCTGTGTCGAGTGGTTACTCTATGTATGCATGCTGATTAAAATGATACAGACGCTGTGTAGAGTGGTCACTCTATGTATGCATGCTGATTAAAATGATACAGAGGCTGTGTAGAGTGGACACTCTATGCATGCATGCTGATTAAAATGATACAGAGGCTGTGTAGAGTGGTCACTCTATGTATGCATGCTGATTAAAATGATACAGACGCTGTGTAGAGTGGTCACTATGTATGCATGCTGATTAAAATGATACAGACGCTGTGTCGAGTGGTCACTCTATGTATGCATGCTGATTAAAATGATACAGACGCTGTGTAGAGTGGTCACTCTGTATGCATGCTGATTAAAATGATACAGAGGCTGTGTCGAGTGGTCACTCTATGTATGCATGCTGATTAAAATGATACAGAGGCTGTGTAGATTGGTCACTCTATGTATGCATGCTGATTAAAATGATACAGACGCTGTGTAGAGTGGTCACTCTGTATGCATGTTGATTAAAATGATACAGAGGCTGTATAGAGTGGTCACTCTATGTATGCATGCTGATTAAAATGATACAGAGGCTGTGTCGAGTGGTCACTCTGTATGCATGCTGATTAAAATGATACAGAGGCTGTGTCGAGTGGTCACTCTATGTATGCATGCTGATTAAAATGATACAGAGGCTGTGTCGAGTGGACACTCTGTATGCATGCTGATTAAAATGATACAGAGGCTGTGTCGAGTGGTTACTCTATGTATGCATGCTGATTAAAATGATACAGAGGCTGTGTCGAGTGATCACTCTATGTATGCATGCTGATTAAAATGATACAGAGGCTGTGTAGAGTGGACACTCTATGCATGCATGCTGATTAAAATGATACAGAGGCTGTGTAGAGTGGTCACTCTATGTATGCATGCTGATTAAAATGATACAGACGCTGTGTAGAGTGGTCACTATGTATGCATGCTGATTAAAATGATACAGATGCTGTGTCGAGTGGTCACTCTATGTATGCATGCTGATTAAAATGATACAGACGCTGTGTAGAGTGGTCACTCTGTATGCATGCTGATTAAAATGATACAGAGGCTGTGTTGAGTGGTCACTCTATGTATGCATGCTGATTAAAAGGATACAGACGCTGTGTAGAGTGGTCACTCTATGTATGCATGCTGATTAAAATGATACAGAGGCTGTGTAGAGTGGTCACTCTATGTATGCATGCTGATTAAAATGATACAGAGGCTGTGTAGAGTGGTCACTCTATGTATGCATGCTGATTAAAATGATACAGAGGCTGTGTAGAGTGGACACTCTATGCATGCATGCGGATTAAAATGATACAGAGGCTGTGTAGAGTGGTCACTCTATGTATGCATGCTGATTAAAATGATACAGACGCTGTGTAGAGTGGTCACTATGTATGCATGCTGATTAAAATGATACAGACGCTGTGTCGAGTGGTCACTCTATGTATGCATGCTGATTAAAAGGATACAGACGCTGTGTAGAGTGGTCACTCTATGTATGCATGCTGATTAAAATTATACAGAGGCTGTGTCGAGTGGTCACTCTATGTATGCATGCTGATTAAAATGATACAGAGGCTGTGTAGAGTGGTCATTCTATGTTTGCATGCTGATTAAAATGATACAGAGGCTGTGTAGAGTGGACACTCTATGCATGCATGCTGATTAAAATGATACAGAGGCTGTGTAGAGTGGTAACTCTATGTATGCATGCTGATTAAAATGATACAGACGCTGTGTAGAGTGGTCACTATGTATGCATGCTGGTTAAAATGATACAGACGCTGTGTCGAGTGGTCACTCTATGTATGCATGCTGATTAAAATGATACAGACGCTGTGTAGAGTGGTCACTCTGTATGCATGCTGATTAAAATGATACAGAGGCTGTGTCGAGTGGTCACTCTATGTATGCATGCTGATTAAAATGATACAGAGGCTGTGTAGAGTGGTCACTCTATGTATGCATGCTGATTAAAATGATACAGAGGCTGTGTAGAGTGGTCACTCTGTATGCATGCTGATTAAAATGATACAGAGACTGTATAGAGTGGTCACTCTATGTATGCATGCTGATTAAAATGATACAGAGGCTGTGTCGAGTGGTCACTCTGTATGCATGCTGATTAAAATGATACAGAGGCTGTGTCGAGTGGTCACTCTATGTATGCATGCTGATTAAAATGATACAGAGGCTGTGTCGAGTGGTCATTCTGTATGCATGCTGATTAAAATGATACAGAGGCTGTGTCGAGTGGTTACTCTATGTATGCATGCTGATTAAAATGATACAGAGGCTGTGTAGAGTGGTCACTCTATGTATGCATGCTGATTAAAATGATACAGAGGCTGTGTAGAGTGGACACTCTATGCATGCATGCTGATAAAATGATACAGAGGCTGTGTAGAGTGGTCACTCTATGTATGCATGCTGATTAAAATGATACAGACGCTGTGTAGAGTGGTCACTATGTATGAATGCTGATTAAAATGATACAGACGCTGTGTCGAGTGGTCACTCTATGTATGCATGCTGATTAAAATGATACAGACGCTGTGTAGAGTGGTCACTCTGTATGCATGCTGATTAAAATGATACAGAGGCTGTGTCGAGTGGTCACTCTATGTATGCATGCTGATTAAAATGATACAGAGGCTGTGTTGAGTGGTCACTGTATGTATGCATGCTGATTAAAATGATACAGAGGCTGTGTAGAGTGGTCACTCTGTATGCATGCTGATTAAAATGATACAGAGGCTGTGTAGAGTGGTCACTCTGTATGCATGCTGATTAAAATGATACAGAGGCTGTGTAGAGTGGTCACTCTGTATGCATGCTGATTAAAATGATACAGAGGCTGTGTAGAGTGGTCACTCTGTATGCATGCTGATTAAAAGGATACAGACGCTGTGTCGAGTGGTCACTCTATGTATGCATGCTGATTAAAATGATACAGACGCTGTGTAGAATGGTCACTCTGTATGCATGCTGATTAAAATGATACAGAGGCTGTGTCGAGTGGTCACTCTATGTATGCATGCTGATTAAAATGATACAGAGGCTGTGTAGAGTGGACACTCTATGTATGCATGCTGATTAAAATTATACAGAGGCTGTGTCGAGTGGTCACTCTATGTATGCATGCTGATTAAAATGATACAGAGGCTGTGTAGAGTGGTCACTCTATGTATGCATGCTGATTAAAAGGATACAGACGCTGTGTAGAGTGGTCACTCTATGTATGCATGCTGATTAAAATTATACAGAGGCTGTGTCGAGTGGTCACTCTATGTATGCATGCTGATTAAAATGATACAGAGGCTGTGTAGAGTGGTCACTCTATGTATGCATGCTGATTAAAATGATACAGAGGCTGTGTAGAGTGGACACTCTATGCATGCATGCTGATTAAAATGATACAGAGGCTGTGTAGAGTGGTCACTCTATGTATGCATGCTGATTAAAATGATACAGACGCTGTGTAGAGTGGTCACTATGTATGCATGCTGATTAAAATGATACAGAGGCTGTGTCGAGTGGTCACTCTATGTATGCATGCTGATTAAAATGATACAGAGGCTGTGTAGAGTGGTCATTCTATGTATGCATGCTGATTAAAATGATACAGAGGCTGTGTAGAGTGGTCACTCTGTATGCATGCTGATTAAAATGATACAGAGACTGTATAGAGTGGTCACTCTATGTATGCATGCTGATTAAAATGATACAGAGGCTGTGTCGAGTGGTCACTCTGTATGCATGCTGATTAAAATGATACAGAGGCTGTGTCGAGTGGTCACTCTATGTATGCATGCTGATTAAAATGATACATAGGCTGTGTCGAGTGGTCACTCTGTATGCATGCTGATTAAAATGATACAGAGGCTGTGTCGAGTGGTTACTCTATGTATGCATGCTGATTAAAATGATACAGAGGCTGTGTAGAGTGGTCACTCTATGTATGCATGCTGATTAAAATAATACAGAGGCTGTGTAGACTGGACACTCTATGCATGCATGCTGATTAAAATGATACAGAGGCTGTGTAGAGTGGTCACTCTATGTATGCATGCTGATTAAAATGATACAGACGCTGTGTAGAGTGGTCACTATGTATGAATGCTGATTAAAATGATACAGATGCTGTGTCGAGTGGTCACTCTATGTATGCATGCTGATTAAAATGATACAGACGCTGTGTAGAGTGGTCACTCTGTATGCATGCTGATTAAAATGATACAGAGGCTGTGTCGAGTGGTCACTCTATGTATGCATGCTGATTAAAATGATACAGAGGCTGTGTCGAGTGGTCACTGTATGTATGCATGCTGATTAAAATGATACAGAGGCTGTGTAGAATGGTCACTCTGTATGCATGCTGATTAAAATGATACAGAGGCTGTGTAGAGTGGTCACTCTGTATGCATGCTGATTAAAATGATACAGAGGCTGTGTAGAGTGGTCACTCTGTATGCATGCTGATTAAAATGATACAGAGGCTGTGTTGAGTGGTCACTCTGTATGCATGCTGATTAAAAGGATACAGAGGCTGTGTCGAGTGGTCACTCTGTATGCATGCTGATTATCTTTCGCTGGCCAAGGCTTTTGATACTGTCCCATATGATGGCATTATTGAAAAGAATGACAAACTTAATTGAAGCCCCAGCATTACTAGGGCATGGGTTGCAAACTGGCTGTTCAACCGATCCCAAATTATGAAAGATGATGGTAGCATCTCTGAACATAATACTGTAACTGGTAGAGTAACACAGAGATCTGTGCTGGACCATGTTCTCTTTCACATGTAGTTTACAGACATACAAGACAATGTGCCATTATTGTGGTTGACCACTGAAAGCTGTGACAGTTATCCACTAAACTATTCCAAGAACAATCAGGATATTGACATACCTAGATCAGTGAAAACAGTTTCAAGCTAAATGGAAAAAAAAAGATATCCAGTGAAAAAAGTTGTTTCCACTTCACATGTTATAAATAGTACTCACCTTCAGACAGATATGGTCATAAGAGACTTGGGTACTTATGGATGACTACTCTCTCTCCTTCGTTAATGATGTTTCCATCATGTCAGGAATTCCTTCTATGAGGTCCAATTAATGTCAAAGGGAATATCTTCAAGATCCAGAGAAGTCATCCTATGACTGTACTCTTCCCTTATCAGACGTATCACTGAAAATAATGTCCCCTCGATATCTACAAATGTGATTACATCACTCAGCTGAAAAGGTTCTGATGAGTTTTAACCAAGAACATTAAAGGCATTAAAAATGTCAGCTATCCTAATGCAGTGGCGGCTGGTGACTTCAAATCAAAGGGGGGCTGCAGGAGACAGCTGAATGGGTGGGGTCAATGGGGATGGGTGTGACCAACTAGAAAGGGGAGGAGCTATGCTCAAAACCACAAAAACTTTAATTAAATAAGCTGCCCTGCATGCCAAACCATCATTATGGGAGTCCAATCAAGACAAAATGAAGTGTAGAAGAAAAAAAATATTTCAATCCATTGGCTGCATGACAGCTTACTTAATATCTAGATGGAAACAAAAAGAATGTGAGGCATGAAAAAATAAATTACTTTTTAAATACATTACAGGAATGCCAGTCAAAATCAAGTTTAAGAAAAACAAGCAGCACTTAACTCAAATCACTTCTCCTTGCACTCCAGTTCTAATTATAATTTATATTCAGCTTTATAAAAGTACCAAGTAACATGCTGAAAGTAGCAATCTCTGTGATACCCTTACTTGTAAAAATGTTTCTTATCCAAAAAAGACCTGCTGCCTGACAACTATCTACTTGTTTCATGGGGAAAACATGATCAAAGTAAAAAATGAAAAGCAAACAAGAAACAAGCTCAACATATATTGCTTAAAGGATTACTGCACAGGATATGGACCACGCATGATACATTGGCATTCTGTTTAGTTTTCAGGTAAAGCCTGTAATGAGCTTAACATAATCTAATCCTAGCCTTTATTACAAATACTGTCATATGCATTTCAATACCCAAGGCTTATACATTATCTAGTTATGTAAGCATTCTCTGCATGGCAACAACAGAAAGGCTTTCAATGTTGGCAATACTGCTTATTAAAACTTACTTGCATCTTACAATATCAGACAAGCTTACCTGATGGTCATTAAAGCACAGCTACTTAAACACAGAGCAAAAGGCACTTTCTGAATAATAATAATAAGCATATATCAACAGTATAAAAATGACAGAAACCAGAACATTCTGCAAAATCAATGACAGATGGAAAGCCACTGTAATACTTGTGTTTACCTTGGATGGGGGGGAATAGTCTGCACATTTACACTGCAAAACTGCTCCTTGCCTTGCTTGAACACACCCAGAGTCACTACATGGGGGAGTGGGGTGCAACAAGTTTGTCACAATTTGAAATGTCTCTGGCTGACTGCGATGGCCCTGACACATTTGTCATACCTCTCAACCTCAGAGCAAGAAATCTGGACAAAGCCATACATAGAAGTGGGACAAAGGCCCAAAAATAAGGACAATTTTTAAATATTGCTCTTATAAACTTAGAAAGATAATAGAATAGTAGGTCTTGTATTAGTATGAATTTTCTGAAAGGTACAAAATCTGAAACTCAAATGTCTTTCATTATTTTTTAACTTCAGTCTTTAATGATTTGCCACTAATCTGCAAAAAAAAAACACAATTTTATGAAAAATGGACCAAAAATGTGATGCAAAAATATAAAATAGCCACACAATACAGCTGGGAACCTATCATAGAAGGGACACTTTTAATATTAGTACTGCTAACTTGAGCAGCTGACAAAATAAAATAATCTACATGCATTTCTGAAATAAAAGTAATCTATAACTGATTATTACAATTACTTATTAATTGTAAACCCTCCATGTTTTCTTCCAAAATTGCTATTTTGCAGAGGTATTATTAGGGGAAGAGCAACATTTTGAGCCAAAATCGGGAACAGTTGGGAGGTTTAGATATGCCTAATTCTATAAAGCAATTTTATTTGCACGTACCTCTCAACCTGTTAATGCAGGAAATCTGGACAAGGCCAAATATACTGGGGGAACAAACAAACACTACTAAAAATTGCTCTTGTATAAACTTAAAGACAGTTGATAGAATAACAGGTCTTGCTTTAGCATGCATTTTTCTGAAGGTTATGATGTAAAACTCAATGTCTGTCATTTAGTGACTTCATTCCTAAATGATTTAGCGTTGTCGCCTCATAGCAAGACGTTGTCCCGTTCGATTCTCAGCTAGAGCGTCTTCTGTGTGGAGGCATACGTGAATGGGGCATGCCTTCATTGAAGGTTGTGCGTCAGGGCTGGTAACCCGATACGTAAAAATCCACTACCAATCATTAGCGGACCGGAGTTCCTCTGTGGCGACCCTTAACCGGGAAAAGCCAAAAGACACAAACAAATTCCTAAATGATTTGCCAGAAAACCACACATTTTATGAGGAACAAACCAAAAATAAGAAGCAAATATCTATTCATTCTGCAAAAATATTGACAGCTGAGAGGTATAGTTCAACCAGGGCTGTTTGAGTTTGTTGCCCTTCCCCTCTCAAAATCATGGTCGATTGGAGCCTCCCCCCTGCAACCATTCCAGTGTCCCATTTCTTGGTTATTTTGCCCCATTTACCATAAACACTGTAATGTGCATACTGCTTTACTTCTGTGATGATTTGGATTTCATTTGAAAGTTTTATTTTGCATTTTTACAGCACAAACCCCAATAGATATTTGCTAAACAAAGCAATGCAGTCTCACAATGAAAACAGACTTAGCATTAAAACTTCTCTGCCCTTGAAACTCACATGCATTGAAACAGCACTGAAACCCACATTCAAAGAAAATACATTTTGCCAGTGGCAGATAAAGATTAACTTTGGGCTGTTTTCAAATCATAGGCCCCTTGAACACGAAACATACACATGCTCTTTGATACACCTTCCCGATTGCATTAAATTGTATTCCTTGTACAATACAGTACAGTTGTTAGAGGGCATTTTAAATTTATTGTTTTGAACATTAGTAAACAATGAAACAAAATGCATGCACCAATGACATAACTACCCAATTCAGAACATTTCCATCATAAAAGTCTACTAAGTTATTCTTCAAAAAAGCTCTTCTCCTAATCTTAAGAGTGCCTGTTTCACTCTCCATACAATCATGCTTGTGAGTGTGTGAGTGTGAATATATCTACACACACATATATATATATATATATATATATATATATATATGTGTGTAAAATTCCCACACTCTACCCTGACACATGCATGCAGAGCTGTATGTTAGTATGTTATACACTTCTGTTGTCATTTTATAGGTTCATAGGTTGGTACTAGGCTATCGGCCCTAGGGTCTATACAAGCCTAGCCATAACAATTCCCTAGCTGTTTCTTCCCACACTATTTACTTCCCTAATTCCCTAATATTCCATTTATTTGTTGACTGGGCTTGGGATTTCTTTCCAAAAATGCAGCTTTTCAACCACAAGCAAAGGTCAGACCAGAAATAATGTCAGAATTCAAAATGCCATCAGATGTAACACAAAAAATACAATGAAAAACAACAGCTGACGACTGCAGTAGAATCCAAGTAATTTATTAAAAAGTTGTTAGCGCTTTCATGCACATGAATTGAGTGCACTTCTTCAGACAACGTTACAAGAAAAAACACTGAATATATATATAAACCATAATTAGGAATCCATTCAGATCAGCTGATTTCTATTAACTTTTTAAGAACCATTCCATTCAAAAACCTGCCATTTGTATATTCTTAAATGTTTAGCAAAAAAATATATACTAATATTATTTTAAGCCAAGATATACAAAAAAATTCATATTCAACTATAAATTCAAGAAGCTACTTAAAAAAATCTTACTAAAAAGGATATATATAAAAATACAATCCCTATGAAAGTGTTACAAGGCAACTTCTCTACATAATACAATCCAATCAGCAAATACGCAACAAGTTATCTGTAATGGTTGCTTTAATGTGTTACTAACACCTATGCAGCTCATTATCATCTAACAAAGGTTAACGCACCACCTCATGGCAATTTTAACACAAAGATATAGCTTAGATATAAGTATAGCAATCATTTTATTTCAACACAAAGATATAGCTTAGATATAAGTATAGCAATCATTTTATTTCAACACAAAGATATAGCTTAGATATAAGTATAGCAATAAGTTTATTTCAACACAAAGATATAGCTTAAATATAAGTAAAGCAAGCATTTTATTAGTGCAGTTAACAGTCTAAAAATAACACATTCAAAGAGTCTCACTTTCCAAAAGGTTTCATCATAGCTACAGCAACTGAACTTGCAACATACAGTATTACAGTACTTTCCCATACTTTTCTACCATACACCTCTTGTTCTTCACTGCATGCATGGAGAATGCCTTCTCTTAGTAATTGCTACCATTGTCTGCCTACACCGTCTAAATTAATATCAGTAGTACTGCTGGCAAATAATTGTGGTTTTCCTTAAAGCTGCCCTGAGCCACACTCTATCACCCGCCCGGGAACTGTTCTGAACTGCTGCTTAATGCTTCTGTCTGCTCTCACATGTTGCACTCATCTGTAAGCTGTCACATTTCTTAGAAATGCCTTAATCAGTACACAGAATTATAAGGTTAACAGAATCAAAATAACAAAACAAAATGTTGTTATACCACTAAAAAAAATCTTCAGTGAGTGAAAAAATCAATCCCTAAATATCACTGTAATAAAGAAAAAATATGCAACAGCAAATAGAAGTCTAAAAGGTGATGTCAACTGCACTAGAAAATCTAATGTATAAAATATCTGTCACTCTGTTGGCATGCAGGGATAAACTTTCCAACTACAGCCAAGGTGATCTAAGTTCATTTTCCTACTTGGATGTCTGACAGAGCAACAGGGAGGATAGGCAACCTACCCAGGGAAGGGAGGGGAGAAACAGGATTGGGCATCATCCAATGACCCTGGCAGAGGCCTTGACTTAAAGGAACTGTGGCCTGAGGTGGTGGAGGGACAACAGAAAGGCATGACCCCTCGGAACACACTCTTGGTGTGACTTCCCATTGCCTGCCCAGCCCACATAAAGTGATGTTAGCTTGTGGTGACAGGGATTTAGGCCAAAGCAAATCCTCTCACAGAAGGATGATGTCTTCTCCACGCAATTTTCTCATGTGCAACATACCCTGTACAGCCTGCAAGAGGAATAGGGGCCCTTCTCAGAGCAGAAGCTCTCCTAAAAGGGAGAACCCCCAGCAAGGGAACACCGGGAGTCCACTGGGATAAGACTTGCAGGCGGAGGCATCTCTTCATATCCAAAGACTGTAGAACCAGTTCTCTCAGTAGAATGTCATCTTTGCACAAAGAAATGTATGTCTTAAAAGGAAGATTCATTAAAGGACCTGGACTATACCCATCACACTAAAAAAGTCCAAACTCACACACACACACACACACACACACACACACACACACACACACACACACACACACACACACACACACACACACACACACATGTCCCAATCCCTACTAAACAATAAACACACCAGTCCATTCAAATAGACATTCATTCACACACACACACACACGTCCCAATCCCTACTCAACAATAAACACACCAGTCCATTCAAATAGACATTCATTCACACACTTCCCTACCATTCTAGACTAAATGAATTAACACACTTACCTGTCCTTGCTGCCCATTCCCCATAACGTTAATCCAAATGCCCGCGCAATACTCCGTAGTCCCACGAGATTCCCGCGATCCAAACCCTAATCCACAGTCCCGACGCTGACTGCTGCTGTTGCAGTCCGGTCCCGACGCGTTTTCCCGGTGAGTCTTTGCACTTTAAAAGTGCACAGATGTCTCCTATGTTTCCCTACCTGGATTGCCGGACTGCCACGAGCATGCGCAGTAGATTCCCAGTAGTTTGGACTACTGTGCATGCGCGGAGTCCGCGAATTTTAAAAAATTATTATTTTTTTTTTTTTATTTTTTTTTTTGGTTGAGGGGGCTGCAGTCCGGCAGCCCGATAGCACGGGCCGCCCCTGTCCTAATGGATTATCACAACTCTACACACTGTGAGTAACCTACCAGATGCTCTGATGCGACTTCTGTCTCACTTTCTGAGCCATGAAAAATCTGTTCAGACTTGACATGCTATTTCTTCACAACACCAGTGGCTCCACAAACACCTGCACTAGGGACCTAAATCTACAGCAACAAGCGAACGAGACTTGTTGGAAGGACAGGTTTCTAACTCAACACATTCCCAACCTGTGGAATAAGTTACCACTACAGGTCAAGTAAAGCTAACTCAACACATTCCCAACCTATGGAATAAGTTACCACTACAGGTCAAGTAAAGCTAACTCAACACATTCCCAACCTATGGAATAAGTTACCACTACAGGTCAAGTAAAGCTAACTCAACACATTCCCAACCTATGGAATAAGTTACCACTACAGGTCAAGTAAAGCTAACTCAACACATTCCCAACCTATGGAATAAGTTACCACTACAGGTCAAGGAAAGTATTTATCTGTCTACCTTTAAGGCTAATCTTCACAACTGGATGGGCAAACAGTTTTACCCCGGGGTTATCATGTGCAGCTCTGCTTGATTTGGTAGGTGAGCACCACTATTAAATGCTTGTAAAGGGCAGAAAGAACTTTGAAGTGTGTCAGTTTAAAGAAATATACTGCTACGCATCTTACATTTCTCATAATCATACATTTCTCGCAATCATTTGCCTGGCACTGTTCCTATATAACTATATTCCTAAATATGCTTTAATATTTCTCCAATGTCTTTGCTGTAGCATTTACATCATGGTATAAAGCCAGGGTGTGTTACACATATAAATGGCAGCAAGTCACTTGGTGGGTCTTTACTCTGACTTGGCTGGTATTTGCATCAGGTTTTCTTCATTTTATAAAGCTACACCACCCAGCCAGTCCAAACTACTTCCTCTTCTAACCCAAGCATTCCCAAATCCATTACCTGAGCTGCTGTTTTCTGTAGCATTTGACAATGCATCCCAAGGCACCATCCTTGTCTTCATGATACAATATATCCTTTAGTCAGTTTTGAAATTGCTAGTATGAGTGGCCAGCCATATTTTCTTGTCATTTGCTTGTTTTTGTTCATCAGTGCCCCCCCTAGCTTGTTCAGCCCCTTGTTAATATGTTATTTCCCACACCATACAACAATACTACCCTAGTCTCTCCCTGTCTATGCCAGATACCCTTTTACCCTTTGCACTCTCTTCATACTTGGTACATCTACCCTAATCCTGTTCCCTTTCATTTTCTCACTAATGGAGGCACAGAGTCAAAGGCCTTTCAAAAACATTGCTCCAGTATGCCTTTAGCTTTTGTTTTCCTCTTCACCATTAATGCAATCACAGAATTGGTTCGAACTGGATTTTTAACATCTTTCTTGTGAGGCTGTGCTTTAACCATGTTAAGAGAAGTGACTTTCTGAAAGCTCATCAGCCTGTTCCAGGGATGCTTTTCCACACACTTCTCAAGGGCAGATTGAAGGGAAAGTTACTGTGCATATAGTCCAGCAGGCCATCAAGGAACCTTTTCTAAATTCTCAATTGTCCCAAAGATGTCTGATTAAGTGACTTAGTCAAGGTAACATAGTCAGAAATGAAGGCTGACAGAATAATGAGGGAATGCAGCTCATGAACACATTATAGCCTTAATCTTCTGCCCTGAGTGCAACACTTTAAAAATAATTGAATTCCATTTGGGAATCACACTAATAACTCACAGAAAGATACATTTTCTACAAGAACACTTATAACGCCACTGTAATAGCCAAGGATCCCCCTCCCAATACACACACACACACACACACACACACATATATATATATATATATATATATATATATATATATATATATATATATATTAGGAAAGCACCTTCTGTATGATTTGAACCCATAACCTCCAGACTTTGAGCCTTAAAAGTTAGTATTCTACCTTCTAAACCACTGGGGCAGTTGATTAAAAACTGACAGGTCTTTTATTTCCTAGATTGTTTTCAGGCCTAGAATCGTGTAAGTGGACCACTGGCATTGCTCCCCAGGCTCACAGTACTCCTTCCACTTTAAGAAGGAAAACCAGGAGATGTTCTTTGTAGTCACTGTTACAGTACTGATTCTTGAGCTGTCCTGCCATGCAGAAGCCTGCAACCATATGGATTTCCAGAGTCTTTGCATCATCCCTAGCTGATAGACATCCAAAGACCAATGTCTGAACATCAAGGTATAAGAAGGGCATCCATCAGCACCATCTTCAGGTCTTTCAAGCCATGCAGTCTAATGCACTTCACGGGTGTTAAAATGCTTGCAGTCCATCAGACAGTTTGTTTTTTCAGAGTGCCTCCTTCTTCCAGCCATATCACTACCCCATTGGGTATTTTCCTCTGTTAATTTAATGTTGAAAAAGTTGAACAATTGCTTGAAGTATGGAAGCAAATCCCACATAAAGTTTTTCACTCATTTTGTCTGTTCTGCTTGGGGCCCCAGCACAACATCTCTAGTTGTCCCAAATGCTAAATTTTGAGCAAAAGCTCTCAAATGTAGGGCTGCAGTATTAGCTGCCCATATGAAGTCCTCGGTTTCAGTTTCCTCAGTGTCTTTGCAACCCACAGCTATCACTGGGTTTTCACAAACAGCACCTTCTGCTAGCTTTATTTCAAAGGAACAGAAAGACAAAAAAATCAAGGTCTCTGACACTTCAGACAAAGCTCCAGCTGTAGTTCATAAGTAGACTGATGACCTAGGTGAAGCACCTTTGCAGCCCCTGGCCTGGCAACTTATGGTTTCTGGCCTCCCTACCACTGTTACCATGACAGAGACACCGGTCAGGTTTCAGTCTAAAGGAGAGCACCCTATCTACCTCGACTACCAAGATATTAAACAAAGTCATGGTCAGACAACTGCAACCTTAGGTCATCCTTTCTAAATGGACACCTAAACCAAACCAAACCATTTATTCTTCTCTGCCCTCAGCTACTTCAACTCAGGCTGAAGCCCAACACACAGGGCAATTTCCAATTTGGGTTTGGGAGGGTGACGTAATGGTTAAGGTGTTTGCCTTTCAAACACAAGGTGCTGGGTTTGAGTCTCACAAGGGATAATTGGCTAGGCTTAAAATGTCTTGCAAGGGCAGTTAGCTTAGTATTAATCTATGAACCTATGAAGACCTCCTAAAAATAGCACAGGAATTCATACCCTTCATGCAATCCAGGGAGCCCTGCCACACTTCTGCACCTGAAGCCAGCAGGGAGGTGGCCTTTCAGAAAGATTCAAATTCCTCAAGCTCAGAAGATGAAAAGATGTTTTCCTATTCTGGGCACCTTCCATTACAAACTTTTCCAAACTCAGATGACACCATCTCTTCTGCCTCTTCCTAGAGGACCTCTCTTAAATGGATACCTTTCATGGAATGAAGGAGACTTTAAATTGGGAAAGCAAACAGTTCTTGCAAGCTCACATCCATTTTAATGAACTGCTATGTTGGTAACCAAAAAAATGTGTAAAAATATCCAAAAACAGAACTAATAAACTATAGAAGGAGGCACTAGAAGACAACCAGAAAACAATCCACTTTACAATGTACACAACAATACACAAACATAAGAATGCATTAACTGAATCACCACATTTTCGTCACAGTAACTTCCTCAGATGAGTGTGCCAACATCTAGAACACAGTTTATATACACAGAAAATCCCAATCAAGCAATCAGTTACCATACCTACCCTGTAAAAGTGTCTCTACTTGAAAATGTGTATATATATACAAGTTTCTGAAACAAGTGAAATGTGTAAAACAGATAAAATATTGATATCCAATAATGAAATATATACATATATTTGTTTTATCATACTTGAACTCAAAAAAATCTTTGTTCAATACTTCTAAAATGGTTAAAAAAGTTTAAAAATATGTTTTAAAAAGATGTTAAAACCACATAAAAAAGCAATGCAATATCACCATCTGCTGCATGAACTGAAAATGGCATTTGAAAGCAACACAAATATTAAAGTTTAGATGCCCTAAGCTTTAAAACAGGTTTTAGTGATACCATGTCATTCAGACCGGGAAACTTCTTGGCTTTCAAAATCAGTTGCCAATACAACTCCCTGTACTTCAAATGTGTTTCTTAAGGGCCACTTCTTGGATCAATAGGTACCACTTCCACTACAAAGAAATAAAACTGCATCTACACAATCTTGTGTATGCTTGTATATAACATTGTTTATATTTTTCTCCTGATGTCATAATTATGTTCATAAATTCTCATTTTTAATATTCTTTCGGTTTTTCCTATGTAAAATGCATCACATTTGTCGCACAAGGCTAAATAAATAATTCCATTATTGTTACAGTTAGCAAAACCTATAGCCTTAATAGACTTGTCCCTACATTTCAAGTAGTGTCACCCACTATAATCTAAGGGCATTGTGCACAGCTGCCACATTGTTGTGTGCCCCCCTTACTAGAATTGTTAAACCTAGGTGTGTTGCTTTCCAAAATATTTTTAATGTTGTGGCCCCTTTTGTATATACACTTGAATGTTTTATCAAAAATATATTGCAATTCTGATATACTAACGAATCTACCACATTCTTCTTCAATAATATTCCTAACAATTCCTGCCTCGCCATCATAAGTGATGATCAAAGCATTATTGTATACATTGTCTCCTGTGCTTGCAATGGTCTTGGTGTTACTCAAACTTCCTCCAACCCAATCAAAAATAGGGGCAAACTTTGCTTTTCTAGCTTCAAGCAGCTCACCATATATATTTCTGTCAACACCCACCTTATCATGAAGGGATTCTCATCTAGATCAAGGGAGGTCATAGTCTCCCTATACTCATCACTCATCAGACCAATGATTGAGTACAATGCCCCATTCGGAATGTATCTGACCCGACACTTGCAGCAGCTGGAGAGGCCACAAAAGTTCCTCACCAAAAGGATAAAGGGTCTCAAACATCTGTCCTATGCTGCCCGACTGAAAGAACTCCAGCTCTATTCAGTCGCTTACCGCTTGCTCAGAGGTGACCTTTGCCTAACATACAAGGCCATGTCAAACCCAGATTTGATGAATATGCTTCACCTCAAAAATCTAGATCCGTCAGAGCCACAAGGGCGGGAGACTTAAACCTCGACACGGCTATTAATAGGACGTGCTGGAGGGATAGATTCATCACCCAAAGACTCCTTATGCTGTGGAATAAAATCCCGGTATATGTGAGGCAGAGCACCTCGCTGGCCTTGTTCAAGAGAAATCTTGACCAATGGATGGGAGATCGCAGATATACCCCAGGGATTACCTCAGTGTCACTGCTCAACAGAGGCACAGCAAAATAATGGGTATAGTTCCCCATACTAAAGGGGTGGCGTAAGCCACAAAACTATGGGCTAGGCTTGTAAATGCCCTCAGGCAGATAGCCTAGTATGAACCTATGAACCTATGAACCTATGAACAATTGTTCTGGGTAATCTCTAGCTTTAAACATATCAAAGAGAAGAGCACTTTCACTCACAAAGTCATTGTCATCCAAAGTCATTTTACTTTTACGGAAGTACTGCCCTTTCACCACTCCCCTCTTAAGATAGTGTGGGTGGGCACTAGTGTAATATAAATAAGAGTTTGAAAAAGTAGCTTTCCTGTACACTTTAGTCTTGAAATTCCCATTACACTTACTAATACAAAGATCTAAATATTCCATCTCCTCATTATTCATTTCATATGTAAACCTTATGAAATCAGTGGTGCTGGATAAATTATTAAAAAAAAAATCAATAAATTCACCTTCAGATTTTAATCAAAACAGGCAAACATCATTTGAAGAGCGAGCATAAATGTTACAGCAATGTCTAAAACTACAGTTAAATACAAATTTCTTCTCCCATTGGGACAGTATAATGTTAGCATAGGTGGGGGCACAGTGAGCCCCCATGGCCACACCTTGTAATTGCTTGAAATCGTCTCCCTCAAATATATGAAATTGTTTCTTAAAATTACATCCACTAAAATAAGGCAGGTGCGAAAGTCATTGTAACTAATAACATCATTGTTACATAGAGCCTTTTCAAAGACCTTATCATGGGGTATAGAGGAAAATACGTTTATTACATTGATTGTGACAAATGTCAAACTGTCAAGATACAAGCCAGCATTCAACTTAGTTAAAAAGTCGCATGAGTCCTTCAATACACTAACACCCCCTAAAGATGTTTTAAGCTTAGAATCTATGAACTTTGCTAGGGGGGCAGTGACCAACCCTTTAGATGAAACAATTGGTCTTAGGGGTAGGTCAAGAACATCTTAAGAACCTTAGGGATGCCAACTATAGAGGGAACTTTAAGCTTTTCAACATGTAAAAAATTGTATGTTCCAACATCAATAAGTCCTTCAATAAGTAAATTATTTAAGCATACTTGTATTCTCTTATAAGCAATGTTAATTTTGTTCAATGAAACTCTCATGTATTGGTTGATATCACCTAAAATTTCCAACATTTTAGCTTCATAAATAAATTTATCCATTAAAACCACCCCACCCCCCTTGTCAGGCTTCATAATTCGTACAGACCTGTTGGTCTTATATTCATATAAAATGGTTTTCTCTTCCTTATTCAAATTTGAATACACTTTATTGTTACTTAAGACCTGCCTTAACCTGTTTTCCACCAAACTTTCAAAGTCTTTCAATTGCGGATGTAAAGGTGGCTTAAACATGCTTCTCTTAAGACATTGCTGTTTATACTAGACCTTTCTTGTCTGTTAAAAAATAATTCCAAGTTCTTGTTCCGAATAAATAACTTCACATCTACTAATAACTTAAAAATGTCTGTGTTTGTTCTAGGGATGAAAGTAAAACCTTTTAAAAATAAATTAAAATGACCTTTATGTACATCAATATTACTATAGTTGAAAATATTAAAATCATTGTAACTTAATTTCAGTCCAGCCACACAAATTCCCCCAACTGCCTCTATCTCCAGCAACCCTGCCCCCGTCCTGTCCATGCATTGTACCTGTAATTGACTGGTCCAGCAACCCTGCCCCCATCCTGTCCATGCATTGTACCTGTAATTGACTGGTCCTATCTTCATTAATCTCTCCGACCTTCGGGGAGGGGAAAAGGGAAGGGATTCTAAAGGATCCTGAAAATCAGAAGGAGCATCAAGATTTTGGTTTTCAAACCCACCATTTTCTGTTCTCCCCTCTACAAAATGTTCATTAAAATTATACCTCCTAACCTGTTTTGGTTTGGGGTAATGTACTTTCTCCTTGTATTCATGGATGTCTCTGTCAATCTTTTTTATTTTTCTGACATGCATATCTTTACATTTCAAGTCAATATTTCCTAATAATTCAAAATATTTCTCCTTCTTCCTGTCAATGTTAAACATTAAATCATTATTTATTCTATTGTTGGCACTCAACATCCTCATATATTTTATTAATTTCTACTTCATTGTTTCTAATAACTGCCCTTGTGATGTCAAACCCACATCTATCGAATGCTGCTATAACGTCCCTATGAAAATCAGTTCCATTTGCTACATTATTTGGATATTTACATACACGTAAACGTTTTGGTACTGCGTTCAAATGCAGACATTGTTTTAAGTAGTCATTGTCCATTTCATACAATTTATATTTCATGAAGTACGTCTAACTTTTCGAGGTTGCTGGCATAACTATCACTATTGTTATTGTTAACATAGTGCGGAATATCCCCCACAAAAGCAAATTTACTCTCTAAAATGTCCTTGTAAAGTCTTTTAGTAACTTGACTGTCAGGTATATTGCCCTGCATTTATTGAATACTGCTGTTAGATGGGCCTGATTGAACTGCCGTTAACCTCTCTCTCTCCTCTTTGTTTTCTGAGACTTAAAAACATTGGGAGTGTCATTCAAACTGTTATTTTGGTTTCTTGGTGAAGAATTAATGTCCAAATAATTTCCAGAAGCCTCCGTTGGTTGGTTTTGCTCTCTCCTGTTGTTTGCTAAACGATTCACTTCCTGGTTCCCAGGTAAAATGAACTGTGATGTCAGAACGAGCAGCGACTGGCTGATTAGAGTTAAAAGTCCCACCAACTGTCATCGTTGGCCGATAAGCTTGCGTATTTCGCCAATATCCCCTCCTTTCCTTCAGTTCTCCAAATTAGAATCTGGTTCCATATCCACAGAGAGACACAAGTAACCAAATAAATGTGGGAAAAGTGCTAAACGCAGGACAAATAAACTGTAGAAGGAGGCACTGGAAGAAAACTAGAATACAATCCAGTTTTTAATGAAGTACACAGCAAGAAACAAACATAAGAATGCATTAACTGAATCATTGCGCTTCCATCACAGTAACTTCCTCAGATGAGTATGTCAACATCTAGAGCACAGTTTATATACACAGAAAATCCCAATCAAGCAATAAAACAATTAGTGACCATGCATGTCCTGTAAAAGTGCCTGAATACCTTCAGATTTTAACTAAAAAAGACAAGCATCATCCAAAAAGCTTGTATGTCTACTATCCTTCAACTCCATATAGTAAGGTACCTGGAATCCCTACAGGACAAAATTCTATCTAAGGTGGACTCCATTATGGACAGAACCTTTTCAAAAGAAATTCAGGTGGCAGCAGGAGAAGCTTTGCAAGTCTCCAGACACTCCCTGAAGTGCAGCTGTGATGTCCTGGATGCATCATGCAGAGCAGCTGCCACAGGTTCTGCCATCTGCAGACATACATGGCTCAGGACACAGCCCCTGTCACATCAGGTCAGTAGAACAGCTGCTACAGGGACTGTCATCTGCAGACATGCATGGCTCAAGACCCAGCCCCTGTCACATCAGGTCAGTAGAACAGCTGCCACAGGGACTGTCATCTGCAGGAAATGCATGGCTCAAGACCCAGCCCCTGTCACATCAGGTCATGAGAACAGCTGCCACATGGTCTGTCATCTGCAGACATGCATGGCTCAGGAAACAGCCCCTGTCACATCAGGTCAGCAGAATAGCTGCCACAGGGACTGTCATCTGCAGACATGCATGGCTCAAGACCCAGCCCCTGTCACATCAGGTCAGTAGAACAGCTGCCACAGGAACGGTCATCTGCAGACATGCATGGCTCAGGACACAGCCCCTGCCACATCAGGACATTAGAGCAGCTGCCACAGGTTCTGTCATCTGCATACATGCAAGGCTCAGGACACAGCCCCTGTCACATCAGGTCAGCATAACAGCTGCCACAGGTTCTGTCATCTGCAGATATGCATGGCTCAGGACACAGCCCCTGTCACATCAGGTCAGGAGAACAGCTGCCACATGGTTTGTCATCTGTAGACATGCAAGGCTCAGGGCACAGCCCTTGCCACATCAGGTCAGCAGAACAGCTGACACAGGTTCTGTCATCTGCAGATATGCATGGCTCAGGACACAGCCCCTGTCACATCAGGTCAGGAGAACAGCTGCCACATGGTTTGTCATCTGCAGACATGTAAGGCTCAGGACACAGCCCCTGTCACATCAGGTCAGGAGAACAGTTGCCAAAGGGACTGTCATCTGCAGACATGCATGGCTCAGGAAACAGCCCCTCTCACATCAAGTCAGTAGAACAGCTTCCACAGGTTTTATCATCTGCAGACATGCATGGCTCAAGACCCAGCCCCTGTCACTTCAGGTCAGGAGAACAGCTGCCACATGGTCTGCCATCTGCAGACATGCAAGGCTCAGGACACAGCCCATGCCACATCAGGTGAGGAGAACAGCTGCCACAGGTTCTGTCATCTGCAGACATGCATGGCTCAAGACCCAGCCCCTGTCACATCAGGTCAGCCGACCAGCTGCCACATGGTCTGTCATCTGCAGACATGCATGACTCAAGACCCAGCCCCTGTCACATCAGGTCAGGAGAACAGCTGCCACAGGATCTGTCATCTGCAGACATGCATGGCTCAAGACCCAGCCCCTCTCACATCAGGTCAGGAGAACAGCTGCCACAGGTTCTGTCATATGCAGACATGCAAGGCTCAGGACACAGCCCCTGTCACATCAGGTCAGGAGAACTGCTGCCACAGGTTCTGTCATCTGCAGACATGCATGGCTCAGGACCCAGCCCGTCACATCAGGTCAGGAGAACAGCTGCCAAAGGGACTGTCATCTGCAGACATGCATGGCTCAAGACCCAGCCCCTGTCACATCAGGTCAGGAGAACAGCTGCCACAGGGACTGTCATCTGCAGACATGCATGGCTCAAGACCCAGCCCCTGTCACATTAGGTCAGGAGAACAGCTGCCACAGGGACTGTCATCTGCAGACATGCATGGCTCAAGACCCAGCCCCTGTCACATCAGGTCAGGAGAACAGCTGCCACAGGGACTGTCATCTGCAGACATGCAAGGCTCAGGACACAGCCCCCTGTCACATCAGGTCAGTAGAGCAGCTGCCACAGGTTCTGTCATCTGCAGACATGCATGGCTCAAGACCCAGCCCCTGTCACATCAGGTCAGCAGAACAGCTGCCACAGGGACTGTCATCTGCAGACATTCATGGCTCAAGACCCAGCCCCTGTCACATCAGGTCATGAGAACAGCTGCCACATGGTCTGTCATCTGCAGACATGCAAGGCTCAGGACACAGCCCCCTATCATATCAGGTCAGGAGAACAGCTGCCACAGGGACTGTCATCTGCAGACATGCAAGGCTCAGGACATAGCCCCCTGTCACATCAGGTCAGGAGAACAGCTGCCACATGGTCTGTCATCTGCAGACATGCAAGGCTCAGGACACAGCCCCCTGTCACATCAGGTCAGTAGAGCAGCTGCCACAGGGACTGTCATCTGCAGACATGCATGGCGCAAGACCCAGCCCCTGTCACATCAGGTCAGGAGAACAGCTGCCACAGGGTCTGTCATCTGCAGACATGCATGGCTCAAGACCCAGCCCCTGTCACATCAGGTCAGCCGACCAGCTGCCACATGGTCTGTCATCTGCAGACATGCATGACTCAAGACCCAGCCCCTGTCACATCAGGTCAGGAGAACAGCTGCCACAGGATCTGTCATCTGCAGACATGCATGGCTCAAGACCCAGCCCCTGTCACATCAGGTCAGGAGAACAGCTGCCACAGGTTCTGTCATATGCAGACATGCAAGGCTCAGGACACAGCCCCTGTCACATCAGGTCAGGAGAACTGCTGCCACAGGTTCTGTCATCTGCAGACATGCATGGCTCAGGACCCAGCCCCTGTCACATCAGGTCAGGAGAACAGCTGCCAAAGGGACTGTCATCTGCAGACATGCATGGCTCAAGACCCAGCCCCTGTCGCATCAGGTCAGGAGAACAGCTGCCACAGGGACTGTCATCTGCAGACATGCATGGCTCAAGACCCAGCCCCTGTCACATCAGGTCAGGAGAACAGCTGCCACAGGGACTGTCATCTGCAGACATGCATGGCTCAAGACCCAGCCCCTGTCACATCAGGCCAGGAGAACAGCTGCCACAGGGACTGTCATCTGCAGACATGCAAGGCTCAGGACACAGCCCCCTGTCGCATCAGGTCAGTAGAGCAGCTGCCACAGGTTCTGTCATCTGCAGACATGCATGGCTCAAGACCCAGCCCCTGTCACATCAGGTCAGCAGAACAGCTGCCACTGGGACTGTCATCTGCAGACATTCATGGCTCAAGACCCAGCCCCTGTCACATCAGGTCAGGAGAACAGCTGCCACATGGTCTGTCATCTGCAGACATGCAAGGCTCAGGACACAGCCCCCTATCATATCAGGTCAGGAGAACAGCTGCCACAGGGACTGTCATCTGCAGACATGCAAGGCTCAGGACATAGCCCCCTGTCACATCAGGTCAGGAGAACAGCTGCCACATGGTCTGTCATCTGCAGACATGCAAGGCTCAGGACACACTGTCACATCAGGTCAGTAGAGCAGCTGCCACATGGACTGTCATCTGCAGACATGCATGGCGCAAGACCCAGCCCCTGTCACATCAGGTCAGGAGAACAGCTGCCACATGGTCTGTCATCTGCAGACATGCAAGGCTCAGGACACAGCCCCCTGTCACATCAGGTCAGTAGAACAGCTGCCACAGGTACTGTCATCTGCAGACATGCATGGCTCAGGACACAGCCCCTGCCACATCAGGTCAGTAGAGCAGCTGCCACAGGTTTTATCATTTACAGGCAATGCATGGCTCAGGATCCAGCCCCTCTCACATCGGGTCAGCAGAGCAGCTGCCACAGATTCTGTCATCTACAGAGATGCATGGCTCAGGACTCAGCCCCTGTCACATCAGGTCAGGAGAACAGCTGCCACATCGTTTGTCATCTGCAGACATGCAAGGCTCAGGACACAGCCCCTGCCACATTAGATCAGCAGAACAGCTGCTACAGGTTCTGTCATCTGCAGATATGCATGGTTCAGGATACAGCCCCTGTCACATCAGGTCAGGAGAACAGCTGCCACATGGTTTGTCATCTGCAGACATGTAAGGCTCAGGACACAGCCCCTGTCACATCAGGTCAGGAGAACAGCTGCCACAGGGACTGTCATCTGCAGACATGCATGGCTCAGGAAACAGCCCCTGTCACATCAAGTCAGTAGAACAGCTTCCACAGGTTGTATCATCTGCAGACATGCATGGCTCAAGACCGAGCCCCTGTCACATCAGGTCAGGAGAACAGCTGCCACAAGGTCTGTCATCTGCAGACATGCAAGGCTCAGGACACAGCCACTGTCACATCAGGTCAGGAGAATAGCTGCCACAGGGACTGTCATCTGCAGACATGCATGGCTCAGGAAACAGCCCCTGTCACATCAAGTCAGTAGAACAGCTTCCATAGGTTGTATCATCTGCAGACATGCATGGCTCAAGACCGAGCCCCTGTCACATCAGGTCAGGAGAACAGCTGCCACATGGTCTGTCATCTACAGACATGCATGGCTCAGGACACAGCCCCTGCCACATCAGGTCAGTAGAGCAGCTGCCACAGGTTTTATCATTTACAGGCAATGCATGGCTCAGGATCCAGCCCCTCTCACATCGGGTCAGCAGAGCAGCTGCCACAGATTCTGTCATCTACAGAGATGCATGGCTCAGGACTCAGCCCCTGTCACATCAGGTCAGGAGAACAGCTGCCACATCGTTTGTCATCTGCAGATATGCATGGCTCAGGACACAGCCCCTGTCACATCAGGTCAGGAGAACAGCTGCCACATGGTTTGTCATCTGCAGACATGTAAGGCTCAGGACACAGCCCCTGTCACATCAGGTCAGGAGAACAGCTGCCACAGGGACTGTCATCTGCAGACATGCATGGCTCAGGAAACAGCCCCTGTCACATCAAGTCAGTAGAACAGCTTCCATAGGTTGTATCATCTGCAGACATGCATGGCTCAAGACCGAGCCCCTGTCACATCAGGTCAGGAGAACAGCTGCCACATGGTCTGTCATCTGCAGACATGCAAGGCTCAGGACACAGCCACTGTCACATCAGGTCAGGAGAACAGCTGCCACAGGTTCTGTCATCTGCAGACATGCATGGCTCAAGACCTAGCCCCTGTCACATCAGGTCAGGAGAACAGCTGCCACAGGTTCTGTCATCTGCAGACATCCATGGCTCAAGACCCAGCCCCTGTCACATCAGGTCAGCCGACCAGCTGCCACATGATCTGTCATCTGCAGACATGCATGGCTCAAGACCCATTCCCTGTCACATCAGGTCAGGAGAACAGCTGCCACAGGGACTGTCATCTGCAGACATGCATGGCTCAAGACCCAGCCCCTGTCATATCAGGTCAGCCGACCAGCTGCCACATGGTCTGTCATCTGCAGACATGCATGGCTCAAGACCCAGCCCCTGTCACATCAGATCAGGTGAACAGCTGCCACAGGGTCTGTGATCTGCAGACATGCAAGGCTCAAGACACAGCCCCCTGTCACGTCAGGTCAGGAGAACAGCTGCCACAGGGACTGTCATCTGCAGACATGCATGGCTCAAGACCCAGCCCCTGTCACATCAGGTCAGGAGAACAGCTGCCACAGGGACTGTCATCTGCAGACATGCATGGCTCAAGACCCAGCCCCTGTCACATCAGGTCAGCCGACCAGCTGCCACATGGTCTGTCATCTGCAGACATGCATGGCTCAAGACCCAGCCCCTGTCACATCAGGTCAGGAGAACAGCTGCCACAGGGTCTGTGATCTGCAGACATGCAAGGCTCAAGACACAGCCCCCTGTCACATCAGGTCAGGAGAACAGCTGCCACAGGGACTGTCATCTGCAGACATGCATGGCTCAAGACCCAGCCCCTGTCACATCAGGTCAGGAGAACAGCTGCCACAGGGACTGTCATCTGCAGACATGCATGGCTCAAGACCCAGCCCCTGTCACATCAGGTCAGCCGACCAGCTGCCACATGGTCTGTCATCTGCAGACATGCATGGCTCAAGACCCAGCCCCTGTCACATCAGGTCAGGAGAACAGCTGCCACAGGGTCTGTGATCTGCAGACATGCAAGGCTCAAGACACAGCCCCCTGTCACATCAGGTCAGGAGAACAGCTGCCACAGGGACTGTCATCTGCAGACATGCATGGCTCAAGACCCAGCCCCTGTCACATCAGGTCAGGAGAACAGCTGCCACAGGGACTGTCATCTGCAGACATGCATGGCTCAAGACCCAGCCCCTGTCACATCAGGTCAGCCGACCAGCTGCCACATGGTCTGTCATCTGCAGACATGCATGGCTCAAGACCCAGCCCCTGTCACATCAGGTCAGGAGAACAGCTGCCACAGGGTCTGTGATCTGCAGACATGCAAGGCTCAAGACACAGCCCCCTGTCACATCAGGTCAGTAGAGCAGCTGCCACAGGTTCTGTCATCTGCAGATATGCATGCCTCAAGACCCAGCCCGTCACATCAGGTCAGCAGAACAACTGCCACAGGGACTTTCATCTGCAGACATGCATGGCTCAAGACTCAGCCCCTGTCACATCATGTCAGGAGAACAGCTGCCACATGGTCTGTCATCTGCAGACATGCAAGGCTCAGGACACAACCCCCTGTCACATCAGGACAGGAGAACAGCTGCCACAGGGACTGTCATCTGCAGACATGCAAGGCTCAGGGCACAGCCCCCTGTCACATCAGGTCAGGAGAACAGCTGCCTCATGGTCTGTCATCTGCAGACATGCAAGGCTCAGGACACAGCCCCCTGTCACATCAGGTCAGTAGAACAGCTGCCACAGGTACTGTCATCTGCAGACATGCATGGCTCAGGACACAGCCCCTGCCACATCAGGTCAGTAGAGCAGCTGCCACAGGTTTTATCATTTGCAGGCAATGCATGGCTCAGGATCCAGCCCCTCTCACATCAGGTCAGCAGAGCAGCTGCCACAGGTTCTGTCATCTGCAGAGATGCATGGCTCAGGACTCAGCCCCTGTCACATTAGGTCAGCCGACCAGCTGCCACAGGGTCTGTCATCTGCAGACATGCATGGCTCAGGACCCAGACCCTATCTGATCAGGTCAGCAGAGCAGCTGCCACAGGTTCTGTCATCAGCAGACATGCCTGGCTTAGGAGTTGGCCCTTGTCAGATCAAGTCAAGGCTGAACTACTGGATGCTCTATTAAGCAAAGAATTCATTTTCAAACCACCAGCTGAATTGGAATTTCAGAAGATGGATAAGAAAAGAAAAAAAAACTGTGAAGGAATTTTATCTGTCTGTGACTTCAAGGTACAGTAGGAATTACCTCTTAAAACCTTTGCCTTTTCCCCCTAGAGAAGGTGATGCTCCCCATATCAAGTGACCCAGACAATCCAAGAAATGGCAACCAGATCAATCGTACAGAACAGAATGCTCCAAACAGCCCACATAACACAGAGCTCAACTGTGACTGCTTTTAACCTAGTCCCCAATATCCCTACCAAGCACCCTCCAAAGCTCTGGATGGAAGACTAGCCTTCTTCATAAATCAATCAAAAACCATCACCAAGGACCAACAGGTCCTCAACATCATAGAAAGTAAAAACAAAAGAAAAAGCTACTTTTGAAGTAATCCGATGTATTCCTGTAGGCATTTCGCAGACATGCTGCTAACCAGAGTAGAATGTACTCATTGTTAACATCAAACAATGAAATCATAAAGCACAAAGTAATCTTTCTGTGAGCTTTAAGTTGTCCAGTTTATTCAAAGTAATGATTGCTTTTGTCTATCAAGGTGATAACACATCCAGTCCAGTGAGATTCCTCCCTTCTTGTCACTCAAAAACCATGAAAGTAAGAGGAAAAGCTCTTACCACCTAGCTTCTTGGAACTACTTCACAAAGGATCCATTCAGCCTATTCCTCCAGGTCAAATAGGAAAAGACCTCTACTCTAGGATTTTTCTAGTTCCAGTAAAGGAGAGCATCCAGAGACCCATCTTGGACCTTTCAAAACTAAAACTTTTCCCAATATTCCAAAATTCAAAATCCTTACTTTATAAAAATTACTTTGCATGAGCTTCCAAGATGCCTTTATGGGCATAGTAGACATAAAATACTCTTAACTACATGTCCACGTAGCAGACAGTCACAGAAAATGCCTGCAATTTGTAGCAGCAGGGTCTCACTTCCAGATATGTTCTTTACCATTTGTGTTGTGCACTGCTCCCAGAGTCTTCACAAAATGCTTAGCTCCTCTGATATCACATTGCAGAACTCCAGGAGTTCATATATACCCATACTTTTATGACAGTCTCAGTCAATGCAAATTTACAGCAGAAACATTAGACACCTTGCAAATCACCGTAGACTGCTTTCAGATTTTAGATCTCAACTTATGCCTGTAAAAGTCACAAACTCTTCCTCAAACAAGGATCCTCTTTCTGTGAGCCTTCATAGATTCAGTCCAGCAGAAAGCTTTTCTTGCACAGGAAAAGATATCTTTCCTGACAAATTAACTGAACAGCCTATTTCCAAAACAACACACCTCAGTGAGGGAATTTCTGAAGATTCTGGGTTACATGGCATCCTGTATTCTCATGATTCCACTTGCAAAGTTACATATGAGAAAACATAAATGATTCCTAAAACTGCTTGTAAATGGCATCCTCAGCCCCTGAATATTCTATTTCCACTCTTTACGTACTTGAAGAAGGAGCTGGTCTGTTGTAAGAATGCATTACAGTGGAACCCAGAGACAAATGTCTCTTTGCAAGAAGCAGACAAGACCATCACCACATACAGATCAGACATAGCTTGGGAAGCCCAGATAGGTTCCTTGAAAGTGCAGGGAATCTGGACACCACAGCAGAGAAAACTGCATATAAACCAGAAAGAGTTAAGTTTACCTGGCCATAAAGGCTTTTCAGCAGAATTTAATCCCAGGGACATTGCATATTTGAACAGACCACATTGCAGTGAACTGGTTCATAAACAAGCAAAGGGGTACCCTGTCCTACCCAATGTGCAGTTTGATAAGGAAGATGGGTGCTGGCTCAGGCACTAGAACTGACTCTCACTGTATCTTATAATCTGGGTCAGAAAAATACCCTGACATATTCTCTAAGTAGGGATCTTCTAGACTCCAATGAATGGATGCTGAAGAGAGAGGTGTTTCTGGACTCAACTCTAAAGTGGGGAGCCCATTCAACAGACCTGTTCACCTCTCACCAGAACAGATTACAAAAGTTCTGCTACAGAACTCAACAGACAGGAACGTAGAAAATGGAAGCTTTCTCTCTGCAATGGAAAACTTGTTCATGTATGTATTCCAGCCCTTGCCGCAGATCCCTAGTATATTGATAGATGTCAGGGGGGACAGACCCAGACCGATTCTATTGGCCTCCTTCTTGCTGAAGCAACACTTGTTCTCCTTTCTCTTGATCCTTATCAATGATATATTCCACACCCTACAGGTTTAAATATATCTCCTCTGTCAAGCCAAAGGATCTGGATTCCATTCTAACCTAGTCATCCTCAGGTTAACAGCCTGGAAGACTGTATTTTTGACACCAAGGAATGTCACCTATCTTAAGGACATGCCTTCCATTATAAAGGAGGCAAGGAAACCCAATACGAGAAAATCATACATGGTAAAAAGGAAGATGTTTTGCATCTGGTGTCACAACAGGAACACTGACCTTTCTCAGGCAGACATCAACTCAGTCATGGATTACCTAACAAGCCTGTCTAAAAAGGACTTTCCTTTTCCAGTATTAAAATACATGTATATGACATCTTAACTTGCCTGCACTGTTCTCCACCTATCTTCTTGCAACCCCACATGAAACTTTTTCCAAAAAGGGGCAATTCACTTAAGACCAACCAGTAACCTTATTCCAGATTGGGATCTAAATTATTTGCTAGAGAAACTCACCCCCCCCTTTGAACCTGCTGCCACTGCCTCTCCAAAGATGCTCACTTGGAAGATCAGTTTTCTTATAGCTGTCACATCAACAAGGATGGTCTCAGAACTACAGCCCCCTCTGTGTAAAGAGCCTTTCACTGTCTTTCACAGGAGTAGGGTAACCTTTAGAGCAAACCCATGTTTTATGCCTAAGGTTGTATCAGAAATTACCTTAAACAAGGCTGTCCACCTGCCAATTGTCTTTCCAAATCCATAGACCAGGGCATAGTAAGTCCTTCATTCCCTGGATGTGCAGAGGCAGATTAGGTGCAACCTAGACAGGACAAAACCCCTAAGAGAGCAGTACTATTAGCAGTTTATACTTTCTTGCGGGGAGCTACAGCACAGAACTTTGCATATCAAGGCTAAAGAACTTGTCAGATATTTGGGATGCATGGCTAGGCTTAAAAAGTTCCTAGTAGTTGTTAGCCTGGTAAACATCTATGAACCTATAAACATAAAATAAGTAAAAAACATATATAAGAACATTTTGCAAAAGGAATAACAGGAAACTGATCACTCAGTATAGTTTGGTAAAGCACAACTTAAAACAGAATTTTCAATGTAAAGCCTAAACATGAAAGTGTGCAAGGTAAACGTTTGCTCCACGTCTCCCTCTTTTTCCAACCATCTTTAATAGTGATTAATTTTGCTCATTGTCTAAGGTGATATTTAGCTCCCTATTTAGTGCCCCCATGGGTGATATTTAGCTCCCTATTTAGTGCCCCATGGCGGTTGTGTCCAAGCTCATTCCCCTCAAGTGTCAGTGTAGCCTGCATATTGTAACTTCTGCCAACTACAGGAAAGATGTGTTGTTTAGAAAGTGTTGACTTACTCTGGCATTGATTCATATCTAGCAGGCCCATTTGCTTTTTTGTCAAATAGCTCTTGCTCCTTTTTTAATTCACCTGTTAAGCCAGGCACGTTCACTAAATCAATTGCCTATCCTCAGGGTGACCTAGGAGAGCTTCATGGCTAACTGACTTGCTCATAGTCACATGGTAGACACATGGATATTGAGGGATTTAATGCAAGTGATAGCATAATGGTTAAGGTCTTCCCCTTCCTTGCACAAGGTAAGGTTCAATCCTCACCTCAGGCCAATGCATGTTTGAAGTGTGCATATTCTCCCTGGAGGTTCCTTCCACCTCCAAAGAACATGCTGAGTGTTTCCATCTCAAACTCACCAATGAATGGGAGATGTGGGCAGCAGCACAGACTCTACATGGTGCCCTATAGGGGGAAGGGCTCCCTATCAGATGATCAAAATGCCGTTTCCGCAAATACGAAATGATCGACACGTATTGCGCGAACTATGTAAATGCCGAATGTCCAAAACAGTGACATCTAAAGTGTCAAAATGTTTTGGTTGGCCTGTCTGCGGTTTAGCTCCATACGGTAAGGGTGCGATAGGTATGGACCTTTGGGTAGGGTGCGGGTTAAGGTAAGTGTATAGATAGGTAATGTATATAAGATTTAGTGTAGTGTTAGAAGTAGGGGTTTGTTAAATGTATTTATGTGTATTATTTATTTTGTTAGGGTATATCTCCGTAGGGGAAGTGTGCAGTAGTTACGGACCTTAGGGTTAGGGAGGGGTTAAGGATAGTGCATAGATAGTTGTGTATGTGGGGTTTAGTGTAGTGTTAGAAGTAGGGTTTTGTTAAATGTATTTATGTGTATTATTTATTTTGTTAGGGTATATCTCCATAGGGGAAGTGTGCGGTAGTTACGGACCTTAGGGTTAGGGAGGGGTTAAGGATAGTGCATAAATAGTTGTGTATGTGGGGTTTAGTGTAGGGTTAGAGGTTGGGTTTTGGTGCTTTACTTTAGGGTTAGGAGTAGGGTTTGGTTAGTGTATGTAAGTTGATTATTTATTTTGTTTGGGTAGGTAGTATGTAGCGGGTGGTGGGGTTGGCCGACTATGACCGTTCGATGTTTTAAATTTTGCGGTTTAGTGCATCTATTCACAGTTTGATTAATACATGTTGCTCTTTTGATATTCGCTGAAATGGATTTTTGCAGAACTGATATAGACCCAGGGGGAAGAGCTGTACAGACCAACCACTTTGGGCATTTACTGTGACGAGCAGTATCCTCATAATAAGAGAACATGGATCACAGACTGTGTGCCATGGCAGGGCAAGCCACTCGATAGTGTAAAATATGTCTCTAGGTCATTTGGTCATGTTGACTAATGTCGCCAATGGGCATGGGTATTTGCTGGTAATAAGTGGGTTGAGGACTCAGCCTACTCTGACCTATGCCATTGATCCATGCTAACACTGGGAGGGGTGTATGTGCCCCTATTGACCAGTGTGGGCTTGCTATAAAGCCCAGCAGCCCTAGGTCAATAAGCTACCAGGTGGCCAGTGTCCAGTTGCCCACCCTGGGTTACCTGGTATAACTTTGTTGGTTAAAAGCTGGATGTAAATCCAATCAACCCACCAAACATGAACTGAGAATTGCTACACTTAATATAGGTTTACTGACAGGATGCAACTTAGAAGTGAATGACATGATGATATGGAGGAGGCTAGACATGTCATGTACAGTATCTAAGTGACAAGATGGAAGGGCAGTGCAGCAAAGCCACTTGGCTTGGGATCTAGAGTGAGAGAGAGAGAGAGGCCTTCAGAAGGCAGTGAGGGATATTATCAAAATTAGTGACAGACTCATGGCAATCAGACTCCAGGGTAATGATAGGGCAGTATTTATAATATCAGCCAATGCCCAACAGCACGGTTGTAATAGTGAGAGAAAATGCAACAGTTCAAGGAATTACTCAGGGCTGTAGCACCCCAAGAAGAGGAGGAAATGGGTGGAGGTGAAGAAAAATGGCAACTAAGACCTAAAAACAGCATGTGTGAGGACTACAGAATAGATATGTGGCCAAGCCAGATATGGAAATAAGGTACATAAGAAAAGCTGGTGGTGGAATACAGAAGTCCAGGAAGTCATCAAAAAAAGGAGTGCAGGAAATAGTGAGAGAAAGAGAAGTCTGACCAGGCTAGGAAAGAATACTGGTTGGCTAATAAAGAAGCTAAGACAGGAGTTGTAATAGCAAAGAACAGGGCATTGGGCACACTGTACCGGCTTCTGGAAAGTGACTCAGTAGGTGGTATAAAGAAACTATATCAGGATAAAAGGCAAAGACAGAAAGATAAAGAAGATAGTCAGACACCCTTCATAAGGATGCCAGCAACAACCTGCTCACAAGTTCACAGGGCATCAAAGGCAGATGAAAGAAGTACTTCCAACAGCTTCTGAATGAAGAAACCCCCACAGAGGCTGTACTGCCCCAGATAGTCTATGATGAGAGAAGGAAAGGAGCTGTACTGCCCCAGACACAGGCTACGAAGAGAGAAGAAGACCACCATAAATGAAGTAAGAACAGCAATAAGGAAAATAAAGTCATGGAAAGCAGCAGTATCAGATGATGTCACAGCAGATATGACAAAGATGTTTGATAAGATAGGGGAGAAATGGCTCCTGAGAGTACTCATATCAGTGTGGAGAGAAAGGTGTAGCCCAGATGACTGGAGAATAAGCATACTCATACCATTGTACAAGAACAAAGGAGACCCTCTAACTATGGACAGTACAGAGGTATCAAACTCCTGTCACATTGCATGAAAGTTCTGGAGAGGGCAATTGATAAATGGATGCACAGAGTAGTAGAATGTAAGATGGGAGATAAACAGCACGGATTCAGATCAGAATGCAACACAACTGACCTGCTGTTTGCAGTGAGACAGATACTTGAGAAGAAGCTAGAAATGAGGAAAAAGTCCAACTGGGCATTCCTAGACTTGGAGAAAGCATATGACAAGGTCCCAAGAAAGCTGATTTTGGCAGTACTGTGATGATTCAAAGTCCCAGAAACATTGGTAGAATTAGTGCAGGCTATGTACAAGGCCCCAATGACTCAAGTACAAATAGTGTTCAGTCTCAGATGGGTTCCTAGTGGTAGTGGATGTGCACCTCAACTCTGAGCCCACTGCTGTTCATACTGGTGATGGACTACATTAGCAAACAGCTAGGAGGGGAGAGATCAACAAAGTTGCTGTATACAGACAATGTGTCATTACAGGCAGAGTCTGATCAAGAACTTCAGCAAAGGCTAGGGGAATGGAGTGCAAAGCTGAAACCACATGGGATGAAGCTAAGCACAGATAAGACAGTGGTAATGGCAACAAACTTGGGAACTCAGACGAAGTTAAAAATTGAGATAGAAGGGAAGATAGTGAAACAGGTTAATAGCTTCAAAAGTATCTGGGAGGGGTGGTTGAGGAGAAGGGTTGCCTGAAAGAAAAAGCCAAAGCTAGAATCAGAGGGGCTGCAGACAACTGGCATAGAGCCTCAGGTATAGTCTATGATAGAAGAATACCAAAGAAGCTAAAAAGTAAGGTGTATAAAACAGTTGTTTAACCAGTACTACTGTATGGTACAGAAACCTGGGCAGCAAAGGCAGAGCAAATGAGGAAGCTAGAGATGATGGAAATAAAGTGCCTAAGAAGGGTGGTAGAATGCATGCTGTGAGACAGATGAGGAAATAAAGGCATAAGAGCAGAAGCCAAAGTAGATCCAATTGCAGAAAAGATCAAAGAGAACAGATTATGGTTGTTTGGACACATGTAGAAAAGCAGAAAACAACTTGGTGAAGAAGATTTGGGAGAGGCAGGAAGAAGGTAAGAGAAAACGAGAACATCCAGCAAAGAGGTACATGGATTGTGTGGAAGAAGACCTGAGACAGTTAGGCATGAGTGTTGAAGAAGGCAGGAGTGTGGCATTGACTCGTGAGAGACGGCCACATTTAACACAATACCAAGACCCCTTGTACAAAATGGGAGAAAGGGTGTTAGTGATGATGACAAACCTTAATGTTCAGTTATAAGCTACCAGACTTTCTCTCTTTGTGAACTTATTTCCATGGAGTGGACAAGGTATGAACTGCACCTTACCTCTCATTTTACTGGTGAAATGAATATATGCCTGTCTGCATTGTATAAACCACTGCAACTTCCCTTTCCAGGTAATGCACAGTATACGTGAATATATAAGATTTATAGTCTGTCAGTTGTTGCAGAATATTATGATTATGACCTGTTACTGAGCTGCTTCTTGTAGTTCAGGGTTTGATTCTCTCAACCTCCATTTGCCTGTTGTTTTAGTCTGAGTGAGTTATTATCTAGCCAGTGCTGTGGAAAATTGAACTTGTCTCTCTTGCACTGCATGTCTAGTAACTGTCCATAGTCATTCTCACCTATTTTATATTCTATATTAAGAGTTTAAACACTATTTTGTATTTCTTGTTTATTAAAAGAAACAGTGTTTGTTGCAAACTCTAACTTGCATCTCACCTACCAATCTAACTGGTTTTGTAAGAAGAAATATACTTGGTATTTGTAAGCAGAAACATACCGTTATTTGTTTATTTGGTATTTGAATAGCAGAAACACAGCATTTGTTACACATTCTAACCAGTATCTTACCTAACTATGGTGCTACTTTAACCTATTAGACTTAGTACGTTGTTAAATTTGACTATTATGATCTGCCTAGACACTGTTTCCTATTCCTTGTGATTCTTTACTCTTCCCTGGACACTTACCTCTGTACCTACTTATTGTACCATTCCTTGTCCCCACTCTCAGTCTTCTGATAATCCCTCCATCACTCTCTGACTAATATCCTCTACTCTCTCCCAGTTTGTCTCCGTTTCTCCTACAACTGTACTATTCGCTTTCTGCTCACACTCTAATGTTTTCTCTTTGTAGTTTGCTCTGGTCATCCACAAGCCTTGGGATTGTGCCCCCCCCCCATACCACCATCACAATAGTAGCACTCTACATCCCCCCAGGGGATAACTTACCCTGCTGGGACACATCCTCTCATACTTCTCTCAACATACTCCTAATGAAACCATTATTCTTGGTGATGTCAATATTAATTGGTTAACTCTCTGTACCCCAAATTCTTCCTTACACATGAACTTGTACGGCATTACACAACTTATCACTGATGCCACCCATACCAACAACTCTCATACACACAGCACCCTTATCGACTGGATTCTAATCTCTCATCCCTCTAAATATCACAATCCTGAAACCCTTCCCAATACACTAAGTTACCACTCCCCAATAAAACTACTTAGCTATATCCCTCACTTTACTAAACAGCATACATTTATCACATGTTGCACGCTTACTAACTTCCACCCAGACACCTTTAAATCTCTTCTCTCTAAAGTTAACTGGAATTTCCTTACCCCACACCCCCTTGACAATGCTGTCCTGTCTTTCAACCCCACCTTTCTCTGTATTCGTGACTCACTTCACATAGTCCATATTAAATCTAATATATCTCCATGGCTATCAAATTCCACCTGCATCCTAATTAAAAATAGAGACACAGCATAAAAAACATGGACACAAACAAAGCTCCCTGCATACATGCTAAAATACAAAGAACTTAGAAATTAGACCAAAAAATGGATTAATAAAGATAAAAGAGACTTCTACTATAATCCACCCTCAGCCTTAAAATCTAACCCCCCAAAAGTTTGGAACTCATTAGACCACATACTACATCCTGGCAGTCCCTGCTCCCCCAATCCTTGTCCTGATAAGACTCCCTAAGATAATGCCTCCACCTTCAACACATATTTCATTGACTCTATATCCAAACTATATAACCCCAGTGCCAGTTCATATACCTTTAATAATATTTCAAACCACTATCTATCAAATCCCACTATACTCTCATCAAATTATTTTTCCCTCAAACCTGTACCCACTAGCTGCATCAAATCCCTACTCTCTAAACCCAAACCTTGCTCAGCTTCTACCGACAAAATTCCTTCCCTCTTCCTTCAGTTAGCTGCTGACTCTTGCTCTCCCTGTATCTATCTTAATCAACCGCTCCATTTCAGAATCCAAAGTCCCTTCCATATGGAAACAATTCTTCACTCTACCAATACATAAAAGAGGTAACTCCTCAGATATCACTAATTTTAGAACAATTCCCATCCTCTCTCCTCTCTCTAAAGTTCTAGAAAAATGCATACATAAACAAGTTATGCACTACCTACTCTCCGAAAATCTGCTCACACCTACTCAACATGGCTTTAGTATAGCATAAGTAGTACAACTACTACAAGTACAATAAGTAGTAGTACAACTACTGCCCTACTATCATTCCTTAATACCATAACCCTTGCCAGAGATAACAACAAACTTGTCTCCTGCCTATTCTTAGATCTCTCTAAAGCTTTTGACACCATTTATCACCCTCTCCTTCTGCACAAACTAACCAACCTTAACTTCTCCCCTGGTACTGTTGCATGGTTTTCCAGCTACCTCACTAACAGATCTCAGACACTGAAATGCCAATCTGCACTCTCCCCTCCTCTCCCAGTTAAAATGAATGTTCCTCAGGGTTCCATTATTGGTCCACTACTTTTCAACATCTTCACTAATCTTATTATTTCTTCCTGTCCTCAGTCATCCCTGGTCCAATACGTTGATGACTCTACTGTCATCACTATTGCTAACTGTCCCTCCAAACTCATCTCTACAACACAAACTTCCTTTAACTCAGTAGGAAACAGGCTCTCTGATAAACTAAGTTCCTGTTTTTTCTTCCTAAAGAGTACAACCACATTAAATCCACTTTCACAATCCTGTCCCTCAATAACATACACATCGAAGTGAAAACTAGCACTAAACTCCTTGGTGTCATCATTGACGACCAACTTAAATTTGATCCACACATTAACAACTGTATCAAAAAAACTCATCAGAAACTAGGGCTCTTCTACCATAACAAAAGGTTTCTCACCAGGGAAGCTAAAGTAACTCTGTCTTATGCCTACCTCCTACCCAGTTTATTATATGGCTTTCAAATTCTTACTTGCCTCAACTCCACACTCCTTGGCAAACCTGAATCTATCTACAACAAGATAGTCAAATTAGCAGCCCATTAAACTTACAAGTCACACGACTGTCTCCCACACAAACACCTTAACTGGCCTGAACTACCTCACCATCTTCTTTTCCCTCAACTCCAAATCATCCGCTCTATCCTTTGTCAGACTTCTTACTGTCTTACCTATCATCTGTCATCTCCCACTATTCACCTGCTTGATCCCTCCGGAGCTCTAATCTAGATCTGCTACAAATCCACAAATTTAAAACTAAGAAAGGATATATTCTCTATAGCTATAAGCCTTCCAAGGCATAGAACAAACTCCCACTAGAGATCAGGTCACTCAAGCACCTTAGTCAATTCAAGCTAGCCCCTAAAGAATACCTGTTAAGCCAATGGACCTGCCTCTGTACCCATCTCACTTAAAGAGAATATCAACCCTAACTGCACATCTCTATCTGCTCCTAACTTACATAACTTTCTTTAACATTCTAGACCTTGTCTCACATTAAGTTCTCTGTCCTAGGCACATTACATACATTCTTATCTGCATAATGCAAGATTTTACACCTGGTGACAAAAATATTGTTAGTCCTGAATGATATAAGATTCTAAATTTGACAGACATAATGATTAGTTTACTGTAGTAAATCCTTGTTTTTCGTGTATATGTTGCTTTGAATATTTTGTGTAAACCAGTTGTTGATTGTTTACTTATTTTTGTAAATGATAATCTATAGAACATGTGGAGCTTTTCTCCCCAGGCCTCCTCTGAAAAAGGGCTACTTAGCTCAGTTGGACAAACTCAGTCAACAAATGTAAAATAAATAAATAATAAATAAATAAAAAAGTATTTGAATGCATCAGTCCTATGCATTTTTTCATAAACCAGAAGATCCAAGCTAATACAACTAGAAATCTTTAAAACAGAATAATTTAAAATGGGAGAAACAGAAGGCAGTGAAGTGGTGCTAATAGGATCCAGGCAGACATAAATATGTAAATTCAAACAGCGCTTAAACAGTACTTGAAATCATTCCCCCCATATCAGGAAAGGTAGGTGGTTCAAAAGGACAGGGCAAAATTAAGCAAAGGCTTTCCCACCAGATGTCACCGGTGTGAACCATGGAACTGCCAGAAACCCATCTCACAATGACCTGATATGTGTAGCTCAGACACAGGGTCTCAGAAGCTTTTTAAAATAAGCAGGAATTATGTAGCAAAAGACATCATAACAGGAGGGGTCAAGATTTTAAAGACACAGCTCAACAAAGATCCAGTGCAGATTTCACCAAGACTGGAAAAAAAACTAGCTGGACTGAAAGATGTCAGAGTCTAGCTTGTGAACTCGGTGCATGCAGCAAATGAATAGGCCACTGTCCATGGGAGAGAGCATTACAGCATGAGATAACCATTACATGAGTCACCACTGCCAAGTCCGAATATGGAATAACTTAAAATCGGGGTTATATTCCTCACATGTATACATTGCTTATGTATATTCTCTCTAAGAAGTGATCATGCAGTCTCACTACATTTCCCTTCTTGTTGAAATCAGCCATCACTTAATCTTACACCCATTTTAAAATAAATTCACACAAGAGCGAGTGGCTAAAAGCCAATTGAAGTTTAGGAAGTTACAGATCACACCCATCTTAAAGTCTGAAGTAAATAAGTTTTCTTCTGTCAATGGAAAGTTCTTCAGTTCACAGTTGACGTGGGCTGGATGAGGAGTACACCTCATCCACTTAGAAGGCAGTGCTCCGATTACTACTGTTCTCAGCAACTACACACAACATTCTACATTCCATCCTGCACACTAACTTCTCTCATCCTCTGGAAAAGTAGCTTCATCTTCACACTCCAGGTACAGAAAACTGTAAAACTGTTTCCATGTTTCATATGTTGCAGTCATTTTAAAAGCATATAGAACCTGTACTGTTTATAACCCATGAACTTTGTGTGTCAGATATGTAATCAGCACAAATATTATGTTGGGCACTAATGGTGAACACTGGACCATGATAGTGCATCTGTGTGTTGTTTAGAGTATTATGACAGTAGTATAGTCTGACAGCTGTGCACTGCTGCTATAGCATTCTAAACATAGTGATAATGGTGAACACTGGACATTGATAGTGTTTGTGTGCTGTTTAGAATACAATGACAATAGTATAGTCTCCCAGCTGTGCACTGCTGCTATAGCATTCTAAACATAGTGATAATGGTGAACACTGGACCATGACAGTGTGTCTGTGTGCTGTTCAGAATATTATGACAGTAGTATAGAATGACAGCTGCGCACTGCTTCTATAGCATTCTAAACATAGTGATAATGGTGAACACAGGACCATTGATAGTGCATCCGTGTGCTGTTTAGAATATGATGACATTAGTGTGGTCTAACAGCTGTGTACTGCTGCTATAGCATTTTAATCATAATGATAATGGTGAACACTGAACCATGACAGTGCGTCTGTGTGCTGTTTAAAATACGATGACAGTAGTATAGTCTGACAGCTGTGTACTGCTGCTATAGCATTCTAAATATAGTGATAATGGTGAACACTGGACCATGAAAGTGTGTTTGTGTGCTGTTTAGAATATGATGACAGTAGTATAGTCTGACAGCTGTGCACTGCTGCTATAGAATTCTAAACATAGTGATAATGTTGAACACTGGACCATGATAGTGTGTTTGTGTGCTGCTTAGAATATTATGACAGCAGTATAGAATGACAGCTGCGTATTGCTGTTGCAGCATTCTAAACATAGTGATAATAGTGAACACTGGGCCATGACAGTGTGTCTGTGTGCTGTTTAGAATATTATGGCAGTAGTATATAATGACAGCTGTGCACTGTTGCTATATCTTTCCAAACATAGTAATAATGGTAAACACTGGACCATGATAGTGCGTCTGTGTGCTGTTTTGAATATGATGACAATAGTAAAGAATGACAACTGAGTATTGCTGCTGAAGCATTCTAAACATAGTGATAATGGTGAAAACTGGACAACAACAGTGCATCTGTGTGCTGTTTAGAATATTATGACAGTAGTATAGAATGACAGCTGTGAATTGCTGCCGTAGCATTCTAAACATAGTAATAATTTTGAACACTGGACCATGACAGGGCATCTGTGTGCTGTTTAGAATATTATGACAGTAGTATAGAATGACAGCTGCACACTTCTTCTATAGCACTCTAAATATAATTTTTTTTTTTTTTTTTAGCATTTGTTGACCGGGAAAGTCCAACTAGATTCCACAGATCCTGTTTTCAGCAGAGGCCTGGGGAGAAATGCTCCAGAAGCATGTCTTTAGAATGTGGGAGGAAACCGGAGTGCCCGGAGGAATCCCACGCGAACACAGGGAGAACATGCAAACTCCACACAGAAGGCACCCCAGCCGAGAATCGAACCGGAGAAACTCTTGCTGTGAGGCAACAGCATTAACTGCTGTACCACTGCGCTGCCGCATCTGTGTGCTGTTTAGAATATTATGACAGTAGTATAGAATGACAGCTGCACACTTCTTCTATAGCACTCTAAATATAATGATAATGGTGAACACTGTACCATTGATAGTGCATCTGTGTGCTGTTTAGAATATTATGACAGTAGTGTAGTCTGACAGTTGTGCACTGCTGCTATAGCATTCTAAACATAGTGATAATGGTGAACACTAGACCATTGATAGTGCGTATGTGTGCTGTTTAGAATATGATGACAGTAGTATAATCTGGCAGTTGTGCACTGCTGCTATAGCATTCTAAACATAGTGATAATGGTGAACACTAGACCATTGATAGTGCGTATGTGTGCTGTTTAAAATATGATGGCAATAGTATAGTCTGACAGCTGTGCACTGCTGCTATAGCATTCTAAACATATTGATAATGGTGAACACTGGACCATGACAGTGCGTCTGTGTGCTTTTTAGAATATGATGACAGTAGTATAGTCTAAAGGCTGTGCTCTGCTGCTATAGCATTCTAAACATAGTGATAATGGTGAACACTGGACAATTGATAGTGCATCTGTGTGCTGTTTAGAATATGATGACAGTAGTGTAGTCTGGCAGCTGTGTACTGTTGCTATAGCATTCCAGAGATAGTGATAATGGTGAATACAGGACCATTGAAAGTGTGTCTGTGTGCTGTTCAGAATATGATGACAGTAGTATAGTCTGACACTTGTGCGCTGCTGCTATAGCATTGTAAACCTAGTGATAATGGTGAAAACTGGACCATGATAGTGTGTTTTTGTGCTGTTTAGAATATTATGACAGCAATATAGAATGACAACTGTGCACTACTGCTATAGCATTCTAAACATAGTGATAATGGTGAACACTGAACCATGAAAGTGTGTATGTGTGCTGTTTAGAATATGATGACAGTAGTATAGTCTGACAGCTGTGCACTGCTGCTATAGCATTCTAAACATAGTGATAATGTTGAACACTGGACCATGATAGTGTGCTTGTGTGCTGCTTAGAATATTATGACAGCAGTATAGAATGACCGCTGCGTATTGCTGTTGCAGCATTTTAAACATAGTGATAATAGTGAACACTGGGCCATGACAGTGTGTCTGTGTGCTGTTTAGAATATTATGGCAGTAGTATATAACGACAGCTGTGCACTGTTGCTATAGCTTTCCTAACATAGTAATAATGGTGAACACTGGGCCATGACAGTGCGTCTGTGTGCTGTTTAGAATATTATGACAGTAGTATAGAATGACAGCTGTGAATTGCTGCCATAGCATTCTAAACATAGTGATAATGGTGAACACTGGACCATGACAGGGCATCTGTGTGCTGTTTAGAATATTATGACAGTAGTATAGAATGACAGCTGCACACTTCTTCTATAGCACTCTAAATATAATTTTTTTTTTTTATTTAGCATTTGTTGACCGGGAAAGTCCAACTAGGTTCCACAGATCCTGTTTTCAGTGGAGGCCCAGGGAGAAATGCTCCCAAAGCATGTCTTTAGAATGTGGGAGGAAACCAGAGTGCCCAGAGGAAACCCACGCGAAGGCAGGGAGAACATGCAAACTCCACACAGAAGGCACCCCAGCCGAGAATCGAACCAGAGAACCTCTTGCTGTGAGGCGACAGCATTAACTGCTGCACCACCACATCTGTGTGCTGTTTAGAATATTATGACAGTAATATAGAATGACAGCTGCACACTTCTTCTATAGCACTCTAAATATAATGATAATGGTGAACACTGGACCATTGATAGTGCATCTGTGTGCTGTTTAAAATATGATGACATATGAAAGTGTACCGCTGCTATAGCATTCTAAACATAGTGACAATGGTGAACACTGGACCATTTATAGTGTGCCTGTGTGCTGTTTAGAATATTATGACAGTAGTATAGTCTCACATCTGTGCACTGCTGCTATGGCATTCTAAACATAGTGATAATGGTGAACACTGGAGCATTGACAGTGCATCTGTGTGCTGTTTAGAATATGATGACAATAGTATAGTCTGACAGCTGTACACTGCTGCTATAGCATTCTAAACATAGTAATAATGGTGAACACTGGACCTTGATGCTGTGTTTGTGTGCTGCTTAGAATATTATGACAGTAGTTTAGAATGACAGCTGTGTATTGCTGCCATAGCATTCTAAACATAGTGATAATGATCAACAATGGACCATTGATAGTGCGTCTGTGTGCAGTTTAGAATATGATGACAGTAGTATAATCTGGCAGTTGTGCACTGCTGCTATAGCATTATAAACATAGTGATAATGGTGAACACTAGACCATTGATAGTGCGTATGTGTGCTGTTTAGAATATGATGGCAATAGTATAGTCTGACAGCTGTGCACTGCTGCTATAGCATTCTAAACATAGTGATAATGGTGAACACTGGACCACTGATAGTGTGTTTCTGTGCTGTTTTGAATATTATGACAGTAGTATAGAATGACAGCTGTAAATTGCTGCAATAGCATTCTAAACATAGTGATAATGGTGAACACTGGACCATGACAGTGCGTCTGTGTGCTTTTTAGAATATGATGACAGTAGTATAGACTAAAAGCTGTGCTCTGCTGCTATGGCATTCTAAACATAGTGATAATGGTGAACACTGGACAATTGATAGTGCATCTGTGTGCTGTTTAGAATATGATGACAGTAGTGTAGTCTGGCAGCTGTGTACTGTTGCTATAGCATTCCAGAGATAGTGACAATGGTGAATACAGGACCATTGAAAGTGTGTCTGTGTGCTGTTCAGAATATGATGACAGTAGTATAGTCTGACACTTGTGCGCTGCTGCTATAGCATTGTAAACCTAGTGATAATCGTGAAAACTGGACCATGATAGTGTGTTTTTGTGCTGTTTAGAATATTATGACAGCAGTATAGAATGACAGCTGTGAACTGCTGCTATAGCATTCCAAACATAGTGATAATGGTGAACAGTGGGCAATAGATAGTGCGTCTGTGTTTTGTTTAGAATATGATGACAGAAGTATAGTCTGACAGCTGTGCACTGCTGCTATAGCATTCTAAACATAGTGATAATGGTGAACACTGGACCATTGGTAGTGCGCCTGTGTGCTGTTTAGAATATGATGACAGTAGTATAGTCTGACAGCTGTGCACTGCTTCTATAGCATTTTAAACATAGTGAAAATGGTGAACACTGAACCATTGATAGTGCGTTTGTTTGTTGTTTAAAATATGATGACAATAATATAGAATGCCAGCTGTGTATTGCTGCCATTGCATTCTAAACATAGTGATAATGGTGAACATTGGACCATGACAGTGTGTCTGTGTGCTGTTTAGAATATTATGACAGTAGTATAGAATGACAGCTGTGAATTGTTGCCGTAGCATTCTAAACATAGTGATAATGGTGAGCTCTGGACCATGACAGTGCATCTGCGTGCTGTTTATACTATTATGACAGTAGTATAGTCTGACAGCTGTGCACTGCTGCTACAACATTCTAAACATAGTGATAATGGTGAACAATGGACTATTGATAGTGGGTCTGTGTGCTATTTAGAATATGATGACAGTAGTGTAGTCTGACAGCTGTGCCCTGCTGTTATAGCATTCTAAACATAGTGATAATGGCGAACACTTGACCATGATAGTGTGTTTGTGTGCTGCTTAGAATATTATGACAGTAGTATAGAATGACAGCTGTGATATGCTGCCGTAGCATTCTAAACATAGTTTTAATGGTGAACCTTTACCATGACAGTACGTCTGTGTGCTGTTTAAAATATTATGACAGTAGTATAGTCTGACAGCTGTGCACTGCTGCTATAGCATTCTAAACATAGTGATAATGGTGAACACTGGACCATGATAGTGTGATTGTATGCTGTTTAGGATATTATGACAGCAGTATAGAATGACAGCTGCGTATTGCTGTTGCAGCATTCTAAACATAGTGATAATGGTAAACACTGGGCCATGATAGTGCATCTGTGTGCTGTTTAGAATATTATAACAGTAGTATATAATGACAGCTGTGCACTGCTGCTATAGCATTCTAAACACAGTGATAATGGTGAACACTGGACCATAATAGTGTGTTTGTCTACTGCTTAAAATATTACAAGAGTGGTATAGTTTGACACCTATGCACTGCTGCTATAGCATTCCATTTATTTATTTTTTATTTTATATTTGTTGACCGGGCTAGTCCAACTGGATACATGTCCATTTTCAGTAGAGGCCTGGGGAGATAAGCTCCATTAAGCTAAGTAGATTTTGACGTAATAACAATGACAATATTAATGAATTACAAGAAGGTACACCTAACAATATACTAACAAAAACAATTTACATTAGTATCTGAATACAAGATGTGTTCACATTATTAAAAGTGAATCAAAGTAATTACAGAGGTATAAAAAGAGCATTTCACACAGTCGAAAGCTTAATACTAATCACAGAGAAAGCTAGCAAGTAATATCATGTTGTGTGAGTTAACTAAAAACACATGATTTTAAGTAGCTTTCACATTCTACAGTCCAAGTGAAAAAGTAGCAAATATCTACATGGTAGGTAGCTTTCAAACCTTACAGTCCTAGACAGACAGTAGCTTATAAATACATGGTAGAGGAGATATTTTGTGGGTTTTTACTCAGGGATAGTTTCCCAGGATGACTAGGCTAGTAATAGCATTCAGTAAGCTAGTTGCCCAACTAACTGGGGTCAGGAGAGAGGTATGGCCAGAGACCTGAAAAAGATAGTGATAAGGACATGGAAATAAGGAGGTTATTAGTCAGGGTTAGAGCGTGGACATAGCCATTCAGTTTTAAGGAAGGTTTTTAGCTGCTTCTTGAAAAGTGTTGTTGAAGAAAGAGATGTTAGTTCACTGGGAAGCCTGTTCCAACATTTTCCCACAGAGTTAGAGAAAAGGCAGTCACCTGATTTATTATTGGCTTTATGGTTGGATACTAGTAATTTGTTAGCTGAGCGTAAGGTTGTGATATTTTTGTATGGGGTGATAAGGCTGCTGAGTATTGGGGTATTGATGGGATGGTGCAAAATCTTTTGGGTGATAGTGATTTGCTCAAGTAGAAACTGATTTTGCAGTTCCAGCCATCCTAGCTGTTTCAGATTTAGACAATGGTGGGTTCTATATGGGGAGCCAGTGGCAAATCCTGCAATGTTACAATAGGAGGTTAACAGTTTGTTCAGGTTACTTTTGGATAGATTGGTATAAATGGGGGAGGCATATAGGAGGGTAGAGATAAGATGAGTGTGGGCGATGGTAGTTCTAGCTAAAGGAGTAAGGAAAGGGTTAATCCTGTACAGGGAACCTCATTTTCTATTAACTGATTTAATGGTTAAGTTAATGTGTGAAATGAAATCCAGGTTGTGGTCAATTGTTACACCTAAAAGTTTAGTGGTCAGATCAGGTGCTATGAGAGTGCCATTACTGGATATAACTGTGAAGTTTATAGGGGAGAACTTCTGTGTTGGAGTGAACAATAGTAATTTAGCTTTTTTAGGGTTTAGGAGGAGACAGTGTTGAAGGAACCAGTTTTCTACTAAGTTAAATACTTTTTGGGTGATGGACTGGAGTTCAGCAGAAGAGGTAGTGCTACAGATTAATGTGGAATCATCTACATATTCTATGCAGATGGCTTGAGGAAGGTTAGCATTTAGATCATTAATGAAGATAGAGAAAAGGAGGGGTCCCAAAATAGAGCCTTGAGGGACACCAAGGGTAATACGGAGGTGAGTGGATAAGTTATTGTCCCAGAGGACTGCTTGTTGTCTGTTTGCTAGGTAGGACTTGAGCCATTTTACTGCTTGTGGGCCCAATGAAAGTGATTTAAGTATATTTATAAGTAACTGATGGTTAACCATATCGAAGGCTTTAGAGAGGTCAATAAAGAGTGCTGAGGAAAGCAGAGGAAAACACTAAACATAGTGATAATGGTGAACACTGGACCATGACAGTGTGTTTGTGTGCTGTTTAGAATATTATGACAGCAGTATAGAATGACAGCTGTGAACTGCTGCTATAGCATTCCAAACATAGTGATAATGGTGAACACTGGACCATGACAGTGTGTTTGTGTGCTGTTTAGAATATTATGACAGTAGTAAAATTTGACAGCTGTGCACTGGTGTTGCAACATTTTAAACATAGTAATAATGCTGAATACTGGACTAAGCATAAATTGCAGTCAAAAAACATAAGCTGGTATAGCTTACCATTTACAACAGTGATATGCAGGTAACACATATTAATAAAGCCTCCCTCCCCAACGTTAATACAACAACAGGTTTTGCATCAGCATCCATTTTCTGAACAATGTGAAACATGAAATTCTAATACCTGTCATGATTGACTGACTGCAAACCTCAGTTGTTTACCAGAAAATTAGAAATATTATGAGGGACAAGGTAAAAATGCGAGGCAGAATCTTTGGCCTTAGAAAGAAAATAGAACAACATGTTTTTGCATTAACTTGCATTCCTTAAAGATAATTATGAAACTAGAATGTCTGGGATTATTGACTGACTCTAATCTCCAGCGATAAAAAAGCAGAGACATGTCAAAAATATGATGCAAAACCAGGGGAGGTTTGCAAAAAATCCGACAGTTATAAAAATATTTTAAGCTCACGTTGGAAGGTAAACAATATTAAGTGTTTGAACAAGGGCGGCAAGAAGTGTTTTAAGTTTTGATCCCCTGTGATCATTTTTCAAGTATTATTCCCTGCAGTCAGATAGTGTGTTTTTGTCCCTGGAGTTTCCTGTGATGCAAGTTTTCAGAAAATGACTTTGATAAAATTTAGAATGATACAGCAGTAGCAAGCAGCTGTCAAACTACACTAATGCTATAAGATTCTAAGTAGTAAACAATCATGTTACGAAAGTCCAGTGTCCTCTATTATTGTCCTAAATTTTATCAGTTACAGTACTTTAAGAAGTAAAAAAATCATTACCTGACATTGTCAGATACAGCTTTAAGAAGACACCGTTAAAAGTTCTTCCCACACCATTTTTACAACTGATTAATTCTGCAGAATGTCCCTGATTCTGCATTGTTTATGTTCAATCAGTGATGCCAAACTTTTGAGTTTCTTACTTCTTATCATCTAGAAAATAAATCTCAACGCAAAACTCATTGTTCGGTTTGCTTTGCAGCATCCCTTATTCTGTCTTATATTATTGCTTTGTCTCTTGTAATTCTTTTCTATTTCCTGGTGAATTGCTGAAGATTATTGTCTGTCAGTAATGACACCACATTACAGTTTCATACGTCTTACTGTTCAGAAAATGCATGTCGATGCAGAAACTGTTATATTAACATTTAAGGGGGTGTGTAATACTAGTGTACTAGTGCCATAAGCTACTTGTGAATCTGTGTTATTGACCACAACCTATGTTTGGCCCAGTGTTCTCCATTATTTTAATTGGATTTCATGATGGCTTGTGCATTTAGTTTTGTTGGTGTAGTTCTTTTGTGCTGATTTCTCAGCTAACAATATCTGTAAGCTCTTGTAACCAGTGCAACTTATATCACAGTTAGAAAATAACATGCAGCTAACGTGTTTTTTGTTGAGACTAGAATTTTGTAATTCGACCAGTTGTCAGTAGAGATTTCATAATGTGTTATGTAGCTAGGAACACATGCTGTTTGGTTGTTGCACATGCTTGATAACATGTTTGTTTGAAACACCACACATGCAGAAGTACTTCCTCTTCCTTCAGGCCAAAGTTCATCCGGTATCAGTCATGGTTCTTCTAGCAGTGTTCCTATATCTCTCCTGCCTCTCCCTGACTGGTAAAGTAACACCTGTCTCTGTCGTCTTATTCTAGTTACATTACTATTTTATCCCTACTTCTCTTCTTTAATTAAAATGGACAGACTGAAGCTCATGTGTACCCACACTTGGCATTGAAATGGTTTCTCCCTTCTAGGTCTCTCCACCCAATGAGCCTAATAAAGTGCAGAAGGTCATAATATATGATAGTCCCAGCAAACATATACCATCTTGCACAGGGGTATCCTTAAAAGGTGTTTATTTTTCTCTAATCACCTAGACTAATTAACCTTGCAATCTCTACATACTTAGCACACTGGACCTTGCTCTTACATTTTTATAGTGTAGGAACCTATTTAGCATTTCTGCACTAACCTTATAAGCATATTCCATGCCTATCTGTAACTGACCATTTTCTGTTTTTCTGCTCAGTCTGTTTATATTCTTTCTCTCCACTATTTGGCATGCTTCCATCTGAGTTCTTTTTATTTTGTCCTATCCTGTCAGTTACCATTGTTTCATTCCTCTAATTATCATCTCCATACCAGTCCATATAACAGCACTTTAATATTTTGTATTTCTTCCACTTGAAACCTTGCTGATTTCTTTCTCTTTGTGGTCTCTCCTCCTTACCTAAAATCTCCTAACTAGATGCCCATGTTTAATATATGTCACCTTTTCCTTCACCTTACTGCTCCTTTTACAGATGCTTGTTGAACAGCAACCTCGAAAGGTAATACTGCAACACTGCCCATCTGTTGTAACTACTACTGCTTGCTAGTGCACATGCATCAGAAGGTAACACTACAGCACTGCCCTTCTGCTGTTACTATTACTGCTTGCTAATGCACATGCATCGGAAGGTAATACTACAGCACTGCCCTTCTGCTGTAACTACTACTGCTTGCTAGTGCACATGCATCGGAACGTAATACTGCAGCACTGCCCTTCTGCTGTTACTACTACTGCTTGCTAATGCACATGCATCGGAAGATAATAATACAGCACTGCCCTTCTGCTGTAATAACTACTGCTTGCTAGTACACATGCATCGGAAGGTAACACTACAGCACTGCCCTTCTGCTGTAACTACTGCTGCTTGCTAGTGCACATGCATCGGAACGTAATACTGCAGCACTGCCCTTCTGCTGTTACTACTACTGCTTGCTAGTACACATGCATCGGAAGGTAATACTACAGCACTGCCCTTCTGCTGTAACTACTACTGCTTGCTAGTACACATGCATCGGAAGGTAACACTACAGCACTGCCCTTCTGCTGTAACTACTGCTGCTTGCTAGTGCACATGCATCGGAACGTAATACTGCAGCACTGCCCTTCTGCTGTTACTACTACTGCTTGCTAGTACACATGCATCGGAAGGTAATACTACAGCACTGCCCTTCTGCTGTAACTACTACTGCTTGCTAGTACACATGCATCGGAAGGTAATACTACAGCACTGCCCTTCTGCTGTAACTACTACTGCTTGCTAGTGCACATGCATCGGATGGTAATACTACAGCACTGCCCTACTGCTGTAACTACTACTGCTTGCTAGTGCACATGCATCGGAAGGTAATACTACAGCACTGCCCTTCTGCTGTAACTACTACTGCTTGCTAGTGCACATGCATTGGAAGGTAATACTGCAGCACTGCCCTTCTGCTGTTACTATTACTGCTTGCTAGTGCACATGCATCGGAAGGTAACACTACAGCACTGCCCTTCTGCTGTAACTACTGCTGCTTGCTAGTGCACATGCATTGGAAGGTAATACTACAGCACTGCCCTACTGCTGTAACTACTACTGCTTGCTTGTGAACATACATCAGAAGGTAACACTACAGCAATGCCCTTCTGCTGTAACTACTACTGCTTGCTACTGCACATGCATCGGAAGGTAATACTACAGCACTGCCCTTCTGCTGTGACTGCTACTGCTTGCTAGTGCACATGCATCGGAAGGTAATACTACAGCACTGCCCTTCTGCTGTAACTACTACTGCTTGCTAGTACACATGCATTGGAATGTAATACTACAGCACTGTGCTTCTGCTGTAGCAACTACTGCTTGCTAGTGCACATGCATCGGAAGGTAATACTACAGCACTGACCTGCTGCTGTAATTACTACTGCTTGCTAGTGCACATACATTAGAATGTAATACTACAGCACTGTCCTTATTCTGTAACTACTACTGCTTGTTAGTGCACATGCATCGGAAGATAATACTACAGCACTGCCCTTCTGCTGTAACTACTACTGCTTGCTAATGCGCATGCATCGGAAGGTAATACTACAGCACTGCCCTTCTGCTGTAACTACTACTGCTTGCTAGTGCACACATGATAATGTTAAGGTGAAACAGTAGAACTATAAAACACTGAGCAGTTGTGGATGTTTATATAAACAAACGCAACCAATCCTATTCTTCCTACAATCTAGGCAACACACTGACATGCTCCATCCTTCCACACCCAGTACATCTACCAGGCACTTCAAACACAAAACAAAAGTACAACAATGGAAAATCATGAGCCAGCTGGAAATGGTTAGACCTTAAAGATCTGACTACAGGGAAAGAAAGCGTCATATAAGATATTAAAATGATTGCAGCTGAATGATAATTATAACCTTTGTAGGAATATAACTTCTGCAGGTCATAGCAGTTACTGAACTATACACCAACCCCCCTTTTTAAGAACTTCATTATGGAGATTTCCATTAAGTTTTCCCCTCATCTGCAATGCAACATGTGATAAATCACTCAGCTGCACATATTTTAAAATTCACACAATAGTGAGTGCCACAAAGTCCATTCAGTTTTGGGAAGATCATACCCACCATAATGTTTGAAATAAACAAATATATTATTTTCTCTGTGGGATGTCCTTCACTCCTTGACTGGAGATAGTGACCTTGTTCAGTCTTGCTGCAGTCTGCTTTGCTGCACTACCCTACTCTACCCCAATTCACACCCACCTACACTACAGTTAAACTAACCTAACCACTACCCTACCTTAACCCAATTTCCACCCACTTACACTACGGCTAAACTAACCTAAACAATGTCCTGCTCATACACCATCCAGTCACAATGCACAGATAAAGCCCCTCCTATAAAACTTAACCTCTTCCTCCTGCCTAATTCCTCTACATCACCACCATCCCTTCCTTCCATTCACTACATCACTTGGCCTTTTATCAATCATTAGTTCCATTGTCCCTCTTCTTACACTCCCATTCACATCACTGGTTGCACATCATAACTTCTAAGCTATTAGCCTAATCACCTGCACCTCCACATTAACCACTTTGCACTTCTACTAGATGACACTGCACATTAATACAATAATCCTGACTCTTTTCCTTACTCCTTCTTTTACATCCTTACCTTGTTTATCAACTATCAGTGTACCCTGTATACTTCATGCTTACATTCAAAAAATACATTCACTCTTGCACAGTCTCTCACTGATGCACAGTCCCACTGTCATCTGTATTACACTGCTCTACATCACCTAATAATGCCCAGTCTTTCAATAATGCACAGTCCCACTGTCATCTGTATTACACTGTTCTACATCACCTAATAATGCCCAGTCTCTCACTGATGCACAGTCCCACTGTCATCTCTATTACACTGCTCTACATCACCTAATAATGCCCAGTCTTTCAGTGATGCACAGTCCCACTGTCATCTGTATTACACTGCACTACATCACCTAATAATGCCCAGTCTCTCATTGATGCACAGTCCCACTGTCACCTCTATTACACTGCTCTACATCACCTAATAATGCCCAGTCTCTCAGTGATGCACACAGTCCCACTGTCATCTCTATGACACTGCTCTACATCACCTAATAATGCCCAGTCTCTCACTGATGCACAGTCCCACTGTCATCTGTATTACACTGCTCTACATCACCTAATAATGCCCAGTCTTTCAGTGATGCACAGTCCCACTGTCATCTGTATTACACTGCTCTACATCACCTAATAATGCCCAGTCTCTCACTGATGCACAGTCCCACTGTCATCTCTATTACACTGTTCTACATCACCTAATAATGCCCAGTCTCTCACTGATGCACAGTCCCATTGTCATCTCTATTACACTGCTCTATATCACCTAATAATGCCCAGTCTCTCACTGATGCACAGTCCCACTGTCATCTGTATTACACTGCTCTACATCACCTAATAATGCCCAATCTCTCACTGATGCACAGCCCCACTGTCATCTGTATTACACTGCTCTACATCACCTAATAATGCTCAGTCTCTCACTGATAAACAGTCCCACTGTCATCTGTATTACACTGCTCTACATCACCTAATAATGCCCAGTCTTTCAGTGATGCACAGTCCCACTGTCATCTCTATTACACTGCTCTACATCACCTAATAATGCCCAGTCTTTCAATAATGCACAGTCCCACTGTCATCTGTATTACACTGCTCTACATCACCTAATAATGCCCAGTCTTTCACTGATGCACAGTCCCACTGTCATCTCTATTACACTGCTCTACATCACCTAATAATGCCCAGTCTCTCACTGACACAGAGTCCCACTGTCATCTCTGTTACACTGCTCTACATCACCTAATAATGCCCAGTCTCTCAGTGATGCACAGTCCCACTGTCATCTGTATTACACTGCTCTACATCACCTAATAATGCCCAGTCTCTCACTGATGCACAGTCCCACTGTCAGCTGTATTTCACTGCTCTACATCACCTAATAATGCCCAGTCTCTCACTGATGCACAGTCCCACTGTCAGCTGTATTACACTGCTCTACATCACCTAATAATGCCCAGTCTCTCAGTGATGCACAGTCCCACTGTCATCTCTATTACACTGTTCTACATCACCTAATAATGCCCAGTCTCTCAGTGATGCACAGTCCCACTGTCATCTCGATTACACTGCTCTACATCACCTAATAATGCCCAGTCTCTCACTGATGCACAGTCCCACTGTCATCTTTATTACACTGCTCTACATCACCGAATAATGCCCAGTCTCTCACTGATGCACAGTCCCACTTTCATCTCTATTACACTGCTCTACATCACCTAATAATGCCCTGTTTCCACCATCCACTCACCACTGCAAATTATAGCACATCTATGCAGCTAAAAATCTATGCAAGTGTTAAAGTATCTTCTCTCCATATTACTATACCCTTCCATTCTGCTGAGACCTTCACCACAAACCAATATCCATCCAAACAGCTGTGATCCCCACTGGCAACATATTAATAAACACCAGTGTTGTAAAACTTTTCATTCGCAATGCTCAAAGGATAAGCAAGAAAATCCGCTCCCTGCACCCTTGGATTGAAACAAACTCTCCAGATATAGCAGCACTAAATTTGAAATGACTTAAGCACACTATAACCGTTTAAGAAATTATACCATTTCATTGTAGTATATCATGGCTTGACCAGTCATAAAAGGTGGAGATATATATCCTCAAAGTTTCATTGTATCTAAATGCAATATCATCCTTCTCCAAAGCCCAAATCCTTGTATTCTACATGAAAATTATCTACCAAAATAGCATTGAACGTTTACTGTATCCAAATACAATACTATCCCTCTCCACAGGCAAAATTCTTGTATTCCACCTTAAAATTAAAAAATGACAAGTCCATCTATAAAATATAGCCATCTGTATTTCTCTCATTAATGGTTCCAACTGTGACATTGAAAAAAATATTTTCTCTTCAATATCCTTCAACACACCATTTGAAACAATCATCTTAAGAGATGTGAACATCAACTGACCCAACAAATCCCTCCCTAGTCATCACCCAATTATAAATATCTGTTACTTTACTCAGTGAATTCTTCCATCAGATTCAACACATCCACAGGTTCCTCATCCACATTAGACTGGATCCTTCTATACCCAATAATATTACTCGCAGATAAATACTACCATAGTCTCATTGTAACCACAATTCAACATTTGCTCTCCATTCACTACTCAAACATATGAAGCTTGCAATTTACAAATATGTCAGGAATCTTTCTAAATTTAACACATATTCTTTTGTCTCATCTCTTCAATCTTACAACTGGTGAATTTAAATGCTCCCCCCTCTCAATTAAGCTGCTCTCCACTTCGGTAAGACTTTGACATCTGAACTACCATGCCCCACGTTGCCATTTTGCATTTTGCATTTTGGAGTCAAAGCCCCCCCCCCCAGCCCCCCAGCCCTTTGACTCACTCTGCCTACCAAGTAATTAATGGGTCAATGAGAAAAAGCAAAGTACAATTACCAGCATTATTGGTTCCATTGTAACCAAACAAAAGTCCAAGCTTACTCTGACAAAAGACCTACTTCATCTTACAACAGAATAACAACTCAAAATCTCTGAAGCTATTTTGTTCCACCATTTCGAATCTCCTCTGCCCTGGCAAAACATTCAAACTCAATCCATTTTTTTCAACAGAATTTGACTTCAATGTAGCTTACACCTTCATCTCTCTTTTCCTTAATATTCCTACCTCTCTTTCTAAAGCTAATCCCAGTGCAGAACTCCTTCCTAATCATTCATCTCATAATGCCTTCCAACTTGTTCCAATAAAAGCCATCAAAGAAAGCCTCAGGAAATTAAAAGTCACTACCACCACAACAGACAACTTACCCACTGAATACCTAAAACTAGCAGCCAGCATCTTGGCCTACCCCATTTCCATCCTGATCAATGCGTCTCTTCAATAAGCCTATTTTCCATCACCCAGGAAACAATGTTTCATCTTGCAACTTCATTAAGATGACATCTCCTCTGACATTATCAAGTTTTGACCTGTAGCATTAGTGTTTCCCCTCTTAACAATTCTAGAGTAGTTTATCCATTCACAACTGCTAAATATTCTCCTGAAACAAAATATGTTTACTAAAATGCTGCATCATCATTCGGCAGAATAAGATGACAAATGGTAAAGCAAGCACCTAACTAAACTTTTCAGCTACACTTGGAAATGAAGGAGGTTTTGGCAGAATACTGAGCAACTAGCAGAGCAAATCTGGGAATGTTAGGAACCAGGCAAAAATCCTAAATGATTTCATTGTCTCACTATACACGGAAGAAAAGAAGGATGATTGAGTGTGAAGCTGGGTTAGTACAGATGGGATACATGGAGAGACAGGAATAGGCTGTAGATTGTTGAGTAGATCAGTGTTGTAGTACTGATTCTTGGGTCTTCCTGCTATGCAGAAGCCTGCAACTGTCTCACTTTCCAGAAGGTTTGCATCATCCTGAGTCAACAAATATCTGATTACTGATGTCTGAATGTCAGCGTATAAGAAGGGCATCTGTCAGTGCCATCTTCAGATCTTTCTAAGCAGTGAATAAGCAGACTAATGCCAGAGAACAGCACAACCACCCCAATTGTCTGAATTTGACTGAGAAGGTGGAAGGTCATAGGAGGCACTGAGTGATGATGCAGATAGGAGGACTATCTGCAGATAACTCCTATAACCCTTGCACCCAACAACTGGGAGAAGAGTGGTCAGCAGATAAAGGTATTGGAGGCCGAGACTATATATTGCAGCACTGATCTACTTGAATGTCTACAATTATGGTAAATGGAGCATAACTGGACTTTGTAGTTAGTGTTGTAGGATTGATTCTTGGGAGGACTCCCAAAGCCAACAGTTGGGTAATAGGTCATCCGTATAACCCTAGGAAATGATGCATTTCAGGATGGCCGTAGTGAAACCTGTTCTACCCTGGAGATATTACATGGATTATAGTGTTTATTAAGATGTTTGCACTGAGTTCCATGTGGCTACCTCTAGGATAGCCAGTTTAGGGACTTCTTTGAAGAAAGCAGTGCAGTTGCCTTGTGAATGGTGGAATCAGTCTTAATATAACCAAGTACGCGATATGTGTAAGTCTGGGAGATAAAACATTTACAAGCACTAACAGAGCAGATCAATTGCTGCTGACTTTCACAGAAGGTAAACAAGGAGGCCTGTCTCTAAATAAATAATTTCCAAAAGAATAGCTAACTGCATTAGGTCTGGTTCCTTCCACCATGGAAAAAGTACCTAATACTTTAAATTGCCAGAGATTTTCTGTAAGTATATTAATGCCACCTCTGCCTTATTCTCTTCATTGCTGTATTAATTTCTTAAATATAACAAGAGTTATTGGAAATCAGTAGACATCCCTTGTAACCAGGTAGGGCTATGAAGATGAGGAAAATGAAGTATACACCTCATTTTGTACAACGCCATCTGATCGCAGCAGGCCAGTGGAACACGGAATACAATGCATATGCATACCTAGTAACTTTATGATGAACTCTTTCTATGCTTACTGGCAATTGTAAATACATATAACAAAAGAGGTAAACAAGCAAATGAAATGGTTATAGAGGGCTAGAAAACTCACTTGCCAAGGCACAAAGTCCTTCCATTCTGTACAAGTTGAATTAAAGAACGGTCCTTTTCCTGTTGTGCATGACTGCAGATTACTTAAGGCAACAGCCAGTGAATACACTGCGTTGTACATAGAATATGTAAACCGGAACTCATTGACCTGATAGACAGAAGGATCCAGTAATTCCAGGGCCTCAGTACCTGTGCAAAATGTTGGTCTGTTTCTTTGTTCATTATCAGCAGACCTATATAAACTGCCATTAGCTAGCCATTTGCAGCCAAAAGCTGCCTCCCAGAAGAATTTCATATAGATATCATTTGGATATTTGAAAGGATGGATGCTGAAGAGGTATTCCTTAAATCCAATGATGTCACCACTGTATATTGCAAAGCCAAGTGTTCCATGCAGGGTTTTCCAAATGTCTATGTCAGAAGAAAAGGCGCTAGTTACCCATCCGATAGTTCCTATCCATACCTTTCCATAAACATTCTGATTTAAAGCTTCTCTCATAATAGATGCCACCTGAGATTCAAAAGCATAGAATATGACAATGCTTGCAGATGATTTTTTAATGGTCTCTACCAGAAGCTGAGCTTTATACTGTGGAATATTTGTAGGTAGGATTTCATGGAATGCCACACAGATGCCAACGTTGTGTAATTCTTTCTTTAACTGCTGACTTCCTTGTAATCCAATATCGTTATCAGAGGCAAGGATTCCTATCCATTTCCAGGAAAAGTGCATCATCAGGTGTGCAAGTCCATCAACTTGGAAGTCAGCATTTAATACTGTACGTACAAATGATGGGAGCAGCACCGTATCACTCAGAAGGGGCAGCCCTGCACCATGGAAGTCAGCATTTAATACTGTACGTACAAATGATGGGAGCAGCACCGTATCACTCAGAAGGGGCGTCAGCATTTAATACCGTACGTACAAATGATGGGAGCAGCACCATATCACTCAAAAGGGGCAGCCCTGCACCATAGAAGTCAGCATTTAATACTGCACGTAAAAATGATGGGAGCAGCACCGTATCACTCAGAAGGGGCAGCCCTGCACCATGGAAGTCAGCATTTAATACTGTACGTACAAATGATGGGAGCAGCACCGTATCACTCAGAAGGGGCAGCCCTGCACCATGGAAGTCAGCATTTAATACTGTACGTACAAATGATGGGAGCAGCACCGTATCACTCAGAAGGGCAGCCCTGCACCATGGAAGTCAGCATTTAATACTGTACGTACAAATGATGGGAGCAGCACCGTATCACTCAGAAGGGCAGCCCTGCACCATGGAAGTCAGCATTTAATACTGTACGTACAAATGATGGGAGCAGCACCGTATCACTCAGAAGGGCAGCCCTGCACCATGGAAGTCAGCATTTAATACTGTACGTACAAATGATGGGAGCAGCACCGTATCACTCAGAAGGGGCAGCCCTGCACCATGGAAGTCAGCATTTAATACTGTACGTACAAATGATGGGAGCAGCACCGTATCACTCAGAAGGGGCAGCCCTGCACCATGGAAGTCAGCATTTAATACTGTACGTACAAATGATGGGAGCAGCACCGTATCACTCAGAAGGGGCAGCCCTGCACCATGGAAGTCAGCATTTAATACTGTACGTACAAATGATGGGAGCAGCACCGTATCACTCAGAACGGGCAGCCCTGCACCATGGAAGTCAGCATTTAATACTGTACATACAAATGATGGGAGCAGCACCGTATCACTCAGAAGGGGCAGCCCTGCACCATGGAAGTCAGCATTTAATACTGTACGTACAAATGATGGGAGCAGCACCGTATCACTCAGAAGGGGCAGCCCTGCAACTTGGAAGTCAGCATTTAATACTGTACGTACAAATGATGGGAGCAGCACCGTATCACTCAGAAGGGGCAGCCCTGCAACTTGGAAGTCAGCATTTAATACTGTACGTACAAATGATGGGAGCAGCACCGTATCACTCAGAAGGGGCAGCCCTGCACCATGGAAGTCAGCATTTAATACTGTACATACAAATGATGGGAGCAGCACCGTATCACTCAGAAGGGGCAGCCCTGCACCATGGAAGTCAGCATTTAATACTGTACGTACAAATGATGGGAGCAGCACCGTATCACTCAGAAGGGCAGCCCTGCAACTTGCAAGTCAGCATTTAATACTGTACGTACAAATGATGGGAGCAGCACCGTATCACTCAGAAGGGGCAGCCCTGCTCCATGGAAGTCAGCATTTAATACTGTACATACAAATGATGGGAGCAGCACCGTATCACTCAGAAGGGGCAGCCCTGCAACTTGGAAGTCAGCATTTAATACTGTACGTACAAATGATGGGAACAGCACCGTATCACTCAGAAGGGGCAGCCCTGCACCATGGAAGTCAGCATTTAATACTGTAAGTACAAATGATGGGAGCAGCACCGTATCACTCAGAAGGGGCAGCCCTGCACCATGGAAGTCAGCATTTAATACTGTACATACAAATGATGGGAGCAGCACCTTATCACTCAGAAGGGGTAGCCCTGCACCACGGAAGTCAGCATTTAATACTGTACGTACAAATGATGGGAGCAGCACCGTATCACTCAGAAGGGGCAGCCCTGCACCATGGAAGTCAGCATTTAATACTGTACGTACAAATTATGGGAGCAGCACCGTATCACTCAGAAGGGGCAGCCCTGCACCATGGAAGTCAGCATTTAATACTGTACGTACAAATGATGGGAGCAGCACCGTATCACTCAGAAGGGGCGTCAGCATTTAATACTGTACGTACAAATGATGGGAGCAACACCGTATCACTCAGAAGGGGCAGCCCTGCAACTTGGAAGTCAGCATTTAATACTGTACGTACAAATGATGGGAGCAGCACCGTATCACTCAGAAGGGGCAGCCCTGCACCATGGAAGTCAGCATTTAATACTGTACGTACAAATGATGGGAGCAGCACCGTATCACTCAGAAGGGGCATCCCTGCACCATGGAAGTCAGCATTTAATACTGTATGTACAAATGATGGGAGCAACACCGTATCACTCAGAAGGGGCAGCCCTGCACCATGGAATTCAGCATTTAATACTGTACGTACAAATGATGGGAGCAGCACCGTATCACTCAGAAGGGGCAGCCCTGCACCATGGAAGTCAGCATTTAATACTGTACGGACAAATGATGGGAGCAGCACCGTATCACTCAGAAGGGGCGTCAGCATTTAATACTGTACGTACAAATGATGGGAGCAGCACCGTATCACTCAGAAGGGGCAGCCCTGCACCATGGAAGTCAGCATTTAATACTGTACGTACAAATGATGGGAGCAGCACCGTATCACTAAGAAGGGGCAGCCCTGCACCATGGAAGTCAGCATTTAATACTGTACGTACAAATGATGGGAGCAGCACCGTATCACTCAGAAGGGGCAGCCCTGCACCATGGAAGTCAGCATTTAATACTGTACATACAAATGATGGGAGCAGCACCGTATCACTCAGAAGGGGCAGCCCTGCACCATGGAAGTCAGCATTTAATACTGTACGTACAAATGATGGGAGCAGCACCGTATCACTCAGAAGGGGCAGCCCTGCACCATGGAAGTCAGCATTTAATACTGTACGTACAAATGATGGGAGCAGCACCGTATCACTCAGAAGGGGCAGCCCTGCACCATGGAAGTCAGCATTTAATACTGTACGTACAAATGATGGGAGCAGCACCGTATCACTCAGAAGGGGCAGCCCTGCACCATGGAAGTCAGCATTTAATACTGTACGTACAAATGATGGGAGCAGCACCGTATCACTCAGAAGGGGCAGCTCTGCACCATGGAAGTCAGCATTTAATACTGTACGTACAAATGATGGGAGCAGCACCATATCACTCAGAAGGAGCGTCAGCATTTAATACTGTACGTACAAATGATGGGAGCAGCACCGTATCACTCAGAAGGGGCAGCCCTGCACCATGGAAGTCAGCATTTAATACTGTACGTACAAATGATGGGAGCAGCACCGTATCACTCAGAAGGGGCAGCCCTGCAACTTGGAAGTCAGCATTTAATACTGTACGTACAAATGATGGGAGCAGCACCGTATCACTCAGAAGGGGCAGCCCTGCACCATGGAAGTCAGCATTTAATACTGTACATACAAATGATGGGAGCAGCACCGTATCACTCAGAAGGGGCAGCCCTGCAACTTGGAAGTCAGCATTTAATACTGTACGTACAAATGATGGGAACAGCACCGTATCACTCAGAAGGGGCAGCCCTGCACCATGGAAGTCAGCATTTAATACTGTACGTACAAATGATGGGAGCAGCACCGTATCACTCAGAAGGGGCAGCCCTGCACCATGGAAGTCAGCATTTAATACTGTACGTACAAATGATGGGAGCAGCACCTTATCACTCAGAAGGGGCAGCCATGCACCACGGAAGTCAGCATTTAATACTGTACGTACAAATGATGGGAGCAGCACCGTATCACTCAGAAGGGGCAGCCCTGCACCATGGAAGTCAGCATTTAATACTGTACGTACAAATTATGGGAGCAGCACCGTATCACTCAGAAGGGGCAGCCCTGCACCATGGAAGTCAGCATTTAATACTGTACGTACAAATGATGGGAGCAGCACCGTATCACTCAGAAGGGGCGTCAGCATTTAATACTGTACGTACAAATGATGGGAGCAACACCGTATCACTCAGAAGGGGCAGCCCTGCAACTTGGAAGTCAGCATTTAATACTGTACGTACAAATGATGGGAGCAGCACCGTATCACTCAGAAGGGGCAGCCCTGCACCATGGAAGTCAGCATTTAATACTGTACGTACAAATGATGGGAGCAGCACCGTATCACTCAGAAGGGGCATCCCTGCACCATGGAAGTCAGCATTTAATACTGTATGTACAAATGATGGGAGCAACACCGTATCACTCAGAAGGGGCAGCCCTGCACCATGGAATTCAGCATTTAATACTGTACGTACAAATGATGGGAGCAGCACCGTATCACTCAGAAGGGGCAGCCCTGCACCATGGAAGTCAGCATTTAATACTGTACGGACAAATGATGGGAGCAGCACCGTATCACTCAGAAGGGGTGTCAGCATTTAATACTGTACGTACAAATGATGGGAGCAGCACCGTATCACTCAGAAGGGGCAGCCCTGCACCATGGAAGTCAGCATTTAATACTGTACGTACAAATGATGGGAGCAGCACCGTATCACTAAGAAGGGGCAGCCCTGCACCATGGAAGTCAGCATTTAATACTGTACGTACAAATGATGGGAGCAGCACCATATCACTCAGAAGGGGCAGCCCTGCACCATGGAAGTCAGCATTTAATACTGTACGTACAAATGATGGGAGCAGCACCGTATCACTCAGAAGGGGCAGCCTTGCACCATGGAAGTCAGCATTTAACACTGTACGTACAAATGATGGGAGCAGCACCGTATCACTCAGAAGGGGCAGCCCTGTACCATGGAAGTCAGCATTTAATACTGTACGTACAAATGATGGGAGCAGCACCGTATCACTCAGAAGGGGCAGCCCTGCACCATGGAAGTCAGCATTTAATACTGTACGTACAAATGATGGGAGCAGCAAAGTATCACTCAGAAGGGGCAGCCCTGCACCATGGAAGTCAGCATTTAATACTGTACGTACAAATGATGGGAGCAGCACCGTATCACTCAGAAGGGGCAGCTCTGCACCATGGAAGTCAGCATTTAATACTGTACGTACAAATGATGGGAGCAGCACCATATCACTCAGAAGGAGCGTCAGCATTTAATACTGTACGTACAAATGATGGGAGCAGCACCGTATCACTCAGAAGGGGCAGCCCTGCACCATGGAAGTCAGCATTTAATACTGTACGTACAAATGATGGGAGCAGCACCGTATCACTCAGAAGGGGCAGCCCTGCACCATGGAAGTCAGCGTTTAATACTGTACGTACAAATGATGGGAGCAGCACCGTATCACTCAGAAGGGGCAGCCCTGCACCATGGAAGTCAGCATTTAATACTGTGCGTACAAATGATGGGAGCAGCACCGTATCACTCAGAAGGGGCAGCCCTGCACCATGGAAGTCAGCATTTAATACTGTACGTACAAATGATGGGAGCAGCACCGTATCACTCAGAAGGGGCAGCCCTGCACCATGGAAGTCAGCATTTAATACTGTACGTACAAATGATGGGAGCAGCACCGTATCACTCAGAAGGGGCAGCCCTGCACCATGGAAGTCAGCATTTAATACTGTACGTACAAATGATGGGAGCAGCACCGTATCACTCAGAAGGGGCGTCAGCATTTAATACTGTACGTACAAATGATGGGAGCAGCACCGTATCACTCAGAAGGGGCAGCCCTGCAACTTGGAAGTCAGCATTTAATACTGTACGTACAAATGATGGGAGCAGCACCGTATCACTCAGAAGGGGCAGCCCTGCAACTTGGAAGTCAGCATTTAATACTGTACGTACAAATGATGGGAGCAGCACCGTATCACTCAGAAGGGGCAGCCCAGCACCATGGAAGTCAGCATTTAATACTGTACGTACAAATGATGGGAGCAGCACCGTATCACTCAGAAGGGGCAGCCCTGCACCATGGAAGTCAGCATTTAATACTGTACGTACAAATGAAGGGAGCAGCACCGTATCACTCAGAAGGGGCAGCCCTGCAACTTGGAAGTCAGCATTTAATACTGTACGTACAAATGATGGGAGCAGCACCGTATCACTCAGAAGGGGCAGCCCTGCACCATGGAAGTCAGCATTTAATACTGTACATACAAATGATGGGAGCAGCACTGTATCACTCAGAAGGGACAGCCCTGCAACTTGGAAGTCAGCATTTAATACTGTACGTACAAATGATGGGAACAGCACCGTATCACTCAGAAGGGGCAGCCCTGCACCATGGAAGTCAGCATTTAATACTGTACGTACAAATGATGGGAGCAGCACCGTATCACTCAGAAGGGGCAGCCCTGCACCATGGAAGTCAGCATTTAATACTGTACATACAAATGATGGGAGCAGCACCTTATCACTCAGAAGGGGCAGCCCTGCACCACGGAAGACAGCATTTAATACTGTACGTACAAATGATGGGAGCAGCACCGTATCACTCAGAAGGGGCAGCCCTGCACCATGGAAGTCAGCATTTAATACTGTACGTACAAATTATGGGAGCAGCACCGTATCACTCAGAAGGGGCAGCCCTGCACCATGGAAGTCAGCATTTAATACTGTACGTACAAATGATGGGAGCAGCACCGTATCACTCAGAAGGGGCGTCAGCATTTAATACTGTACGTACAAATGATGGGAGCAACACCGTATCACTCAGAAGGGGCAGCCCTGCAACTTGGAAGTCAGCATTTAATACTGTACGTACAAATGATGGGAGCAGCACCGTATCACTCAGAAGGGGCAGCCCTGCACCATGGAAGTCAGCATTTAATACTGTACGTACAAATGATGGGAGCAGCACCGTATCACTCAGAAGGGGCATCCCTGCACCATGGAAGTCAGCATTTAATACTGTATGTACAAATGATGGGAGCAACACCGTATCACTCAGAAGGGGCAGCCCTGCACCATGGAATTCAGCATTTAATACTGTACGTACAAATGATGGGAGCAGCACCGTATCACTCAGAAGGGGCAGCCCTGCACCATGGAAGTCAGCATTTAATACTGTATGGACAAATGATGGGAGCAGCACCGTATCACTCAGAAGGGGCGTCAGCATTTAATACTGTACGTACAAATGATGGGAGCAGCACCGTATCACTCAGAAGGGGCAGCCCTGCACCATGGAAGTCAGCATTTAATACTGTACGTACAAATGATGGGAGCAGCACCGTATCACTAAGAAGGGGCAGCCCTGCACCATGGAAGTCAGCATTTAATACTGTACGTACAAATGATGGGAGCAGCACCGTATCACTCAGAAGGGGCAGCCCTGCACCATGGAAGTCAGCATTTAATACTGTACGTACAAATGATGGGAGCAGCACCGTATCACTCAGAAGGGGCAGCCTTGCACCATGGAAGTCAGCATTTAATACTGTACGTACAAATGATGGGAGCAGCACCGTATCACTCAGAAGGGGCAGCCTTGCACCATGGAAGTCAGCATTTAATACTGTACGTACAAATGATGGGAGCAGCACCGTATCACTCAGAATGGGCAGCCCAGCACCATGGAAGTCAGCATTTAATACTGTACGTACAAATGATGGGAGCAGCACCGTATCACTCAGAAGGGGCAGCCCTGCACCATGGAAGTCAGCATTTAATACTGTACGTACAAATGATGGGAGCAGCACCGTATCACTCAGAAGGGGCAGCTCTGCACCATGGAAGTCAGCAGTTAATACTGTACGTACAAATGATGGGAGCAGCACCATATCACTCAGAAGGAGCGTCAGCATTTAATACTGTACGTACAAATGATGGGAGCAGCACAGATCACTCAGAAGGGGCAGCCCTGCACCATGGAAGTCAGCATTTAATACTGTACGTACAAATGATGGGAGCAGCACCGTATCACTCAGAAGGGGCAGCCCTGCAACTTGGAAGTCAGCATTTAATACTGTACGTACAAATGATGGGAGCAGCACCGTATCACTCAGAAGGGCAGCCCTGCACCATGGAAGTCAGCATTTAATACTGTACATACAAATGATGGGAGCAGCACCGTATCACTCAGAAGGGGCAGCCCTGCAACTTGGAAGTCAGCATTTAATACTGTACATACAAATGATGGGAACAGCACCGTATCACTCAGAAGGGGCAGCCCTGCACCATGGAAGTCAGCATTTAATACTGTACGCATAAATGATGGGAGCAGCACCGTATCACTCAGAAGGGGCAGCCCTGCACCATGGAAGTCAGCATTTAATACTGTACGTACAAATGATGGGAGCAGCACCTTATCACTCAGAAGGGGCAGCCATGCACCACGGAAGTCAGCATTTAATACTGTACGTACAAATGATGGGAGCAGCACCGTATCACTCAGAAGGGGCAGCCCTGCACCATGGAAGTCAGCATTTAATACTGTACGTACAAATTATGGGAGCAGCACCGTATCACTCAGAAGGGGCAGCCCTGCACCATGGAAGTCAGCATTTAATACTGTACGTACAAATGATGGGAGCAGCACCGTATCACTCAGAAGGGCAGCATTTAATACTGTACGTACAAATGATGGGAGCAACACCGTATCACTCAGAAGGGCAGCCCTGCAACTTGGAAGTCAGCATTTAATACTGTACGCATACAAATGATGGGAGCAGCACCGTATCACTCAGAAGGGCAGCCCTGCACCATGGAAGTCAGCATTTAATACTGTACGCACAAATGATGGGAGCAGCACCGTATCACTCAGAAGGGCATCCCTGCACCATGGAAGTCAGCATTTAATACTGTATGTACAAATGATGGGAGCAACACCGTATCACTCAGAAGGGGCAGCCCTGCACCATGGAATTCAGCATTTAATACTGTACGTACAAATGATGGGAGCAGCACCGTATCACTCAGAAGGGGCAGCCCTGCACCATGGAAGTCAGCATTTAATACTGTACGGACAAATGATGGGAGCAGCACCGTATCACTCAGAAGGGGCGTCAGCATTTAATACTGTACGTACAAATGATGGGAGCAGCACCGTATCACTCAGAAGGGGCAGCCTTGCAACATGGAAGTCAGCATTTAACACTGTACGTACAAATGATGGGAGCAGCACCGTATCACTCAGAAGGGGCAGCCCTGCACCATGGAAGTCAGCATTTAATACTGTACGTACAAATGATGGGAGCAGCACCGTATCACTCAGAAGGGGCAGCCCTGCACCATGGAAGTCAGCATTTAATACTGTACGTACAAATGATGGGAGCAGCACAGTATCACTCAGAAGGGGCAGCCCTGCACCATGGAAGTCAGCATTTAATACTGTACGTACAAATGATGGGAACAGCACCGTATCACTCAGAAGGGGCAGCTCTGCACCATGGAAGTCAGCATTTAATACTGTACGTACAAATGATGGGAGCAGCACCATATCACTCAGAAGGAGCGTCAGCATTTAATACTGTACGTACAAATGATGGGAGCAGCACCGTATCACTCAGAAGGGCAGCCCTGCACCATGGAAGTCAGCATTTAATACTGTACGCATAAATGATGGGAGCAGCACCGTATCACTCAGAAGGGCAGCCCTGCACCATGGAAGTCAGCATTTAATACTGTACGCATAAATGATGGGAGCAGCACCGTATCACTCAGAAGGGCAGCCCTGCACCATGGAAGTCAGCATTTAATACTGTACGCATAAATGATGGGAGCAGCACCGTATCACTCAGAAGGGCAGCCCTGCACCATGGAAGTCAGCATTTAATACTGTACGCATAAATGATGGGAGCAGCACCGTATCACTCAGAAGGGGCAGCCCTGCACCATGGAAGTCAGCATTTAATACTGTACGTACAAATGATGGGAGCAGCACCGTATCACTCAGAAGGGGCAGCCCTGCACCATGGAAGTCAGCATTTAATACTGTACGTACAAATGATGGGAGCAGCACCGTATCACTCAGAAGGGGCAGCCCTGCACCATGGAAGTCAGCATTTAATACTGTACATACAAATGATGGGAGCAGCACTGTATCACTCAGAAGGGCAGCCCTGCACCATGGAAGTCAGCATTTAATACTGTACGTACAAATGATGGGAGCAGCACCGTATCACTCAGAAGGGCAGCCCTGCACCATGGAAGTCAGCATTTAATACTGTACGTACAAATGATGGGAGCAGCACCGTATCACTCAGAAGGGGCAGCCCTGCACCATGGAAGTCAACATTTAATACTGTACGTTCAAATGATGGAGCAGCACCGTATCACTCAGAAGGGGCAGCCCTGCACCATGGAAGTCAGCATTTAATACTGTACGTACAAATGATGGGAGCAGCACCGTATCACTCAGAAGGGGCAGCCCTGCACCATGGAAGTCAGCATTTAATACTGTACGTACAAATGATGGGAGCAGCACATATCACTCAGAAGGGCAGCCCTGCACCATGGAAGTCAGCATTTAATACTGTACGCACAAATGATGGGAGCAGCACCGTATCACTCAGAAGGGCAGCCCTGCAACTTGGAAGTCAGCATTTAATACTGTACGCATAAATGATGGGAGCAGCACCGTATCACTCAGAAGGGGCAGCCCTGCACCATGGAAGTCAGCATTTAATACTGTACGTACAAATGATGGGAGCAGCACCGTATCACTCAGAAGGGGCAGCCCTGCACCATGGAAGTCAGCATTTAATACTGTACGTACAAATGATGGGAGCAGCACCGTATCACTCAGAACGGGCAGCCCTGCACCATGGAAGTCACCATTTAATACTGTACATACAAATGATGGGAGCAGCACCGTATCACTCAGAAGGGGCAGCCCTGCAACTTGGAAGTCAGCATTTAATACTGTACGTACAAATGATGGGAGCAGCACCATATCACTCAGAAGGGGCAGCCCTGCACCATGGAAGTCAGCATTTAATACTGTACGTACAAATGATGGGAGCAGCACCGTATCACTCAGACGGGTCAGCCCTGCAACTTGGAAGTCAGCATTTAATACTGTACGTACAAATGATGGGAGCAGCACCGTATCACTCAGAAGGGGCAGCCCTGCACCATGGAAGTCAGCATTTAATACTGTACGCATAAAATGATGGGAGCAGCACCGTATCACTCAGAAGGGCAGCCCTGCACCATGGAAGTCAGCATTTAATACTGTACGTACAAATGATGGGAGCAGCACCTTATCACTCAGAAGGGGCAGCCCTGCACCATGGAAGTCAGCATTTAATACTGTACGTACAAATGATGGGAGCAGCACCGTATCACTCAGAAGGGGCAGCCCTGCACCATGGAAGTCAGCATTTAATACTGTACGTACAAATGATGGGAGCAGCACCGTATCACTCAGAAGGGGCAGCCCTGCACCATGGAAGTCAGCATTTAATACTGTACGTAGAAATGATGGGAGCAGCACCGTATCACTCAGAAGGGGCAGCCCTGCACCATGGAAGTCAGCATTTAATACTGTATGTAGAAATGATGGGAGCAGCACCGTATCACTCAGAAGGGGCAGCCCTGCACCATGGAAGTCAGCATTTAATACTGTACGTACAAATGATGGGAGCAGCACCGCATCACTCAGAAGGGGCAGCCCTGCACCATGGAAGTCAGCATTTAATACTGTACGTACAAATGATGGGAGCAGCACCATATCACTCAGAAGGGGCAGCCCTGCACCATGGAAGTCAGCATTTAATACTGTACGTACAAATGATGGGAGCAGCACCGATCACTCAGAAGGCAGCCCTGCAACTTGGAAGTCAGCATTTAATACTGTACATACAAATGATGGGACCAGCACCATATCACTCAGAAGGGGCAGCCCTGCACCATGGAAGTCAGCATTTAATACTGTACGTACAAATGATGGGAGCAGCACCGTATCACTCAGAAGGGGCAGCCCTGCACCATGGAAGTCAGCATTTAATACTGTACATACAAATGATGGGAGCAGCACCGTATCACTCAGAAGGGGCAGCCCTGCAACTTGGAAGTCAGCATTTAATACTGTACGTACAAATGATGGGAGCAGCACCGTATCACTCAGAAGGGGCAGCCCTGCACCATGGAAGTCAGCATTTAACACTGTACGTACAAATGATGGGAACAGCACCGTATCACTCAGAAGGGGCAGCCCTGCAACTTGGAAGTCAGCATTTAATACTGTACGTACAAATGATGGGAGCAGCACCGTATCACTCAGAAGGGCAGCCCTGCAACTTGGAAGTCACCATTTAATTCTGTACGTACAAATGATGGGAGCAGCACCGTATCACTCAGAAGGGTCAGCCCTGCAACTTGGAAGTCAGCATTTAATACTGTGCATTACAAATGATGGGAGCAGCACCGTATCACTCAGAAGGGGCAGCCCTGCAACTTGGAAGTCAGCATTTAATACTGTACGTACAAATGATGGGAGCAGCACCGTATCACTCAGAAGGGGCAGCCCTGCAACTTGGAAGTCAGCATTTAATACTGCACGTACAAATGATGGGAGCAGCACCGTATCACTCAGAAGGGGCAGCCCTGCACCATGGAAGTCAGCATTTAATACCGTACGTACAAATGATGGGAGCAGCACCGTATCACTCAAAAGGGGCAGCCCTGCACCATGGAAGTCAGCATTTAATACTGTACGTACAAATGATGGGAGCAGCACTGTATCACTCAGAAGGGGCAGCCCTGCACCATGGAAGTCAGCATTTAATACTGTACGTACAAATGATGGGAGCAGCACCGTATCACTCAGAAGGGGCAGCCCTGCAACTTGGAAGTCAGCATTTAATACTGTACGTACAAATGATGGGAGCAGCACCGTATCACTCAGAAGGGGCAGCCCTGCACCATGGAAGTCAACATTTAATACTGTACGTACAAATGATGGGAGCAGCACCGTATCACTCAGAAGGGGCAGCCCTGCAACTTGGAAGTCAGCATTTAATACTGTACGTACAAATGATGGGAGCAGCACCGTATCACTCAGAAGGGGCAGCCCTGCAACTTGGAAGTCAGCATTTAATACTGTACGTACAAATGATGGGAGCAGCACCGTATCACTCAGAAGGGGCAGCCCTGCAACTTGGAAGTCAGCATTTAATACTGTACGTACAAATGATGGGAACAGCACCGTGTCACTCAAAAGGGGCAGCCCTGCAACTTGGAAGTCAGCATTTAATACTGTACGTACAAATGATGGGAGCAGCACCGTAGCACTCAGAAGGGGCAGCCCTGCACCATGGAAGTCAGCATTTAATACTGTACGTACAAATGATGGGAGCAGCACCGTATCACTCAGAAGGGGCAGCCCTGCACCATGGAAGTCAGCATTTAATACTGTACGTACAAATGATGGGAGCAGCACCGTATCACTCAGAAGGGGCAGCCCTGCACCATGGCTTATCTGTTAGCGTGGAGAAAACATACTCAATAGAGAGTCACCCCTGAAGCAGATCAAAATAGCTTACAGACAGTGCCTGAGATCACTGCATGATCCTAGTAAAGCTTAACATAAATGAATACAACAATTTAAGGGCACAATGATATAGCTGTACTACACAGATAACAATTTAATTGTAAGCTAACGACCTTTGCGTATCCTTATCACCATATAAGGGAAATGTACAGTGTTTCACCAGAATATCTGCTTTTGGTTTGTCCACACAGGAATGCTTTATCAGACGCATGTCAGTATCCAGTTAAGTATCTGCAGTGACCAGGAAGGTGGAGGTCAGAGGCCAGAAATTCAGAATGTCCTGAGCAAAAAATAAAAAAAAAAACACCAATGCCCAAACTCTATAAGCATTAATCTGAAGAGATAGTCTGAAATGGGAAACAGTTGGAAAGGTTCTCTTATTCTCTACAACACAGGTATGCTACACAGGCGTACTACACAGTTATATAACACAGGTATACTACACAGGTATACAACACAGGAATACTACACAGGTATACTACACAGGTATACTACACATGTATACAACACAGGTATACAACACAGGTATACTACACAGGTGTACTACACAGGTGTACTACACAGGCATACTACACAGGTATACTACACAGGCATACTACACAGGTATACAACACAGGTATACTACACAGGTATACAACACAGGTATACTACACAGGCATACTACACAGGTATACAACACAGGTATACTACACAGGCGTACTACACAGGTATACAACACAGGTATACAACACAGGTATACTACACAGGTGTACTACACAGGCATACTACACAGGTATACAACACAGGTATACTACACAGGTGTACTACACAGGCATACTACACAGACGTACTACACAGGTATACAACACAGGTATACTACACAGGTATACAACACAGGTATACTACATAGAAGGAAGAGCATCCTGTGGTGTATTACTAGCTAAAATTTCATGTCACAGATGGACCTTCCCATATCCTTAGAGGTTTTCTGCTCTGCAAAAGCCACTTGGTGAAGAGCTCATTCCTATTTTCCAGTCACTGTTTGTGTGAATTATTTATTTATTTTTTATTATTCCCATGTCTACATGGGTTTTCTGTGGAAGCTCCCATTTCCTCCCACCTGTCAAATTCATGCTGATTACCAACTACTCTAAACTGCCCAGAGATGTGTTTGTTATATTTATTCTTACCCTTTTATGGTCAGACTTGTAGCTAATAGGTTTTAAGAAAGACCAGATCACTTATATGCTAATAAACAATTAAATAAATAATTCACTTAACCAATCAGTCATCTCTATAATCAAACTAAAAGCATAGTTCAAATATCAGTGCACACTACAAAGGACAGTGAAAAAACCCTTTTTATAAAGATGTAAATCTGAATTTTACAACATTTCCCTGTAACAAAAGATGGTCTTGGGAAAAGGTTATAGCCATTGCCAACTAGATATGCTCATTAAACCACTGTCCAAATCATTTTACTTTACTTATCAACACTTAATCATTTTGTTTAATGGATGCTGAGTTCATTGAAATGGGTATTATCAGCCATAATAGAGGTAATCTTAAAAAAACAAATCTATTGCAGTTTCTGGGAATGTTGCTCTAATAATTCCAAAACAGCATGTCTGAGAACAAATGCATAAGGTTCAAAGGTAGTTACAAGGTCTGCAGTTTAAAAGACCATTAAGGAGTCTAGCACAAATTCCCAGTTCACTGACTGGTTAATTTACTTGCTCAAGTTCATACAGTAGGCACTGGAAGGTAGAAAGATTCAAACCCCATTCCCAGAAAGCATCACAGTGATATATGAAAGATTTAGTCCTCTGCACTAACTGCCAGACAATAAGGGAATGCCTTTCACCTTTACAGTAATCATTTCATGCTTTTATTTTGCATCCTTCTTTTTCACGCTGACACTCATTTTTTTCTCTCATATTCTTGAAGAATGACATAGCATTGCATGGCAAAGGAAGCGGCATGTTATGGAGCATGCCACTTCAGTGCTGACCAATGCCTCCTGCCTTGAATTCTTTTTTATTTGGGGGTTTTCATTTCTTAACCTTGGTTTGCAATGATGGGACATAGTTTTTTACTTTCAATAATGCTTTTGGAATGAAACCTTTTTTTAGCAAAGATGCATAACTATATGGGATCAAAAATACTCCTGTTTTATAAGTTTCTGCTAAAAACTTGACACTTTCAGCATGCTATATGATAAAAGGATTTTGTAATGGGCCTTATAGGTTCATAGGTTCATAGGTAGGTGCTAGGCTATCAGCCCAAGGGCCTATGTAAGCCTAGCCAACAAGGTTCCCTGGCTTACGCCACCCAAGAAATTTATTTTTCCTGTGCCACTGTTGAGCAGAGACACAGAAGTGATCCTCGGGCTGTATTTCCTATTTCCCATCCACTCATCAAGATTTTTCTTGAAGAGTGCTAATGAAGAACTTTGCTTGACATAAATGGGTAGCCTGTTCCAGAGTGTAGGAAGACAGGAATCTATTCCTCCAGCATGTCCTGTTTATTGTAGTGACAAGGTTTAGGTCCCTAGAGCGTGTAGCTCAGAGGGACTGGGATTTCTTTAGGTGTAGCATGTCCAACAGCTCTGGGTTTGACATAGCTTTATATGTTAGGCAGGGATCACCTCAGAGTAGGCGATATGCTACGGAGTAAAGCTGGAGTTTTTTGAGGCGGTCAGTGTAGGGCATTTGTTTGAGGCCAGTAATCCTCTTTGTGAGGTACTTCTGTGGCCTTTCCAGCTGCCGCAGATGTCTTGTGAGGTACATTCCAAAAAGGGGCATTGTACTCTATATTGGTTCTAATGAGTGTCGAGTAGAGGGGAACAATGACCTCTTTTTTCCTGGATGAGAACCCTTTTATGATGAGGTGTGCCACGTAGAAGGACTTCCTGACTACTGTGGCGATGTGACTATCAAAGGAGAGACTACTGTCCACCTGGGTCCCAAGGTCTCTTATCATGCATTCAGTGTTAAGTAGATTGCTGCCTATGTGGTAGTTCATGGGTACAGAGTTTTTACCAAAGGGGATGACACTGCACTTTTTGGCATTGAGCTTGAGGCTATGGCTCTGACACCAGGCATCTGTCTCAGTGAGGCCTTTCTGTAAGATGTCCACATCATTTGGGGACTTGACTATGGCTCCTAGTTTGCAGTCATCTGTGAACTTCATTAGCCAGAGGCTTTCTGTGTTAGCCTGTACTTCAGAGAAGTAGATACCAAACAGGAGAGGTCCCAGGATGGGACCCTGTGGTACTCCACTTTTCACTGCTTTGAGGTCAGATTTGGAATCTGCAACTTTTACAGTGTGGGTTCTGTCAGTGAGCCAGTTGGCAACCCATCTTGTGACGTAGGGATTTATACCTACTTTAGTGAGTTTAGCTATAATTCCAGAATGGGGGATGGTGTCAAAAGACTTGGCGAGGTCAAGATAGGCTGTGTAAACCACCTTACCCTCATCTACAGCTTTGGTGACTGTCTCAAAGAAATCAATCTGGTTCAGGAGGCATGATCTGCCTTTCACAAACCCAAACTGGGTGGGATCCAGAGTTTGGAGGTTACCAATGTCTTTGTTTATGAGTTCCATGATGATACGTTCCATGGCCTTGCAGACCAGGCTCGTCAGGCTAATAGGTCGATAGTTCCTGGGATCAATAGTGGCTCCCCCTTTGTGGAGTGGGATAACTGTTGCTGTGCACCATTCAGTGGGCACAAAGCCTGATGTGAGGCTATTATTGAACATGGTGCTTAAGTGGGGAGCCAGTTCATTCTGAAGTTCGTGTAAAACACAGCCTGGGATGTTGTCCGGTTCCATGGATGCTCTGTTTTTGGCTTTAGAGAGTGCAGCTTTTACCTGCGTAGTTGTGATTACAGGGACCCTGCATTCTTCCTGTATAGATATGGGCCCTTTAGGGGGTGAGAATGGGGTAAAGTTAGCACTGAACCTGTCTGCCAGGATGTTGGCAATATCAGTTGGTTCTGTAATTTTCGTGCCTTTGTGCTGTAACTCAGAGCACATCTGGGTGCTGCCATTGAGATTCTTGTCATAGATATAGAATGCTTTGTGGTTGTCCTTGGAATTAGTGGCGATTTTGTTTTCATAACTAGCTTTGGAGGATCTTATAAGGGATCTCAGCTTCTTACTGAGGCTGACCAGGGAGCTCCTCCACTCATGGGATTTTACTCTCTTTTGCAACAGTTTCTTCCTTCTGTTTTACATTTTGTTTATTGCAGGAGACCACCAGATTGGCTTCCTTTTTTTGGAGGATAGCGTCTTGGTTCTGTTTGGTTAGCACGATCCATGCACTCGTGTAATTGCTTATAGAGTGCATTTGTGTAGGATTCAGCAGTTGTTAACTGTGCATGGGTGTCATGAAGTTCACCACTTCTGTCTTAAGAAGCATAAAGTTGGCTTTGGGGAAATTTTTTACTGTGGTTTCCTTAATGGGGGGTGGGGGCGGGATGTGGATATCAAGGGTGATTAGCTTATGGTAGGATCGGACCAACGAGGAGTTGACTTCAGGTGTGGATCACCGGTCACTCATGTTGATAATGACTAGGTCTAGGATATTGTTGCCCCTGGTGGGGGTGGGGAAAAGTTGATCCAGGACATTGGAGTTTATGAATTTCAGAAAGCGTTGAGCTAAGGAGTTGGTACACGAGTAGTTTTCCCAGGCAGATCATGCCTCCTAAACCTGGTGGACATCTTTCAGACAGTTATCAAGGCTATAGACGAAGGAAAGGTGGTACACACAGCTTACTTAGACCTCGCAAAGGCCTTCAACACCATTCCCTATTCTGGTATTATAGACAAGCTCACCAGCCTGAACATAAACCCCTATGTCACAAGATGGGTTGCAAATTGGCTCAGAGACAGAACCCACATGGTAAGAGTTGTGGGAGTTAGGTCTGACTCTAAATCGGTTACAAGTGGCGTTCCCCAGGGCTCAGTCCTAGGACCCCTCCTGTTCGACATATACTTCTCAGAGGTACAGACAAGCACAGGAGGACTATGGCTGACCAAGTTCACAGACAACTGCAAACTTGGTGCTATTATTGACTCACCGACTGACATAGACATCCTCTAAAAGGGTCTCACTGAGACGGATACCTGGTGTCAAAATCATGGCATCAAGCTAAATGCCAAAAAGTGCATAGTTATTCCCTTTGGACATAACAAAGTACCCACAAACTACCATATAGGTGGTAGTCCCCTAAATATGGAAAATGTAATAAGGGACCTGGGGACCCAAGTAGATAGTAATCTCTCCTTTGATAATCCCATTGCCAAAGTGGTTAGAAAATCCTTCTATGTGGCCCACCTAATCACAAAAGGGTTTGCATCCAGATCAAAAGAGGTCATTGTTCCCCTCTACTCATCACTCATCAGGCCCATCATAGAGTACAATGCCCCATTTGGGATGTACCTTACAAGACACCTGCAACAGCTGGAAAGACCACAGAAGTACCTCACCAAGAGGATCACTGGCCTCAAACAGATGCCCTATGCAGCTCGACTGAAGAAACTCCAGCTGTACTCGGTTGCATACCCCCTGCTCAGAGGTGATCTCTGCCTGACATATAAGGCCATGTCCAACCCAGATTTGATGGACATGCTCCACCTAAAGAAAACCTTATCCCCTCGAGCCACATGCTCCATGGATCTAAACCTCACCACAACAATAGACAGGACATGCTGGAGGGATAGATTCCTGTCCCAGAGACTTCCCATGCTTTGGAACAAGATTACAATCTACATTAGGCAGAGCTCCTTGCTAGCACTCTTCAAGAGAAACCTTGACGAGTGGATGGGAAACAGAAAGTTTACCCCGGGGATCACTTCAGTGGTTCTGCTGGACAGAGGCACAGGGAACTAATCTAAGGGGGTGGCGAAAGCCAACACATTCTGGCTAGGCTTATAAATGCCTTCGGGCAGATAGCCTAGTACCTACCTATGAACCTATAATGGTGGGGTAGTTGAAGTCACCCATTATTAGGGTGTTTGGTTGAACCCTAATATTTCCCAGTACATCAAGAAAAGAGGAGTCGGAATCCTGGGGCATGGTGGGGGATCTGTAGCAAGCTACAATTTGGGCTGCAGTTTTGCCCAGAGTTAGTTGCACTTGGATAACCTCGGATGCATTGTGCTGAGCGACTAGCCTGGAGGTGTGGATATTCTTAATGAATATGGACACACCTCCGACTTTGGTGTTTCTGTCCAGGTTACATGGCCGAAAAGTGTGGTATGAGTTATAGCCTGGTAGTGCAGGGTACTCTATGGAGCCTTGAACCAGGTCTCAGTCACTGCACAGATATTGATGTTCTCCATTTTAAGGAGTGCCTTAGGTGAGTGCATTTTGAGATTTAGACTTCTAGCACTGAGTAGCATTACCATCAGTTTTTACTTGCCTGTTCCTGTTATGGTGGTGACTTTGTTATTTGTACCTTGCCTAAAAAAGTCACTATAGGGGCAGCAAGAGCCTTAGCCAGTATCTGGAATCCCAGGGGCGACAGGTGCAACCCACCTGTGGCAAAGCATCATGGTCTGTCGACCATGTCATCCCAAGCAGACAGATACTGGATCCCCTTAGAATGACACCAGGAGCTTAGCCAATTGTTGAAGTCAATCATTTTGTCCTTGTACTGCGGTATCATTCTGGGCAATGGCAGAATGCTACTCAGGGCTAGGGTCATACCTACCTGGGCTACAAGATTGGGGAGCTCTTCCATGTCTCTTTTTATGTAGTCCAGGGAGGTATGTCTCAGGTCGTTCACACCAACATGGACAATGACAGAGTCATATTTGTACTTGTTGTGGAGTGACCTGAGTGCGTGGGTTATGTGGCAGATCCTGGCACCCGACAGGCAGCTGACATTAACCTTCTCCTTGTTTAGCCTGGTGGGTGGCACATCAGTGTGCCTGACTATAGAATCACCTATGACTAGTGTGTGGGGTACGTTGTTTTGCCTTATTGGCTGTGGTTGAGTGGCACACTGAGTCTGTGGGCTATGTGTCACTTGGGTTGTGTTGGGAGATGGAGGTTGCTTGCGTTTCTGCTTTGAAGGTCTCTATTGCTTAGACAGATTATTATTGAGAGCCTCCATGAATGTTTTTGTGTACTATGTGTGGATTTTGGTGGTGTAGATTTAATGAGACTATGTGATGACTGTGGTGTAGTGCAAATGTTTACCTTCTCCTCATGACTATCAAGTTTAGTCTTGGTTGGAGAGAGCTTTACCTCCAGTTTGGCTAGATAAGTTCATCTCTCACAGGTTATACTGTTGGGTGGTAGGAGGAGAGGGTTGTCTGTGTACATGAGGCAATTTCTACATTGCCTCAAGATGCCCAGATTCATCAGATAGACAGGAGAGAACACTGGGAGCTGACCCTTGGACATGCCTGAATAAAGAACTATTTTCCTCTAGATAAGTGAGGAAAGTGAGTACAAGAGCTGTTTTTCTCTAAGCAAGTGAGAAAAGTAAGTACAAAAACTGTTTTCCTCTAGGTAATGAGGGAGGTTGAGTGCTATAGTAATTGGTAGCTTATTTAGTGCTTACAAGTTCTGAACAAATGCTGAGCATGAATAAGCAAATTTAAGTGCTAAAACTAAGAATCTGTATCTGCACTAGACGAGTTACAGGACAGAAACAAGTGCAAATGCAGGCTTTCAAATCAGAAAGTTAAGAGAGATGGAAGAGATTGCCCAAACGGCCAATAACTACAATTTCTGGGCCAGAACCACTCCTTATGTGGTAGACAGGTTACCTAGTGCTTACCACTCCCACTGATAAGCTAGAAGGCTTCCTTCCAACACAGAAAGGCTTGGGGGGCTCAGAAGCTTGCATACAGTCCTGGATACAGCAAATATGTATCTGGAACACTAGTTACAGGAAAGGTAGGAAACAGGCTTACAGTTTTTTTTTTTTTTTTTTTTTTTTTTACAGAAAAGTAGCAAAAACAGTAGTAAAAACAATACACATGAAGTGCAAGCTAGCACACTTGAGTATGTAGCAATATTAGACCAAACACAGTTTAAAAATGCAATTAAATTAAAAAGGATTAAAAGCAAGTGCAGAAGTAGAATGTGGTAAAGAGATGGGACTGGGGGGTGTCCCAGATCAAATCTACAGTGGGGCGGGCAACTGCAAAAGCCACCAAATTTAAAGTACAAACCAAAAATAGGGAGGGTGGCTGGGACAAAACAGTTCCAACAGAGATCTAAGCAACAACTAACAGTACAAACTTTAAAACCAAAAAAATATACTCAGCTCTGTATATTTGCAGATCAGTCTCTCAGAACAGTGAGACAACAGTTTCAACAGAGATCTAAGCAACGATTAACAAACTCTATAACCAAAAAAAATACTACATTGGAGGTTATGACCTTGCATTTTGGTATACTAACTCTAAAATTACTGAATCTTGGGTTAAGGAGAAACCCATACATCTCAACTGTCTAGAATTTTACAGAATGTCAGGATTTTTGCCTCATATTTTTTGTTTATTCCTCATAAAATGTGTGATCTTCTGTCAAATCTTTGAAGGCTGACATAACTAAATAATGGCAGACACTTGAGTTTCTAAATTCACAGGCCTTCAGAACATGCAAGCTAGTGTAAAACCTGTTTTTCTTGTTACTTTGCTCAATTATAGGCAGGTATGACCCTAGCCCTGAGTAGCATCCTGCCATCGCCCAGAATGATACCACAGTATAAGGATAAAATGATTGCCTTCAACACTTGGCTAAGTTTCTGGTGTCATTCAAAGGGGATCCAGTATCTGTCTGCCTGGGAGGACATGATCGATAAACCACGATCCTTTGCCAGAGATGGCCTGCACCTGTCACCCCTGGGATTCAGGTTACTGGATAAGGCTCTTGCCACCACTATAGTGCATTTTTTAGGCAAGGCTCAAAGAACAAAACCACCGCCATAACAGATATAAACATGCAAAATCTGAAGATAATGCTACTCAATGCTGGAAGTCTAAACCTCAAAATGCACTCTCTCGAGGCACTCCTAAAAATGGAGAACATCGAAATCTGTGCAGTAACTGAGACCTGGTTCAAGGCTCCAGAAAGCACCTCTACAATACCAGGCTACAACTCTTGCCACACTTTTTGGCTACCAAACCAGGACTGAAACACTAAAGGTGGAGGAGTGTCCATATTCACCAATGATATTCACAACTCCAGGCTAGTTGTTCAACACAATGCATCTGAAATTCTACAGGTGCAACTAACACTAGGTAAGACTGCAATCTAAATTTTAGCTTGCTATGAATCCCCCACCATAACCAAAGATTCTCACTACACCTTTCTAAACATACTGGAAAATATTAAGATACAACCAAACACCCTAATACTGGATGATTTCAACTACCCTGCCATTAATTGGGAAAACTACTCAGGTACCAACACCTTTGCCCAACGGTTCTTGGAATTCATAAATTCCAATGCCCTGGATCAGCTAATCCATAGTCACACCAGGGGCTCAAATATCCTAGACCTGGTCATTACCAACATGGGAGATCAATGCTCCACACCAGTGGTCACCCCATCGTTGGTCAGGTCTGACCTTGATGTCCACACACCCCCCCCCCAGTAGGGAAACCTCCATAAAAAACTTCTCCAAAGCCAACATCATGCTACTCAAGTTAGAAGTGACAGACTTCATGACACCCATGCAGATGGGAACTGAAAGTTCGACTGCTGAATCCTACACTAAGGCACTTTACAAGCACATCCACTCGTGCATGAATCGTGCTATTCCAAATAGAACCAAGATGCTCTCCTCCAAAAAAAGGAAGCCAATCTGGTGGTCTTCTACCATAAACAAACTATACAACAGAAAGAAGAAACTGTTGCAGAAAAGAGGAAAATCCCAGGATGCAAAATACTCCCTTACCAGTCTCAGTAAAAAGCTGAGATCGCTCGTAAAATCCTCTAAAGCTAGTTACAAAAATAAAACTGTCAAAGATTCCAAGGACAACCAAAAGGCATTGCATAGTTATGTCAAAAATCTAAATGGCAATGCTGAGATCTGCTCTAAGCTACAACAAAATGGCATTAAATATACTAATCCCAAGGATATTGCCAATATCCTGGCAGACCAATTCGGTGCCAACTTCACCCCCCTCTCACCCCCTAAAGGGGCCATCTCAATACCAAAAGATTGCCAAATTCCAGTAATCATGGCCACACAGGTAGAACCCACACTCTCCAAAGCTAAGAATACAGCACCCATGGAACCAGATGACATCCCAGGCTGTGTACCACATGAACTACAAAATGAACTGGAACCTCACCTAAGTGTCGTGATTAATCATAGCCTCACCTCAGGCTTCATGACCACTGAGTGGCTCACAGCTACAGTTATCCCACACCACAAGGGGTGATCCATCCTGGATCCCGGGAACTATCATCCCATCAGTCTGACAAGCCTGATCTGCAAAGCCATGGAATGCATTATCATGGAACTTATAAACAAAGACATTGGCAACCTTCAAACACTGGACTCCACCCAGTTTGGTTTCATAAATGGCCAATCTTGTCTCCTCAACCTGATTGACTTCTTCGAATCAGTCTCCAGAGCCATGGACAAGAGCAAGGTAGTCCACGCAACCTAGCTGGACCTCACCAAGGCATTTGACACCATCCCCCACTCTGGAATCATAGATAAACTTACTAAGTTGGGCATTAACCCCTACATCACTCGATGGGTTGCCAACTGGCTTACTGACAGAACCCATACTGTAAAAGTAGCCAACTCAAAATCCAGCTCCAGACAAGTGACAAGTGGAGTACCTCAGGGTTCAGTCCTGTGACCGCTCTTGTTTGGCATCTGCTTCTCTGAAGTACAGGCCAGCACTAATGGACTCTGGCTAACAAAGTTCACAGATGACCGCAAACTGTGAGCCATTATTGAATCCACAAATGATGTGGATATTCTATAAGAGGGCCTTATAGAAATAGATACTTGGTGCCAGAGCCATGGGCCCAAGCTCAATGCCAAGAAATGTATAGTTATCCCCTTTGGGAAAAAACATATACCCATGAATTACCACGTAAGTGGCAGTACACTAAACACTGAAAGTGTGATAAGGGACTTAGGGACACAGGTAGACAGTGGTCTCATCTTCGATAACCACATCACCAGAAGAGTCAGGAAATCCTTCTATGTGGCACACCTCATCAATAAGGGCTTTTCCTCCAGGAAAAATTAGGTCATTGTCCCATTGTACTCATCCCTCATTAGACCTATTATAGAGTAAAACTCCCATTTGGTATGTACCTCACAAGACATCTGCAACAACTGGAAAGGCCACAGAAATGCCTCACTAAACGAATCACAAACCTAAAGCAGATGCCCTATGCTGACCATAAAAAAAAAACTCCAGCTATACTCTGTCGCATATCGCCTACTCAGAGGCGATCCCTGCTTAACATACAAGGCCATGTCAAACCCAGAGCTGTTGGACATGCTACACTTAAAGAAATCCCAATCCCTCAGAGCCACATGCTCCAGGGATCTAAACCTGGCCATCACAAAGAACAAAACATGCTGGAGGGATAGGTTCCTGACCCAGAGACTCCCCATACTCTGGAATAGATTGCCCATACATGTCAAGCTGAGTGCCTCTTTTGCCCTATTCAAAAGGAACCTTGACAATTGGATGGGAGATAGGAAATTCACCCTGGGGAACACGTCAGTCACCCTGCTAGACAGGGGACCAGAGAAGTAAGTATTCTGGGAATAAATGAACAAACAATGAACAAAACATACTGGAGGGATAGGTTCCTGACCCAGAGACTCCCCATACTCTGGAATAGACTGCCCATACATGTCAAGCTGAGTGCCTCTTTTGCCCTATTCAAAAGGAACCTTGACGATTGGATGGGAGATAGGAAATTCACCCTGGGGATCATGTCAGTCACCCTGCTAGACAGGGGACAAGGGAAGTAAGTATTCTGGGAATAAATAGCCAGAGAATTATTATAGCTAGGCTTGTATAGGCCCTAGGGCTGATAGGCTAGTACCAACGTATGAACCTATAAGAGAAATATTTAAATTATTTTCATGATTTTGGGCCTTTGTACCCCAATATTTTTTCTTTGTCTAGAAGTCTTGTGCTAAGAGGTTAAGGGGTATGAGGAAATGTCCTTATCCACTTACTTTGACAATCTTATACTTTGCATTGATTGTACTGACAATAAGTCATGCCCCGATGGGTTTGTTTCACTGTATCGAGATTTATGCAGCAGCTTTATGCTGTGTGTGGAATGATAAAGTGAGAGTGAAACACGTAAGCAATGTCCACAAAAACTCATACAAGGTGATATAGTGTCAAAAATAAAAAATAAAAAAGTCAGCACCACATCAAATTCCAAGCGAAATGGATGTTTATTAAAACTCAATTCCCAACAAGACTTGGCGCTTTCACATGTTTCATACAAGCATCATCAGAGTCATTGTTCTTGGCATTAAGTCTACTTAATATAGTAACAAGACACCAATCAGAACTAAGTAATTAAAAACAATAACTTTTAAAGAAATATTACACAGGCTGCGTACCAACAGACTTATAAGAATTAACCAGTTGTAGTGGTGCTGCGATAGTGTTGTCGCCTCACAGTAAGACACTGTCCGGTTCGATTCTCAGCTAGAGCATCTTCTGCGTGGAAACATGCGTGAATGGGCGTACCTTTGTTGAAGGTTGTGCGTCAGGCCTGGCAAGCCGGTACGTAAAAATCAACTGCCAATCATTAGCAGACCGGAGTTCCGCTGTGGCAACCCCTAACTGGGAAAAGCCGAAAGACACAAACAAACAAACAAAGAGTAATACAGTCACATAACATACTGACAGTACATAGAAACACCAAAAATAAATAAATAAATAAAAAACAGGAATACATATAAAAAACTATATCAGATCCATGTTGCCCTTAGTTTCAATACACAGGCCATGGAACAGTTGTCATTAATGCCTGGGGACATTGTGGCATTTAATCTTAACTGCCATAGTGTCTCCCTAACCTGAAGTGTAGTTTTTTCATCACCCCCCCCCCCTGTCATTGTGTGTGACAATATAATGCATTAGTGGTTTTTCTGTTTCTCATATCTCTAAGGTGTTCTGCCATGCTATCCTGTAACCTACGGGTGGTTTTTCCTACATAAAATGCAGGGCAAGTACCACACACAACAATGTATACCACCATTTTAGCATTGCAGTTAGCCCGTCCTGGACATTGTATTGTCCTACCTTCACCTTCAATGGTTACATATGGACCCTCATGCATAAATTTACAGAACCTACACATACCACATTTACTCATCTGGGAGTAATAAAATTTGTTGGAAACATCTTTATTCCTTTTTAAAATTTCTTTGAAATTCCTCCCTCTACTGTAGGTTACTATGGGACTCTCACCTAACTTGCTTTTCAATTCACTACTGATAGTTGTGTCCCAGCAGTTGTTAATAAGCATTTTTAATGCCTCAGAAATGTGGTTGAAGGGCAGGACCAATGTTTAATTTTGTGATGCAGTTTGGGTATATATATCCTTCTGTTTTTTACAGACTTCATTTCTGATCTTAATTAATAACCTAAATGGATAGCCCCGATTCAAAAAAAGTCCAGTCAACTTGGAACTAACGGGCACAACTTACTTCTTAAGATTTACTTATAATGTTGGCCTCAATGAAATACATTATTTATATATACTGTTATATAAGAATAACCAGACGGGGGGAATTATGTTCCAGTATTTATAGAAAAGAAACTTTCTCCAATATGCTTCTGCATTTGGATAGCTGCCACCCCTTTCACCACAAGAAAGGGGTTCTGAAGGGACAGATGGTACGTCTTTCAAGGTTAGTCAGTGATGACAACTCGTTCAACACAGAACTGTCCAAGTTGAATGGACTTTTTCTGAATAGGGGCTATCCAATTAGGTTATTAATTAAGATCAGAAATTAAATCTGTAAAAAACGAAGGATATATACATCCCAATTTTAATAATGAATATAGGCATGAAAATGAATGCACGTCAAACTGCATCACAGTGGAGGCTTGAGTCAAGAAAGGTATGCATAAAGTTGTACAAATAATACACAGACACACAGTGTGTATAGAAATTACTCTGAAGAAGTCATACATTTTCAATATTATGAATAGTTTTGTTAGTAGATTCTCATGTGCTGTTTATCAAACATCTGTAAAGGTGATCACATGATACTGATGGCAGTTCTTGCCAACAACTTCTTGATAGAATTAATATGTGATTAAAAGTAATATTGATGACAAGGTGGAGCGGAGGTAACAGGAGAGAAAGTCCCAATGTGGGTAAGGTATTGGGTGTACAGGTATACTATAGATATTAAAGTATGCTATACACATTAACGTATACTGTAGACATTAAGGCATACTCTAAACATGATCGTATACTATATACATTAAGGTATAATATACACATTAACAAATATTATAGACATTAAGGTATACTATACACATTAAGATATACTATAGACATTAACATATACTGTACATATTAAGGTATATTATACACACTAATGTATATGGTACACATTAAGGCATCCTATACACATTAACATATACTATAGACATTAAGGTATAATACCCACACTAAGGTATACTATAGACATTAACGTATACTATAGACATTAAGGTATACTATACACATGATCATATACTATACACATTAAGGTATACCTTACACATTAAGATATACTATAGATATTAACATATACTATAGACATTAAGGTATACTAAACACATTAATATATACTGTACAAATTAAGGCATCCTATATACATTGACATATACTATAGACATTAAGGTATAATACACACATTAACATACACTGTAGACATTAAGGTATACTTTACACATTAACATATACTATAGACATTAAGGTATAATGTACACATTAACAAATACTATAGACATTAAGGTATAATATACACATTAACATATACTGTAGACATTAAGGTATAATATACACATTAACAAATACTATAGACATTAAGGTATAATATACACATTAACATATACTGTAGACATTAAGGTATAATATACACATTAACAAATACTATAGACATTAAGGTATAATATACACATTAATATATACTGTAGACATTAAGGTATAATATACACATTAACATATACTGTAGACATTAAGGTATGATATACACATGATCATATACTATACACATTAAGGTATACCTTACACATTAAGATATACTATAGATATTAACATATACTATACACATTAAGGTATACTATACACATTAACATATACTATACTCATTAAGGTATACTATACACTTTAACATATACTATAGACATTAAGGTATACTAAACACATTAATATATACTGTACAAATTAAGGCATCCTATATACATTGACATATACTATAGACATTAAGGTATAATACACACATTAACATACACTGTAGACATTAAGGTATACTTTACACATTAACATATACTATAGACATTAAGGTATAATGTACACATTAACAAATACTATAGACATTAAGGTATAATATACACATTAACATATACTGTAGACATTAAGGTATAATATACACATTAACATATACTGTAGACATTAAGGTATGATATACACATGATCATATACCATACACATTAAGGTATACTTTACACATTAAGATATACTATGGACATTAAGTTATACTATACATATATATATATAGGTTCATAGGTTCATAGGTTTATACTAGGCTATCTGCCCTAAGGCATTTATAAGCCTAGCCCAAATTATTGTGGCTTACGCCACCCCTTATATGAAAAAATACTGTGCCCATTAGTTTGTTGTGCCTCTGTCCAGCAGTGACCCAGAGATGATTCCCGGGGTAAACCTACGATCTCCCATCCACAGGTCTAGATTTCTCTTGAACAGAGTCAGCGAGGTGCTCTGCCTCACATGGACCGGGATTTTATTCCACAGCATAGGGAGTCTCTGAGTGATAAATCTATCCCTCCAGCACATCCTATTTATATCCGTGCTAAGGTTTAAGTCACTTGCTCTAGTGGTTTTGGTGGATTTGGATTTTTGAGGTGGCGCATGTCCATTAATTCCGGGTTGGACATGGCCTTGTATGTCAGGCACATGTCACCTCTGAGCAGACGGTATGCGACTGAATAGAGCTGGAGTTTCTTCAATCTGGCAGCATATGACAGATTTTGGAGTCCCTTTATCCTTTTGGTGAGGAACTTTTGGGGTCTCTCCAATTGCTGCAGATGTCGGGTGAGATACATCCCGAATGGGGCATTGTACTCGATCATTGGTCTGATAAGTGAAGAGTACAGGCGAACAATGACCTCACTAGATCTGGATGTGAATCCCTTCATGATCAGGTGGGCAATGTAGGAGGTCTTTCTAACCACTTTAGCAATGTGAGTGTCAAAAGAAAGGCCACTGTCAACCTGGGTCCCCAGGTCCCTGATAACCTCTTCTGTGCTTAGTGGATTGCCACCTATATGGTAGCTTGGGGTTACCTTGTTTTTCCCGAAGGGTATGACTATACATTTTTTGGCGTTTAACTTCAGGCCATGGCTCTGGCACCAGCTATCTGTTTCCGTGAGTCCCTTCTGAAGGATATCAGTGTCCGATGCACTTTCCACTATGGCGCCCAGTTTGCAGTCATCTGCAAACTTTGTCAGCCAAAGTCCTCCCATGTTGGCCTGTACTTCTGAGAAGTAGATGCCAAACAATAGGGGCCAAGGACCGAGCCCTGTGGGACACCACTTGTGACCGGCTTGGAGTCTGACACAGCGCCAGCAACTCTAACCCTGTGGGTTCTGTCCTTAAGCCAGTTTGCAACCCATCTTGTGACATATGGGTTTACATTTAAGCTGGTAAGTTTTTCTACAATACCCGAGTGGGGTATTGTGTCGAAAGCCTTTGCAAGGTCAAGGTAGGCTGTATGGACTGCCTTTCCTCATCAATGGCCTTGGTGACTATTTCAAGAAGTCGACCAAGTTCAAAAGGCATGATCTTCCCTTGACAAAGCCAAACTGGGTCGGGTCCAATGTCTGCAAGTCCCCTATATCTTTGTTTATGAGCTCCATTATGATCCTCTCCATAGCTTTGCAGACTAGACTTGTTAAGCTTATGGGGCGGTAATTACCAGGGTCCGGAGAGGCGCCACCTTTGTGGAGTGGGACCACAGTTGCCGAACCCCACTCCTGGGGCACGTATCCTGTGGTAAGGCTGAGATTAAACAGCTGCCTTATGTGCGGTTTAATTCCTCATTTAGCTCGTAGCACACAGCCGGGGACACCATCCGGTCCCATTGATGCTGTGTTTCTAGCTTTAGAGAGAGCAGCTTTCACCTGCGCATTTGAGATGTCCGGGAGGCTACACTCGGCTGGGATAGTTATCTCTCCTTTACGGGGGGAGAGCGCGGTGAAATTTGCACTGAACCTGTCTGCCAGTATGTTGGCAATGTCTGTGGGTTCAGTGATTTTGTATCATTTTGGACTAATTCTGAGCATATCTGTGAGTTTCCACCCAGGTTCCTAACATAGCTGAAAAAGGCCTTATGATTGTCCTTTGAATCCATGGCAATTTTTCTCTCAAAATTGGCCTTAGTTGATTTTATGAGTGCTCGTATTTTTTACTAATAATGATCAGGGTGACTTCCCTTTTATGGATTTTGTTCTATCATGTAATAGCTTTCTCCTCTTATTGTAAAGTTTGTTAATGGCTGGGGTCCACCAGACTGGACGTTTGCCCTTTGTGGAAAGAGTCTTGGTTTTATTTGGGATTGCCTGATCCATGCAGTCCTGGAGGTGTTCATAGAAGGCATTTGTAAGGGCTTCCGCAGCTTGGGTTGTGGTTTCCTCTGACTCAGGGGCCTTGAAGGATACCACACCAGTCTTGAGTAGTGTGAAGTTTGCTTTAGAGAAGTTCTTCACTATGGTCTTTTTTGTTTGGGGTGGGGGCGGGATGTGGATTTCCAGTGAGATTAGTTTATGATCAGATCTCACCTTTATATATATATATATATATAAAGGTATACTATATATATATTAAGTGTTCTGTACACATTAAGGTATGATATAGACATTAATGTATACTATGCACATTAAGTTATATTATACACATTCCCCGGGATTCATGAACCTTGCGCCAGGCGCACGCATAGCGTAGGCGTTACAATGCCAAATATGGCCGCTGAGAGATTCAGGTACGATCCAATTCCACGTGCACTACCGGCATGCGCCAGATCTGCACATCCCCCGGCATAGGTATGCTAAACACCCCATGTGCGGTGTGTCACCATGCAAATGAAGGCATATAGTGATTCACGAAGTGGTGCAGGCGTAGCATAAGCCCATGGCAATGTAAACCAAAAAAAAAATGGTTTACATTTTCCCAAACATAACATCGGAGTAACGGAAGAGTGTCAGACCCAGGTATCACACTGTTAACATATGCCAATGGCGAAATACACAGACAATGGCAAAAGAAAACATGCACAACATGTAAATAACAACTTAAATGGCATGTCCACAGTAACTCACATCAGAACCGCAGGACATGTGTGCGGAAGGTGCAACATAATGAAATAATATAACAATGTTATAAAACAGCATCGTAATAGACATCAGGTCCACAGCATAATACACCATGGTATGCATGGAATGCCACAACCATGGTGCAAGGGTTGCCAAGGACTCGCGGCAGTCTTCGGCGTGGTAACTATGAATTAGTAGTCAATGCCATGCAAATGAGGCAGATAATACTGAATCGCAAATTCCCCGCCGGAGTAAGGCTGTACCAAACGGCACAGAGGTAATACACCGAGGAGTGGCTCAGAGGGAATACATGACATCTGCAGAGGGGTGTGCCACCGTAGTAGTAAGCACATTGGAGCACAGCAAACCTGGGCTGTACATTGCAAATCAAAGCTGCAGGACTGGGGTGTGGGGTAATAGTTTAGCTGAGAGCACACAATGCACGCAAACGTGCATGTGTACGAGGATGTCAACGTTCCCGGAACCTAGTCATGTGACGCACGCCCCGCAAACAATATCGGAAACAGGAAGGTGATGTGAAGAATATAAGGAAATGCGGAAGAAGTGTAATTGGAGTACTAATGAGCAATCAACACTAATCAACCCACGAAGGCCAATCGGCGGCAGCTGACAACTCTGCATGCAGAAACCTGCAAAACGGGATAGGGGAGGCATATGAATGCAAAGAAAGTAGGGCAGGTAGCAGACTGCAAAGATAGAAGACCTGACACAGCAGAGCAAAGCAGACAGGCAGCACAACGGCAGTAGCACACAAAACGCATGATATGCCATGTCCATGAAAGTAGAAATTACAGTGCTCTGCAGGATGCATGCCAGAAAATGGTAGGTGCAACGTGCAGAAATAGTAAGGGAAGGTCGAAAGGTAATCCATGGCAGGCAAGAGTAATGCAACACCAAAGGCAACACCGTTGTAGTTCCATCGGTAAAACACGGAAGATAACCCTTAGATACGGCAGTACAAACACACCCTATGACATCATCGGTGTGCACAGCACAATAGTATAAAGTGTGAATGCACACAACACACAGCCGTGTATTCCCAAATGCCGCACCATAGGTGTAAACACACGGGGAACTTTTAAAATGTACATGTTGGGTGCTGCCGTAGTTGTGATCCATCAGCATGTGTTAGAGACAGACAGTGTTGTGGAGGAGGGTGCTGACAACCACCGCAGGCCTCGGAGGAGGAGGAGAGTGTTCAGACCAAGGGTAACCTACCAGGGGCTACATGACCAGGAGATAGTGGAGTGTTACAGGGTGGACAGGGACATGTTACAGCAAATAGTGGAGCTGTGCCGGCCATGCCTGAGAACAAGAAACAACAGAGGGGAACCCATCCCAGTGAACACAAAGGTATGTGTAAGCTTGCGAATACTGGCCACAGGTACCTTTCAAAGGCCAACTGGAGATAGAATGGGCATCTCACAGACATCAGCGTCCAGGGTACTACACCAGTTCCTGGATGCCATGTTACCACATGCCAATGAGCATATATACTTCCCCAGATCTCAGGAGGAGTTGGCTAGCAATATGCGCCACTTCCACCGTGTGGCACAATACCTGGAGGTACTGGGTGCGATAGACTGTACGCACATACAAATCAAGTCACCACCTGGTGAGCAGGGTAGACGCTACATAAACCGCAATGGATTCCACTCCATCAATTGCCAGGCCGTGTGCAATGCCCAGGGCATTATCATGGATGTGTGTGCTGGCAGCCCTGGAAGTCACCACGACTCCCATATCTGGCATGCCTCACAGCTGTACCAGGTATTTGTCAGGGGGGACATCCCACAAGGCCATCTCGTGGGGGATGCTGGCTATGTACTGGAGCCGTGGATGATGACTCCCATCAGAAATGCACACACACACATGCAAGAACACCATAATGAGGCACACGCACAAACTAGAATAATCATAGAGCGTGTGTTCGGGATGCTGAAATCACGGTTCCGGTGCTTGGATACATCTGGTGGAGCCTTGCAGTACTCTCCAGGCACATGTGCCCACATATTCATAGTATGTGCCATGCTACATAATATGATCCTGCGGAAGCAGCTGCTGCAGGGACATAATGGTGAAGGGCCACAAAGCCCACCACAATTGCCAAGGCCAGTCCAGGCACAGAGGGTTCCGGACCAGGAACACACTGTGCCAGCCCCAGTAGGCAGACGGAGGCGTACCCAATATGCTTACGCCTTGGCAAAGAGGGAATGTATAGCACATACTCTGACAGCGTAGGCCCCATGGACTGACACCTCCCCACCTGCACACACAGTGAAATGGATGGCGCACAAACATGACCACCTGTAAAGTGTAATGTATGGGTGGCCTTATGTGTGACTCCAACATAGGCAGCCCCCAAACACTGTAAACCCAACAGCCAGTGGAACATGTGATGCCAACACCTGAACAGTACATGAGTCCTACAGCATATGGCATTGCTATCTGCCTGCCATGGTCGCCGCAAGATGTATACATATAAATATATATATATATATATATATATATATATATATATATAAATATATAGATATATATATATATATATATATATATATATATATATATATATATATATATATATAGATAAATATGTACACATATACATATATATAATACAGATAAGACAGGGAATTAGAGGGATATAAGGTGACTGAGAGGTATCCCGTGATATCTGTACATAGTATACATAGTGCAACGACAATCTGAATATCCGGGAGGTTCAAAATAAGAGGATACCGCCAACCATGGAACGTGTAACATACCGATATGCATAACCGCGAGGCTGAAAGACCGCCAGAACACAGTACTGTAACAGTACATGCGCGTGTAATAGTATGATGATATGAAGGGAGAGGTAGACACCACCGCCGGTGTTGCGGTCCACGTAGGTACTGTGTGCAACCATCCCCGTGAGTGCCGTAGTATGTGTACGTGAGCGCTGAGGGTGCAGTGTGCGTCGCTGTGTGAGTGTAATGTGTGTGTGTGTGTCTGCAACATGTGTATGTTGGTGCCAAGTTAGAGGCAGAGCAGAATATTAGGTGTAGGCATACGGTAAACTAGCCTCAGGCATATGTTCACTACTAGTCCCACAGTAGTAGTGACAGCCCTACCCTGGCTAGGTGTGTCGTGACATAGAACGATACAAAGTGAATATGTCCCAGATGGTAGCACAGGAATATTCCCCATAAGAAATGGAAAGGACGTATCTAATAGTCATGCCTGCATGTACGAGACTGATATGTTACATGCAATATGATACGTTGGCAAAGCCACACAGCAATAGGTATGTATTGTGGAAATATGTATGTGCTACCCCAGTGCTGACCGTGGCCACGTGTTGGCCCGTAAACACCGGTGTGTGTTCTACAAGTGTCACACAATCAATTCCCATCTGTATATGTGGCAACCACTGGAAAACAGGCTATCCCAACAACAGGACCACAATGACTGCAAATATCTGGGACAGACTGACAAGGGATAGTTGTTATGTACACATAACCGCTGATATACCACAGATGTTACGGAGGTATACATGCATCAAGCTCAACTGCAGGCGATACCAACACCACATGACAACAGCCCAACCTACAATCCCATAACAAAAGACTATTAACTGTTAACTCTCCAAGTAGGGATGGAGCACACAGACAACTATACTGGTTATGTAGAGATGCAAGGCCCACAAACCGTATCCGTGATGTACAACCACCGATATCCCCCACTGTAGATAATAAAGGAATACAAACCGTAATAGCAGCACAGACATACAGTCAGTCAATGACATCTGCATAACCACAACATATCGCGTGGGAGACACAATTAAAGGCGGATGCATAATTGCATGCATTGTATAAATGCAAACAATAGCCATGTTACATTTTGGAATGCAATACTCCGTTATCATTCGTCTGCAGGACAGGTACACCCACATGTCAAACCAAATACTACACCTGTCACACACAATCCACGGATGACTTGAATGCAGAATATACTTGTCCCTATGCATAGCAGATGCAGTTACACATGACATAAGACAATACAGACCATCTCCACGAAGGTAGGGCAAATAGCCAACGCCCAGGCGGAGAATCCAATTATACCCCAGTATCGACGCGTAATTACCGAATGGAGTAGATGCACAGGTCATATGCACGTAATTACTCACGTACACATAGCTGCTGATATACCACAGAAGTTACGGGGGTATACATGCAGCAAGGCCACGTGCAGACGATATCGGAACCAATTAACAACAGCCCAACCCACACTCCCATAACAAAAGACTATTAACTGTTACCTCTCCAAGTAGGGATGGAGCACACAGACAACTATACTGTCCATGTAGAGATGCAAGGCCTACAACCCGTATCCGTCACGTACAACCACTGATATCCCCCACCGTAGATATTAAAGGAATACAAACCGTAATAGCAGCACAAACAGTCAGTCAATGACATCTGCATAACCACAACATATCACGTGGGAGACAAAATTAAAGGCGGATGCATACTTGCATGCGTTGTATAAAGGAATACAACAGCCATGTTACAGCTCTGAATGCAATACCCCATTATCAGTCGTCGGCAGGACAGGTACACCCACATGTCGAACCAAATACTACACCTGTCACACACAATCCACGGGTGACATGACTTCAAAATATACATTTCGCTACGCATAGCAGTTGCAGTTACACATAACATAACACAATACAGACCATCTCCACGAAGGTAGGGCAAATAGCCAACGCCCAGGTGGAGACTCCAATTATACCCCTGTATCGACGCATAATTTCCAAATGGAGTAGATGCACAGGTGATATGCATGTAATTACTCACTGAGGAACAGCAATTGGTGGGATGAATCCACATGTTGCAGGTATCGACGTATATAAGGATGACTCTCAGGATATTCAAACCGTATGCTCATACCGAAACAGCATTGTACTACTGAAAACGAAAGGAAAAGGAAAAACGATACACGATACACGGAACGACACACCAACAAGGTATGTAGAACACACGATATGTAAGGTTGTGTAACGCATGATCTGTATTAATAAGCTGTACTGTATTGGAATGGTGGTTGTAATTAATTACACTTGTCTGTAATGCAGAAAGTGGTGAAAGGTAGTTATGTAGTGATATCTTGCTGAGCATACCAACGCTTGTAGACACCGTGTGTACAGCAGTGGGACATCATGTACACAGCGGAGACACCACAAGGGATGCCACAGGAGGGCATTAAAGAGAACAATGCCATACCACACGTTGTTGCTGGCAGTGGATGTCCAACAAGGAAGCGCCATCGCAGGGGATAGTGCATGTATGTATACTGTCACAGCACACATGTGTATGAGCATATACCATTGATGTCATATGTAAGGTGTGGCCGATGTGCAAGTATGCCCTGCATTAGGGGATAGTATGTGAAATATGTGTAATGTAAAGTTGTCTAGGTAGATATGACAGATATCATACACAATATCACAGGCATATCATACATAACACAGGTATCGCCTATTGAATGTACAATAACAGGATACATATGGCCTGTAGGTATGCGACAGAGTAGTAGCATGATAGCTAGTCTAAATGGAAGGGACACCAAGTAACCATGCCCAAAGGACTTGTAGTAGCTGCACAGGTGCATAGTGGGCAACAATGCAGTCTGGCAGGTCCACGTGTAAGCACATGGGCAGTGTACACAGTAGTGTCACCTCTCCATGGTAGTGTCCTGTGAACAGCAGAGGCAGGAGTCAACTGCACCACTACAAAGTACTGCTGATGTGGTGGTACCAGGACTACATGTCACTCAAACAGCAAGGGAGGTATCACATGAACAGTGCTACCGTGTGTCCCTGCGGGATGTACACAGGATCTATGTTCCACAGCATGGTGTGTGTTGTGTTCGTGGAAGTAACACAGAAGCCCAGCCCATGCAGTGTGGTGTGTGTGCACATATCCAGGAGCATTCCGTTCACACTGCCCACCTCAGATGGCATGTATGAGGAGTATAGTTTTATATATATATATATATATATATATATATATATATATATATATATATATTTGTATTTTTCTCTGCCTACTGTAGTCGTTATGTAACCTGTCCTTTTAGGACATTCTTCTATCTTAGTCATTTGTTACAAAGATGTTTACTTTGTTCTATTGGGCTTTTTTCCTCTGTGTGTGGAGCTTTTCTCCACGGGCCTCTACTGAAAATGGACATCTATCCAGCTAGACTAGCCCGGTCAACAAATGTAAAATAAAAATAAAATAAAAATAAAATAAATATGCATCACTAATGTGGAGGACATGGGCCGTGTCAGAGCAGAAGACACCCCTGAGTATGTGGTATGCAGATGTGTACAGATGTGTTGTCCGTATGTCAGCCGCATATGTAAACTGTCTGAGCCCAGTAAACATTGTGGCATGTCAATGTTGTGCCATGTAAAGCTGTAGCTGTTGTTGAAGGTACACCATAAATGTGTTATTGTACCCTTGACTGTGTGTAGATGTGTGTAGTTCACAGGTACCATGGCTACCTATGTACCAGCATCACACACAGTACAGATAGGTGTGGCCTTGCAGAAGGATATCCATGCCACAGTGGAATATGGTAACCACAGGACTGTGTGTGGCATATGTGTGTACCTCAACCATGTACAATGTGATATGTATGTACGGGACCACTATCCATGTGATAGTCAGTGGGTGAATGTTGTTATGCAAAGGTGATGTGCATGCACCATGTGTCATGCATCCTGATGCCATGATACGCATATGAAGTATCCGCCACACTGACACCCGTATGGTTGGTATCGGTATGAGCTGGTGGAGCAATAATGGCGCTTGGAATGTAGGTGTGGGAAATCTAGGCATGGACAGTACTCTGTGACAGCATGTTCCGTATGTAAGCATATAGTGAACATGAGTGGCCCTATGACTGAGGACTGTGTAATGCAATATGTACCTGACATGTAGTAGGTACTATGGTATGCTGGCACCACTGTGTGTACAGTCCATGAGCCACATAGCATAACATCCGGAGATACAGGGCATGATGTGCAGGTGGATGTGTATGTTGTCAATACCAGAATGTGGAATGTTGCTGAAAGGCAATGTGAGGACAACATATGATGTGTCGGCCTCCGTACCATCCTCAACTGCCCATGCAATTGTATGACAGGCGGCCAGCATGTGTATGTGCCTTGCTGTGGCATACACAAGCCCAACACGGGTGCTAGGAAAGGACTGGAGGCCATCAATGTGTGTGGGAATCACGATCCTGAGGATGTGCCCCATTGCCATGCAGAATGGTCCAGTCATGGGTGTATGACTATAGTCCCACTCGTGCAATGCAGTGCCACCCGTGTGTAGTGCAATAAATGCCGCTGTGTGGCAGTCAGGGTCCACAATGTCTGACAAAAGGCTAGCAGTGAAAATAGTGGCCTGGTGCGGAGACGTATACCGAACAGGTTGGTGGGACATTACAGCCAGGGACATTGGAAGGTGACATTGGGCCAGTGTCCCAGGACATATTGTGTGCATGTCAGTACTGTGTATGTGACCACAGGGACACTACAATGGCCATGTACGGATTGCGACCCTGTAGTGAGTGAGAGGGTGTATTGTCGTTAAGTACGCCATCGCCTGGCACGTTGCCAACATTAGCTCTGTCTGCAATGCTTGGGTGACTATTGTATGTGACATCAGATGTGGATGTTGCCAAAGAATGCTGACATACCACCACAATGCCTGAGGCCCCACACCGCAATGTGCGGCAGTCATGTTTAGGTAGCTAGCCTTGGAGTATGTGATGATGGACCTCGGGGACCCACCATGGCTGAAAAGTGATGCACCCCACACATGTGAATGTACATCACTGTGCAACAGCCTGTACATGTGGTTGTACATATGTGCATGGAACATGACCACCACAGTGGCGTCTGTGAACTGGTCAGTACCGCCATGTCTCTGTGTGGAATAGCATGATTCCTGCAATTGTGTACATGCTACTGCAGCGCACTGTGGTATGTGTCAGCATATGTATGTGCAGTGTCCATCTGCTTGGGTGTCATGATGTTAACAACTGCTGTCAGCAGACATCCGTAGTAGTTGTTGTAGTACACATGTTCCGTGCATGCTGTGATGGGTGTGTTTCCAGGTTGTGGCTAGCAAGGCAGTGTAGCATATGTGTTGAATCCACCAAAGAGGGGATAACCCAGGTGTGTCACATCAGTCACATGGAGGTAGTGTTCATGCTAAGGGTAGTGTAGGTATGGTATGTGCTGTGTATTGTTTCACCCAGCTGAGCGGAGTGCATGACTCAAGCATGTGTAGGTACATGGGTGTCTATCCCAGGGAAGTGTGGGTTACTGTCAGCACACAGCAGTGGTAGCTGTCTGAGGCCCAACGTACACTATAACAACACAGACGGTATGTAACCTGTGGTGTACACTGTCGACTCTGTTGCGTGTTACAATGTGTATAGCAGTCACAAACACGGTTATCTGCACATGGAGCACCTATGATGCATTGTGTTAAGCAACTATCCAGGATGTGTGCAAAACACTGTGTGATGTGTGAACCCCTCATCTGTGGGTTTTCCGGTCCAGGTATGTGCCTGGAAGGTACGGTCCATGTACAATCCGTAATCGGAGGTGTGCTGTGCAGAGCATGGAGGCAGGTCCCAGTCACCGCAGAGATATGTGAGTGGTGCAATAGTGTGTGTGCCCCGCTTGTGTGCATCACAGTGGAAGATGCAAGCATTGTTCCACATGACCCCATGCCGTGCCTGCCAGTTACAGCCCTGCCGGTGACAGTTATGTGAAACTGCCAGAGAGGCAGTATAGAATGTGATGATGTACATGTGTGCTCTACACCCCAGGCTGATGGCTGCAGGTCATGAGTGCCACAGCATTGTGTTTGACCTGGACTGTCATAGTGGTCAGATACCACATGCCTGTACAATAAAATAGGTAACTGTTGCAGTGACACAGTAGGTCAATGTACAGTGTCCCCGTGTCCAGACCACTGCTGACTGTACACCATGGCTAGACACACACCCAGAGGGCTATAACACTGGTGAGCCATTGCATGTCCCAGTACACATAGTCTGTGTATTGCCATCTAAGGGCAGTCACAATAACATGATGTATGAGAGATATATTGTACCAGGTGATGTGGCATGTGTGCGTATGTTGGGTTTCAGAGGTGTTCACCCGTCCGCAACATCTCAGTGCATGATGCCTTGTGTAACATGTGTGGAACTGCAGTGTGATTCACAACAGCGTCATCCGTGACTGGTGTGTTGTGAATGGTGTAACCCATGAGTCTGCGGGATATACACTGATGTTGGCTGCCATGCTGGGGGCCACCAGTGGTGCCTATAGTGGTCATACAGACATATTGCATACATTGTTCTTGCAGGAATGTCCATTGTTGTAGATGATGTGTTACTACGTGATGGCCGGTGTGTGTGTTGTGAATGTTACCCATCCAGATGTGACCGTCAGGTGCAGTCATGGTTGTCGACAGCATCACCCCCATCCACAGCTGTCAGCACCCTGTCCCCAGAATGGGTAACAGTAGCCCTCGTACTGTGTGACTAATGTGCAGATCGTAGAACACCTACTACTGGCTGCCTAACAGTGTCACCTAGGAAGGGTATATGATGGCTGGAATATGCTGCTCCAATGTATAAATATGATATCCCAATGAATTACAATGATTCCCATCTAGTAAGCCATGGCTGGCATGTAAACCGTGTACAACAATGACTGTGTGGCTGACCCTTCCAATGTGGTGCCGTGATGAACATGCACCCGTTAGAACACCAAATGAGGTACGTTGCACGTAATGATGTACAACTGACAGCTATGGGCACAGCATGGATGCAGAAGCACATCTCCCACAGGCAGTACCGCTGTACGGTGGTAGGGGGGCATTGCACGAGTACATGTGACAGTTGCTGTATTGCCACATGTATGACATATCCATCATATAGGGGTAGCACTGGTACGTGACGGTTGGACATGCCTGTACATACGACCATGTCCCACAGGATATGTGTTAAGTGTGTACAACACCTGTCGTACCGTCAGCAAGCTGTGAAGTGTATGACTGCCAGTGTACCTGTGTGACATGTTGTGCAATGGGTGCAAAGGTACGCAGTAGCGCATTACATGCTCACATGTCCTGCACAGGTGCATAGCTTGACAATACAATACAAATAGGGTGTTGGATAATAGCAACCCACAAGAGGTGATGAGTACGAGTGGCAATGCACTATCACCTTTCTGGGTAAGGTGTGCATGTCCATGACACATTAGCACCTGAGATGTTAGCAGTACAGCTGTACAGGGCGGCATGTATATTTGATTACAAATACCCTTGCGTGTTCCACCAGTGGCCTGTTGACAGACAGACATCAACACAATGTGCAGCATTGACATGTGCACAGCACATCACCGCTGGCTACAGTAGAACAGGGTTAATGTGTTGACATGTGCACAGAACATCAGCCCCAGCTACAGTCGAACACGGTATGTGTTGAACCCCACCATCATTGTAGCCCATGCCACAGAGAGACATGTTATGCATCTGTGTATGTACGGCTGGGAATGGACCTGGCCTAGCAGTATAGCTGTGTCAGTGTTGTGAACAACATACTGAATGGGCTGTGTGTGTGAGGTGTGTGTCATAAGGTTATGGTCTGATGGATGATACCAGCATTGCCACCGCTATGTGAACATCCCCGTCCCCATAAATGAATACCTCGGCTGTGCTCAACACCATGGTCACTGTGGAAGGGATGGTGCTGTGCGGTGCACCCGCTGACATGGTGGTGACAGCAGGCACTGGATGTAGACATATGAGGTAGCCATGTCAGGTCGGGTACCATCCATGTGCACGGGATATCACCGTGCGGGCATATACAGCACTGTGTTGAACAATATTACAGCACATAGCACCTGTCAGGGGTAATGTTTATGCATGGGTGTGTGATACCAGCATGCACCATACACACCCCCACCATGAAGCATGCTGCCTACCTTGCAGAAGGACATTGTCCACACCATGATGATGGACATGTGACATGTCCATATACCCATATAAACGACATATGGAATGGACAGCCACCATCCCAATACTGGTATTCCACAGGCTGGACACATCCCTGTGCCATATATGTGATATACCCTGCCATACCATGCAACCCTGTCCATCATGGCTGCACATGCCATCACAGTCATACATGGTGCGATGGCCACATGGCACATGCACTATCAACTGACTGGATCAGTAATGTGGCACTGATGCACCTTGTGGTGTCACAATTGCTGTGTGACAGCGTGTAAACGTCGCGCACATGCTATGTGACCATCCCTGCAAATGTCATATGATTACACATTGTCCCATGTGTATCACATGTGCAATACAGGCGAGCCGTGGCAGGATGTCCAACACCCATACAGTGCTGAGTAGATGTATATGGCAAAACACATGCATGTACAGGTGTCCATGTGTATGTGTGCAGTGCCACTGCTGACGTCCATAACGGCTGCATCTGTGATGCTATGTGACATATACACAGCATCCAGGTGAACAGTAGTACTGTGGACACATCGGGCCAAGTGCAGATTGGTACGAAAACAGGTGCAGGCAGGTACACATGTCCACAGCAAGTTACCATCTACATGGAGTATGTACACTGTGATGAGTTGACACAGAGATATGATATGATATCCACTGCATAACGGTGTGACAGGTGTGGCAGCAACACGTCAGCTGTGTCAGTGTCATGATGCATCCCAGAGATTACTGTGCAGATGTCGTACATGTCATAGCAATGTATGTTCAGCGGTATGCCAGTACATCAGCGTGAATGTGACCTGTCACCATCATTATGTCTTACAGATAATGCCACGTTCACGACTCCCAGCCTTCAGCCACCAGGAGGATGAAGTAATCATACCATTGCTCCATGACAACTATGACGTGCTGTTCAGCCATGCGCCACAGCAAGCGCAGCAGCGGGATGACCTGAGGCAGGATATACACAGGAGGGTGAATGACATGGGTGGCAACAACCGCACCTACCAGCAGGTACGCCAACACTGCACGGACCTCATATGGCATGCGAAACAGCATGCCACTGCAATCGCCAGAGAACAAGGTGGAACAGGTGGTGGGCCACCAACCCAGCCCCCACTCACATACACAGAGGAGCTACTGGCCAGTCTGGGGACACCCAGGGAACAGCATGCAGAAACACTAGCCGCCATCGTGGAGGTGGGTGTCTCCCAACCAATGAGCCTGGAGCTGCCTGGTAAGTCAGTCCTGCATATGAGTATGATATCCACTGTAGTTGCAGGTGTCACTGTACATCATGTAAAGTAACAACACATGCCAGGTATGTGGGCACACAAGCCGCATACTACAGTATGCTACGTTGTGTATGCAGACGTGTGCATACCATATGCTATCACACAGGTACATGATGTCACATGCACAGTGCGAACTGTGGCTGTCATACAGTCATGGATAATGTTTATACTGTTGTGTCGACCCTATACAAGCACCTCTGGCGTGTCGCACAGACATAGGTCCGTCGCAGGTGAGACTGTTGTCAGTATCAGGCATGTTACAGTGTAGAGTTATTTGCCATGTGGCCAGGTATAACATGCACACCTGGGTTTAGTTCCAGTCACGTTATACAGGTTGCACCACCAGACACACACATGCCACCCGTGTGCAGTAGATACAACCGTTATTATACACCGGCATGAAACCACAGTACCTGTCAATGTGATATGTGCAGTCAGCTATGCATACCACGGTGAAGGTGTTCTACAATGGATGCATATGTAGTATGCATTGGAACAACATTCGTGAAATGCACACAGTACCACACAGTGAGCAGTGATCTGGGCAGCACACAGGTGTCACCAATGTGACATATGCCCCTACATTGTGTGCACACATTGTGACATGCCACCCGACATGTCCCAAGCTGGTGGTGTTCTGTCTGCAATATTGTCACACCATCACATGACCTTCACCCGACATAACAAACATCCACACTGTTGTCTGCATAGCCCTGTGGAGTGTGACACCTCTGACATGTATGGGTGTATGTCACATGGGACACCACAGACATGTGTACAAGATGCCCATCACACACAATTGTCCAAGTCCCGTTCACACATGGCCATGGATGATAGCCACAGGCATGTTGCCACACAGTACGCCTGATGTGGATAGACCCCGTTGCACATTGTCCACACATAGTTCAATCATAGCTGTAGTGGACCACCTGTACATTTGATGTGTTACACCGGACAACCGGAATGCCTGTCTGCAGCCACTGGAGGCGTCACCGATGTCTACCATATACGTTCTGTGGAACAACATGACTGTGTTGCAGTCATGGCATTGCAATGCATCCATGTTATGCATTGCACAGCAACATACATGCGTCATGTTGCCATGCAGTGGCACAGTGCCAGTACTCCACACAGTATAGCTATGTACATGGCTCACACTAACCACACCTGCACATACATATGTGCTGAACATGCATTCTATCTGTAGGCTGTAAACACAATACTGCACTGTGAAGCCCATTATGATGCCGTGCATGTGGCGGGACACCATTGTGTCACACATGTATACATGTCACTGCACAGGTCAGCGGATTACATGGCAAGGTAACGTCAGCCATGTGTACTGTTAACCTGTTTGTGGCCACATGGTGTATCACGGTGATGCATGCAAACTACCATGATTGTGTGTACTGCATGCCTACTGATATGACACCTGCTTGATGTAGTGTGCACCCCAGGGTGGTATGCATACTAACATTATTAATGTCTGAGCTGCATTCCCTGTGCTGTAGTGCAGGAATTCTGCATGCCATCTGAAATATCACATGCATGGTGTGTCTGTGTGTGTGTGTCTGTCTGTGTGTCTGTCTGTGTGTGTGGCTGTGGGTGTGTGTCTGTCTGTGTGTGTCTGTGGGTGTGTGTCTGTCTGTGTGTGTCTGTGTGTGTGTCTGTGGGTGTGTGTCTGTGTGTGTGTGTGTCTGTGGGTGTGTGTCTGTCTGTGGGTGTGTGTCTGTGGGTGTGTGTCTGTGGGTGTGTGTCTGTGTGTGTGTGTGTGTGTGTGTGTGTGTGTCTGTGTGTGTGTGTGTGTGTCTGTGTGTGTCTGTGTGTGTGTGTCTGTGTGTGGGTGTCTGTGTGTGTGTCTGTGTGTGTGTCAGTGTGTAATGTACCTTACAGTATGTCTTTGCATTTACAGGTGGTGTAGGTGCGTTACCCTCCTGCGGTCCATCTGATGTTAGTGTCCCCACGGATACTAGCGGTGATGACCATATGCATGAGGTACAGGCAGGGTTGTCAGGGGCAGAATCTGCGCCATTGGTTACCATCCCACCTATGTCCCCCTCATCCCCGCACACAGTTCTGATGCCAACACATACCACATCACCGTTGCCCATAAAGGAAGGACAGTCAGCATCTGTTGGCATTGAACAGGAATGTGTGGTGGCTACAGAAGGTGTGACTACACACCATGTTTCCAGTGTAATGACTGGTGATGTGCCACACAGGCATGTGGCTGGTGCTGCTCGTAGGAGGACCTCTGGCAGACATGCACCTGCAGTACAGGACGCAGCAGCTGGTATCACCAGACGCATGTTCCAGACTGTAATGGCGGCACAGGCATGTGCAGAACGGCAGAACCAAGAAGGGCAGAGGCTGCAGAGGGCTGCAATCCATACCCTAAATGACAACATCCAGTCATTGGCGAATGCTCAACAGCAGATTGCTAATGTACTGGATAGGCGATTAGGTGAAATGGTTGGAATCCTCGGCCGAGGCATGGCAATCCGCGAGCGTGAGCTGTCTGTGCTGGAACACCTGGTAGGGGTGAGGCATAGGACACGTGGGCATAGGCCAGCAACACCACCTAGTGGAGGTCGACGTGTGCGTGCCACCTCTCATGCCCACTCCCATAGTGCCGGTAGCAGTAGCAGTGCAGCTGGTGCTGCACTGTCCACACCAGGACACAGCAGGCCACGTGGACGTGGCTCTGGCCGGTCCCATCGTGGACACGGTTCCAGTGGACATGTGTCATCGGACAGTAGCCACTCTATACCTCCACCTGGTAGTGCCCGTACAACCCCAGGCAGGCACAGGTCACGTGGCCGCGGACGGACACAGTGAGCTGTACAACCTGCACTGTACAGTCTGGGGCTGTCAATTATACCCCGAGTAGGCATCACATATGACTGAACTGTGTACACACATACCCACACACAGCAGACACAACTGTAGGGTTCCACCACATCCACATGCATTCTGCACAGACATGCCCAGTAAACTCACCGGCCCTTACACACACACATGATGTTATCCATTGGTGCAGCCTATGCCCCTGGCTAACATATCACCCTGTGCATATGATGAAGCCTCTGCCGCATCCCTGTCATCCACACCATCGGTGCAGGGTTATGCAAATATATTCTGATGCACAGGGTGGACAGGATAGTGAGAGGTGTATGTGATACCTGTGTATGCATAGCGTGGGATGTGTATGTTGCAGTGGTTGTGTATGAAAACTGACAGATGTGTATGTGACGTGGGTTGTGTACTGACAACATGCAGCAGACATACCATGTTGTGCAGGTGCAGCATGCATTGTGATGTGTTCACGGTATGTGTGACGGTTACATGTGTAGCACCATGTTGGTTCTGATAACCTGAATCCCTCCTATGGTGTACTCGCATGTGCCTACTGGGAGCACTGTTATCGGTCCCCCACGTGTAGCTGTGGACTACCCACAGGCACATCTGGCAATAGCAGCATACTACATGTACCCGCAACCTGCCTGGACACCTACATGACACACAAGTCCGCACATATACTGCACCTGACGCATGTGGTCGGTGCCACAGGCTACAGTGGACAGAGACGTCACATACATAGCAGGACACACTACAGGTATGGTGACATGGTGCAGGTGTCGTACACAGAGTGCTGGCCACTGACTTCACATGTCACCTGTCAGCTGTGGGGCATGCTGTGCAGCAGTCGGACCCTGTAACAGTACAGGAATATGGTCACAATCGTGGGGTGTACACCACTATGACGCACACCCCATAGTGTGCAGATGGGGACACCTGCCTGTGTGGTCAGCACCCTCACAATACTATGCACCCACATGCCATGTCACAGGGGGAGGACTTGCACAGGTGGCCAGTATGGCTCACACCTATGGCATCGACAGGGTTGTGCAATGCAGCACCAGTACGGGATGGTCACCCTGTGTGGTTAGTGTCCGTTCACAACAGTATATTTGCATACACCCTCACACCAAGCAGCAGATATACAAACAAGTTGACACACGCACATTGTGGTGACCACACATGTATACACGGAGAGACAACGTGTTGCATGTACTGCACCATCCAAATCTATGCACCCCACACTGAGGTATGTACAGATCTCTACTATGGTGTACAGGGATGTGTAGCATGTGGGACATATTCCCCCCGATATGTGGCATACATGGGCACACATTCATGCACACATGTCAGTGCTGGGAATACTAAACCCGCCATATGATACGTGTGCAGGCATGCAGCGGTATGTAGTGCATTATGTGTACCAACACTGTATCCAGCAGATATGCCGATATATGCACTTGGTAGGTGGTAGGTGTTACAGTTGCCATGTGACATACAGGCGATGACACCTGACCGCTGGGTGTGCATTATGTCAGCACTGTCATGTAACAGTGACATAGCATACTGTATGCACATGGCAGGGTAGGATGGTGTGTGACACACCTGTGAGCCACCACCTGCACACATGCATGTAGACAGGTGTTTAAACACATGATGTACACGCATACCTCCATACGTGCTGTTTCTATGCCACCATATAACGGCCCCTATGATGGGTACGCATGTGGTAGGGTGTTGCAACTATGTTATGGACATCGGCCACTGCTCATGCATGGCTGCTCCGTGCACAGTACACGTGTCACATGTGTCTCCTGTTGCCATGTGTGTATGCATTGCTACGTTTTGACATGTGTGTTGACATACATGAAACATGGACTGTGGTATGGTATCACAGCTTTCACAGGCAAACAATACAAGGGTATGTGTCCCAGTCAACACCGCTACACCCTGTAGTGGGAGCATTCCACAGACATGGATCCACCTTCCATTCGTGTGTGTAGCACTGCATACGCCAGTGTTATGCATGTGGTACATCACAGGCTTTGTATGTGTCATGTGTGCAGTCCATGCACACATCCAGACAGTCACATGTATGACATATCCGGACATTGGTTCACTCTGGTACAGCAGCAGCCATGTGTCACAGCTGTGTCAGGGCCGTGGTATGTGTGGAGCTGACCTGTCCATGTATACAGATATGGGTGAACTACATCACACATGTTGGATCATTGTTAGTACATGTGTACTCTGCACAACTGGTGTACACTGCTATACAGACCTGTGGACATATGTCACATGCTGTTGCTGGACCGTGAGGCATACTGCTGCACCGATGACATGGTGCTGGCATGGCAGCTACAGTGTTCACTGCAGTGTGTACATGTTTGACCTGCACCCGTGATGCCTGTGATGTCATCTGTGTGTGTACGAGTAACTGCATGTGTGACCACCCTGTGCGTGTGGACAGGTTTACCTTACTGTGACCTGCAGTGTGTACACTCCGTCTGCATGCTGGACGGCGCGTAGCAAATGCTAGGTGTGTGAGCATGCCCAGTAAGCAGTTGCGTAGATGGACACACAGTACAGTGCACACTGCGCCCTTCTGTGAGTATACCCCATGTGCATGTATGTTTCCCCTTTGCAACCGCTAAGTGTGTGAGCATGCCCGGTATGCTGTTGTGTAGGTGGACACACAGTACATTCCACACTCTGCCCTTTCTTGATTACACTCCATGTGTATGCATGTGTGCACTTTGCAAATGCTAAGTGTGTGAGCATGCCCAGTACGCCATGCATGGACACACAGTACATTCGGCACCGACGTCTGATACTAGGCATGTAGCCATGCCCAATGACATCCTGCATAGCCATGGTGGCCGTCCATGTGAATTATATGTAGTTGCTATGCCACAATGGATGCCTACATCATACACACTGGTTGCTCTCTCAAAGGGTGTACTGTCTGTGGTGCATCCCGTATCCATTTCGTGCTGTACTGCTCCGTAGATAGGTAGTATTCCCGAGTGCAGCACCGCCGTGTTACTGTACGTCCACCTTGGGATAGTAACATGCTGTGTGACTGCTCACTCTGTATTCATTCCCTATCGGCATCCTTGCCTTTGCAGATGATATCACCCACCTAGGAGTATGCGTCTTGACAGTGCTGTGCTCAGTAATCTCGGTAGTGCGTTCTGTAAATGCATCATGCTGTAGTGTGTTCATGTAGTTAGGTGTAGGTTCAACTCCCAGCCCTTCCCTGTGTGTGTGTGTGTGTGTGTGTGTGTGTGTGTGTTTCCAGCCGCCTCTGGGGACAGTAATGCTTTTAGACACTTCACAACACATACATTTGCTATCAGCGTCTATTCCTTTGCGGATGATGTCACCCACCTAGAAGTATGCCTCTGACAGTGCTGTGCCCAGTAATCTTGGTAGCGTGTTCTGTAAATGCATCCTGCTGTAGTGTGTTCATGTAGTTAGGTGTAGGTTCAACTCCCAGCCCTTCCCACTGTGTGTGTGTTTCCAGCCGCCTTTGCGGACAGTAATGCTTTTAGACGCTTCACAACACATACATTTGCTATCAGCGTCTATTCCTTTGCGGATGATGTCACCCACCTAGAAGTATGCCCCTGACAGTGCTGTGCTCAGTAAACTTTGTAGCGCGTTCTGTAAATGCATCCTGCTGTAGTGTGTTCATGTAGTTAGGTGTAGGTTCAACTCCCAGCCCTTCCCACTGTGTGTGTGTGTGTGTGTGTGTGTGTGTGTGTGTGTGTGCGCGCGTGTGTGTGTTTCCAGGCGCCTCTGGGGACAGTAATGCTTTTAGACGCTTCACAACACATACATTTGCTATCAGCGTCTATTCCTTTGCGGATGATGTCACCCACCTAGAAGTATGCCGCTGACAGTGCTGTGCTCAGTAATCTCGGCAGCGCGTTCTGTAAATTTATCCTGCTGTAGTGTGTTCATGTAGTTAGGTGTAGGTTCAACTCCCAGCCCTTCCCACTGTGTGTGTGTGTGTGTGTGTGTTTCCAGCCACCTCTGGGGACAGTAATGCTTTTAGACGCTTCACAACACATACATTTGCTATCAGCGTCTATTCCTTTGTGGATGATGTCACCCACCTAGAGGTATGCCTCTGACAGTGCTATGCTCAGTAATCTCGGTAGCGCGTTCTGTAAATGCATCCTGCTGTAGTGTGTTCATGTAGTTAGGTGTAGGTTCAACTCCCAGCCCTTCCCAGTGTGTGTTTCCAGCTGCCTCTGGGGACAGTAATGCTTTTAGACGCTTCACAACACATACATCTGCTATCAGCGTCTATTCCTTTGCGGATGATGTCACCCACCTAGAAGTATGACCCTGACAGTGCTGTGCTCAGTAATCTCGATAGTGCATTCTGTAAATGCATCCTGCTGTAGTGTGCTCATGTCGTTAGGTGTAGGTTCAACTCCCAGCCCTTCCCACTGTGTGTGTGTGTGTTTCCAGGTGCCTCTGGGGACAGTAATGCTTTTAGACGCTTCACAACACATACATTTGCTATCAGCGTCTATTCCTTTGCGGATGATGTCACCCACCTAGAGGTATGCCTCTGACAGTGCTGTGCTCAGTAATCTCGGTAGCACATTCTGTAAATGCATCCTGCTGTAGTGTGTTCATGTAGTTAGGTGTAGGTTCAACTCCCAGCCCTTCCCACTGTGTGTGTTTGTGTGTGTGTGTGTGTGTTTCCAGCCACCTCTGGGGACAGTAATGCTTTTAGATGCTTCACAACACATACATCTGCTATCAGCGTCTATTACTTTGCGGATGATGTCACCCACCTAGACGTATGCCTCTGACAGTGCTGTGTTCAGTACTCCGAGTAGCGTGTTCTGTCATTGTGTCATACTGTCGTGCGATAGGGTAGGTAGGTGTAAGGTCAATTCCCATGCCTGCCAGATGTGTGTGTGTGTGTGTCTATGCTCCCAGCCACATGGGTTCGTAGGTTATGGTTTTAGACGCTTCGCAACACACATGTATCCTGCTGACATCTCTGTGTTTGTGGATGTTGAGATGCAGCTAGTGGACTGCCTGTGTGTCTGCTGTGGTTAGCGACCTCCGTAGCGTGTTCTCTATGTGTGTCCTGCTGTGGTGTGATAGGGTACTGATGTGTAGGTTCCACTACTGGCATGCCACATGTGTCTGTCTGTATCTCTCTCGATGTATATACATATACATATTTTATGCCCATGGCGCTGCTCTTGCATGGACAGCTGTCAGTCCCATGTATCGCATATGTGCACAGCTTACACATAGCAATGTGGTACGATGCAGATCCAAATGCCCATGCAACGTCCGTGTTCCGGGAGGTGTTACACACCCTACAGACATCTGCTGTATATCTTGGCAGACAGCTATCCTTGCTGTACTGTCACTGTACTCGTACACGCTATAGACTTAGTGTATCATTGCCTGTTTATGGTGTGTGTATGTCTATCTGAGCTGTGTGCATGGTCGTGTGTATGTCCCACTATAATCATCTGTGCAAGTGTCACCAATATAGGTAATCCATGTAGACTTATGTTTAATGTGCATTTCAGCACATACCTGCGGACAGTACTGCCCCTCCTACTGCGGCACATTTCATCGTCTTGCAGTGGATAATAATGTTTCCACACACATGTATCTGTGTCTGTTCATAACACTCCACCTCAAGGAGCGTATATCTGGACAAGGCCTTATGTGATAGTGGGACACTCAGGGCCAGTCATGACATGTTGCTCTTAGAAACATTGATAGTGGGCACAGTGATATGTTATGCATGCGTATGGCATTTCTGTCTGATTTGGTGTCTTCATCGCATGTTTGTCGTTGTTTCCTGTCGTCAGTTATCATGAGGGTGCCGGATTGTTACTGTTACGTGGAACACAGCAAACATATGAGGCATACTTCTACACAGTCTGTGTACATCTGTGCAGTTGCAGAGTGTGTCTGATACAACATACCTACTGTCTGACTACAATACACACACAGTGTATGGCGGCATGACAGACCGCATGACATTAATTTGTATTTGCACGACACACCCACGCAGACAGTTGTACTCCTCTCACAGGTCTACATCTGCTTATCCACACTAATTGTTCTTTCATGTACCATATGTGTGCGTCGTATTTGCACTTTCCGTCAGTGGCGGGGCGCACGTACGACTATGGGGGCCTGGTAATTGTTATGTTGACACATCATGACACCCTGGGGGACACTTACCTTTGTGTCTGGTTACCTTCCACATTGACCTTCGCGGGGCATACGTTGTCATTCACATCTTCCGGGGTATGACTTATACATGTTTGCACATTTGTCCTGCTGTCTTTCTTCTCACCTGTCCGCCTAGTATCACCGGTTCAGTACATGTATTTTGGACAGGTTAGCTCCTTCATACCCTTGACCTGTTGTCATTATGTGTACACGCCCTGACGTTCCTTTGCCCTTGTTACTTTTCACATAGTGATGTGCCTTCCTAGCTGATTGCTGCCTAGGCATTACGGACTGTGCGGTAGGTGATGGTGACCGCTATTTCCATTGCATGATTAGTGACACTCATAACATCCATATGCATGGCTACGCCAGTATTCGCACAACGGTCTGACTTTGTCTGGGGTATTTATAATATAGTCCCTATCTGTATTTCCTGTACTATGCCTTACTGCAGCTGTGTTACTCTGACAGTTTTCCAGTTATGGGTACCATCTTGGTCGTACGCATGTCCATCCATGGGAATCGCCTACATGACACTGATTTAGGGCTGTACATATTTCCAACCTGCTTTCCACATTATCCGGTGGATGCTTTGCACCATTAGTGGGGATAAAGGCATGTGCTATACCCACATCCGTCCCACGGGGTGGGCCTACGGATTCTCTGCCAAACGACACCTAGGCCCATTTCTGCATACCCAGGTTCCCATGCCTGCAACCCTCTACGGTACACATTACACATGGTTAATGTGTGCGGTACTGGGATGTGGACGCACTTATATGCACTCCCCACTCTAGGGATATCTGTTCATATGTCCTGCATTTCATGGACACATGTGTCATCACCCTTGAACCTGCTTTTAGTGCATGTATAGCTGATTCGTATTTGCAGCTGTCACTTCTTTTGCGTCGATCGTAGCAGGTGCTGCGAATGGATACATTTTTGGAGTCCTACAATGGACACCAGTGTGCATGTTTAAAGTGTAGAACTTGCTGGACTGTCACTTTCTGCCCAGTGATTTTGACTGCTGCTGTATGTTCCCCATTCGTGGATATCTGTTTGACTACCCATATTATCTATTACTTGGCATATTTATATCCATGTGTCATATATACGGGACATAGGTCTGTTGTGTGTACATATATACATGTAAACTCCTCGTTTCATACCTTGCTTTGTTAATGTCTGTCTAAAATGAATGTCCTAAAAGAACTCTACCCTCTCCAAATCATAACAGTCCTATGAGCAATTCAACCTATAATATCAATCTAGACTAACACATATTAACTAAATAGGCCATTTTTGTCTTACTCAACTAATTGCGAATTATCGTGAATATAATGAACTGTAACCAACTGTAGTTTCTACTGTAAAGATCTTTTTCATTGTATACTATGTAAATTGTCTATATGTCTTTGTAACTATATGTCATTGTTAACCCTGTCGGAGCTTTTCTCCCCGGGACTCCGCTGACAATGGACATATATCCAGTCGGACTATCCCGGTCAGCAAATGTAAAATAAAATAAAATAAATAAATAAATTACCTGTGTACACACATCTATAACCATACCATACCTTTCCACTGTACAGATACTGGCAGAGTGTACGTATGGTTGACCCTTTATCTTAGGTGTGTTTTACATTGACCTGTGTCTATCTGGCAATTTGCTGGCATTTCATGTGAGACTTACGGTGGCACCTTCTGACAAGTAGGTCAGGTTACAGATGCATAACCTTCGTCAATCCCTGCTACTAACACACCCGTTATTCTATCCACTTTCTATGTTTGTCTTAGCACATATCATGCGTTTCTCACTATTTGTACCAGTACTTTGCATGGCATTGTCCGGTTCCATACTTTCAGAGGCTGACAGTTTTGAGACATGTATAACTAACGTGGGGGAAATGGCATTAGGTTACTCTGCTGTGAGCGGATCACACACACACAAGCGCACATGCATTCCCTTATTGTGGGTTACGCGCAGGCGCACATGCATATCCGTATTCCGGGTTACATATGTTTACCGAGTCTGTGTGCTTACATGGCCTGTATTAGTTGTGACAGTTCCAGGGACATATCTCTGATCTGGTTAACGGACGTATGCGGAACACACTTCCACCTTTACATATGTAACTGTCTTTGCGGCACAGACGCATTAATTACACGTTCACATTTATATGTTCTATAGTTGTAATTCAAACGGGACTGCATTCACGTTGGCCGGTTGCTGTGACCACTACACATTTGGTGTTCTGTCTCATTTATATGCATACCCATGGTACATAGCTACATTAACATATCCCCCCCGCACTCACTTACGTCACAGGCATCCATTCTCCTGCTGGGAAAAGAGTGGTACTACATGTTACACATTCCCTATTCCCTAATGCTCTTGACCCAGGATGCATATGGCATAACTGCAGGGATATTCAGATCACAGAGGCTTATAACCCCAATGCATACAGGTCTTTGATTGTCATGGTGTTCCTGTGGTGCTCTGGGTTTGGTCTTGTCTGCCTAGTGTACAGAACTGCCCTGACCATGTACGAATGTCAGACGAGGCACATGGGCACGGTTTGTCCATGTTCATTATACCATAACCCCCCCATTATTCCAAACCGTGCATGCTGATTGGGCAGCGTGCCCATTGTAAATCGAGTTATAGTAATGGAAAACGGTCCGGTCACCCGGACCTATTTCCATTAGTATACTTCGGTATTTAAAACCTGTCTCGCTATGTTACATGGGTTTAACATAGCGTGACAGGTTTAAATAAGCCACAGAGATGTCCGTTGCTTACTTTGAGGCAGTCTCGATATGCTTCGCCCTCGGGACCGCACCACGCCAACCGTGGGTATATCCAGCATTACCCACACCCAGGCGTGGGTTATTGCTATGATATTCAATCCATGTTTACAGACACGGGTGTTTGGACAACCGACAATAGCTTATGCTGTTGGCATACAATGATGTGGGTGGTGCCGGTTATCATACATATTCCATGTTGTGCGTTGTTCCCATTCACAATTGTCTATCCCCTGTCATCATTCATACGTGTATATTTATGTAGCACATGACTGAACTATGTATTACCTGCAGGTATGCTGTGTTACAGTGAACATATGTGACGGTTGGTTACAGTGTATATGTGTACGTACCTCTGTGATACTGGGGACTACCACACATCCTTCGCAGCATTTCATGCGTATGTACATACTACTATTATTCGGTGGCCTGTTGAAGGTTGTGTGAGCAGCGCTTACATGTGTCCCTATTTATGCATGCATCGTGTTGGTCTTTGTCCAGCTTTTGTTGCTGTCATGGGTTGGACGGTGAGTTGGTGTGTCATTGGGTTGTATTTCTACTGCTGATACTTCAGTGGGGGGTGGGGTTGGCACTTGTTCCTCTTTGCAGGGGAGGCCCCATTATGGACATTTGTGTCCTGTGTGGACACTTGACACGTGCCATATGTCCTGTGATATTAACACAGTAGTGTATTTCTTACCTTCATTACTACTTGCATGTTACAGGCATTTTGTATCTGGTACACATGACTATTATATTGGATAGCTTAAGCTATTCACATGCTATGCAATAACCGTTCATTCTTGCATATACGTGTTATTCTATCCTTTGCATTGGCAGTGGGTGTTTCACCATACAGATCCACACATCTACGAGTGATGTCCCACCTTGACAATCTCTGCATGTGGCAACCCTGCTGGGGTGGCCTGCTTGGTGGATGGCTGTTCCGCCCTGTGTATTGTGTTTGGCATGTCTGCATAGCTACTCATCAGTACCGTGGCTGCACATACTGCTTTGTCCAGATGTGTACAGTTATGGACACCGTGGCGTGTGAACACCTATGGGGTTTCGACAGGTCAATAACCACACGCGGGATGTACACATTCTGCTGGCACATTCACATGCAGCCATTTGGATTTCAATACCTGGGATGGGATGTTGACATATGTGGGGTACATATTTGCAAGCCTGGCACTGCCTAGGACAATACTTCCTACTACATATGGGGTATACCCGCTCTGTGTAGGTGTGCAGCTGCGCATGGCTGCTAGCTGGATTGGGTGGACATTCAGACATGGGTGCGGGTTACGTGCTATGACGGGGTTGTTGTGTATTACATTTGCATGCATGGGTTCTGCTTCTGGAAATTCCGATTCGGCATATGCCATCCTATGTGTATGTGACAGTTACGTTGCTGTGTATGGCACATTTTACTGTACATCTGTTTGTGTGTGTTTGGGATTTCTGGTTTCTTTATGGTTGTTATATGGCCACGACTGTCCGGCTGTGTACTATCACTACCACTGTGGGACTGCTGGTGACCATGCCCATGGGGCTGGTTGTGTGTATTTGCGGCGCGCTGACATGATGCAGTACATCACCGCTGGGTATGACTGCTGACAGTGCAATACGTAACAGACACAGTATTCTGAGTATCATGTGTTCTATGAACGGGAACATTTTGTATGTCGTGCATTTATGTTTTGGTTCTCCATTTTGTGTGGACGGGTACTATGTAGCATACTTTGCATACGTTTCATTATCCATGGACACTGGTAGGTGCGGTTACTATTGCAGGCGGCCTGTAAGACTCAGCACATTAGGTTGCTCATCGCCTGCCGACTTGGCCACGCCTCCGAGCGCAACCTAGTTAGGCTCTCTGGACTCACGCACGTGCCCTATGCACATGGTTGTGGTTGCAGCGCACACTCATTACTATGTATGTGGTGCTGCTATGCCATTTGTATGCTGCACGGCTGGTGCAGGCCTTACACCGGCCTTGCGCCGAGCTTCATGAATCCGGGGGATTGACATATACTATACGCATTAAGGTATACTATACACTTTAACATATACCATAGACATTAAGGTATACTAAACACATTAATATATACTGTACAAATTAAGGCATCCTATATACATTGACATATACTATAGAGATTAAGGTATAATGCAGACATAAACATATACAATAGACATTAATGTATACTATACACATGATCGTATACTATACACATTAAGGTATACTATACTCTTTAACATATGCTGTAGACATTAATCAGATGGATCTGAGCAGAGGTATAGCCAGGACTTGTAAAGAAAGAATTTTACGTTGTGTTTGAAATTTATTTTGGATTTTCTGCTTGGCAGAATGAGACAGGGAGGGAATTCCTGATTTTGATTCATAGCAGGTGTACAGTGAGTCTCTGAGAGAATTATTGAGGAAGTCACTTGTGTCAGGCATTTGTAACATGAATGGAGTGTGTGATTGTGGTTATACTAAAGACGAAGAGCATGGAAGGAGGACATGCTTGTGAATGGTGGACGATTGTGTATGCACTTTTTTAACTTGTTATTTTTAAGGAGAGTGGAGAAGTTAAGCCAGTTTAACTACCTGAGGGCTACAAAATGATGCATTTTATTAGGAAGATTAGTGAAAAGCATAGTCATTTTCTTGTATGACTGTTCTGGTTTTTTTGAGTGGAGTTGGTTGCAGTTTGGTGAAGAATGGCAAGGCATATATAAAGGGAGGTAGAAGTTAAGCTCTAGCCGCAGCTAGTTGAGTTTGATCAGATAATAATCAGGCAATAATTATTGTAACTTTTGGTTAGTTTTTATGGTTAATTGAATATACGTAGGTTAAATTGTAGGTGCTCATCAATGGGAACTGCAATGAAATTAGCTTGGTGAAATATCTGAGTTACTGTGCTGCCCAGTGAACGAACGGAAAGTCGGTAGTGTGAGTGTAGCATAGAGTTAAGAGCAAAGAGCATAAGTTTTTTTTTTTTTTTGGGAGGTTAAGACCAGATTAGATTCTTGCAGCCAGGACTCAATGGCTAAGAAGAAGTGTTGTATAGCTTTTCGTAGTTCACAGACAGAAGAGCAGAGCATATAATGGTAGACTTGTCTGCATACTGAACAAGCCTGGCATTGGTTAGTACAGATAGAAGAGGCAGGGCATATGATGGTAGACTCATCTGCGTACTGGATAAGGCTGGCATTGGTTAGTACAGTAGGCAGATCATTAATGAATGTAACTTGGACTACTAAATGGGGAACAGAAACCTCCTTGGTTTGGCACCTATATCTCTAATGGACACAGGCAGACAGTAAATGGTTCATCACCTAAGCCTCTGCTTGTACTTATCAAGGGTATAAGAACTTGTCGGAGATTTAGGATGTATGGCTAGGCTTAAAAGGGCCCTTGTGATCATTAGCCTTGTAAACACCTACAAACCTATGAACCTGTATGTTGAAGATGAGTGGGCTAGAAACAGATTCTTGCAGGACACCAAAACCAACAAGGAAGAAGATAAATAAGCCCTTTTGCCATTTTACACTTTGAGTTCAATTGTAAAGGTGAGATTTGAACCAGAGCACAGCCTTGGTTTAGACGCTGATTGTGAAAAGTCATAGTAAGTGTAAAAGATAGGTAGACAGTGTTAAAAGCTTTTGAGAGGTCATGGTACACTGAAGAAAAAGGGAGATTGTTGTTTATGTACTCATTTACTGAATTCAGGAAGGAAAGAAAATCATTGTCTGTACTTCGATAGGTAAAGAAACCATGCTGATATACTGACAGCATATTTTGGTTTAGGAGAAAAGTTAGCAGTTGAGAATGGATACAGTACTCTAGAATTTTTGAGAGGGGAAATAGTAATGGTATAGGCTATAGGTCAGAAGTTAGTAAAGTCAGAGGAGAGGCCATCTTTGTGAAGCAGCAAGATGAAACCTTGGTTCCAGGGTGACCGATAATAGGGTTATTAAAGAGATATGTAGATCAGGATGTAAATGGGGTAGGCTGGGATGTAAATGTAGTAGGCCAGGATGTCGGCTGCTAGATTTATGTATTCAGTTGGTAAGTAGTCTGTGGGGTTTACAATCAAAATATTGAAAATCAGTTGAACATCCTGCTCCTGTTCGAACATGGTAGGAGCGACAGTAGGTATGTCAACAGTCAAGTGAATGGCAGTTAATAAGATCGTCAGCAGGGCAGAGAAATGAAGCATGTCTGTAAACAGCAACTGTCAACATTAAGACTGAAAATGGACTGTTGATGGTATGCGTCGATCATCTGACCTCATTAATACTCATGAGTACTGGCAGTGACTTTTAATTTCCTGAGGGTTTGTTTGATGGTTTTTGTTGGTACAAGTTGGATGGCATTATGAGATGAAGGATATGGAGGGAGGGCTGCACTGGGGTTGGCTTTAGATAGAGAGGTGGCAATAAATGGAGGGAGTGCTGCACTGGGGTTGGCTTTAGATAGAGAGGTGGCAATAAATGGAGGGAGGGCTGCACTGGGGTTGGCTTTAGATAGAGAGGTGGCAATAAATGGAGGGAGGGCTGCACTGGGGTTGGCTTTAGATAGAGAGGTGGCAATAAATGGAGGGAGGGCTGCACTGGGGTTGGCTTTAGATAGAGAGGTGGCAATAAATGGAGGGAGTGCTGCACTGGGGTTGGCTTTAGATAGAGAGGTGGCAATAAATGGAGGGAGTGCTGCACTGGGGTTGGCTTTAGATAGAGAGGTGGCAATAAATGGAGGGAGTGCTGCACTGGGGTTGGCTTTAGATAGAGAGGTGGCAATAAATGGAGGGAGTGCTGCACTGGGGTTGGCTTTAGATAGAGAGGTGGCAATAAATGGAGGGAGTGCTGCACTGGGGTTGGCTTTAGATAGAGAGGTGGCAATAAATGGAGGGAGTGCTGCACTGGGGTTGGCTTTAGATAGAGAGGTGGCAATAAATGGAGGGAGGGCTGCACTGGGGTTGGCTTTAGATAGAGAGGTGGCAATAAATGGAGGGAGTGCTGCACTGGGGTTGGCTTTAGATAGAGAGGTGGCAATAAATGGAGGGAGGGCTGCACTGGGATTGGCTTTAGATAGAGAGGTGGCAACAATAAAGCAAAGAGAGTTGAAGGTATAAGCTACATTGAAGTCAGATTCTGTCAAAAAATGGACTGAGTTTGAATGTTTTGTCAGGGCTGAGGAGAATAAAAATGGTGGAACAGAGTAGCTTCAGGGATTTAAGTTGTTATTCTGTTATGAGGTGAAGCAGGCCTTTTATCAAAGTAAGCTTGGTCTTTTGTTTTGTTGCAAAGGAACCAATAATTCTGGTAACTACCTTGATTTTTCTCACTGACCCATTAATTACTTGGTGGGCAGAGTGAGCCAAAGGCTAAGGGGGGGGGGGGGCTATGACTCCAAAATGCAAAATGGCAAAGTGGGGCATTAAAGTTCAGATGTCAAAGAATGTCTTATTGAGGTGGATAACAGCTTCATTGAGAGGATGGAGCATTTAAATGTTCCAGATGTAAGACTGAAGAGATGAAACAAAAGAATATTTGTTAAATTTAGAAAGATTCCTGACATATTTGTAGACTGCAGGCTTTCCTATGTTTGAGTTGTGAATGGAGAACAAATGTTGAATTGTGGTTACAATGTGAATATGGTGAGATGCTTGTGTGAGTAATAGTATTGGGTTTTGAAGTTAGAATCCATTCTAATGTGGATGAGGAACCTGTGAATGTGTTGCATCTGGTGAAAAAATTAACTGAGTGAAGTAATAAACATTCATAATTGGGTGATAATTAGGGAGGGATTTGTTGGGTCAGTTGATGTTCACATCTCTTAGGATGATTGTTTCAAATGGTATGTTAAAGAATATTAAAGAGAAAATATTTTTTAGAGTGTCCAGTTAGAGCAATTAATCAGAAGGATACAAAAGGCTATTATACAGATCGACTTGACATTGCTAATTTAAGGTGAAATACCAGGACTTTGGCTTTGGATAAGGATAGTACTGCATTTGGATACAGTGACAGTTCAAGGTTATTTTGGTAGATAATTTTAAGGTGGAATACAAGGATTCTAGCTTTCTAGAAGGATGGGATTGTATTTAGATATAATGAAATGTCAAGGCTATTTGGGTAGACCAGAGTTATATCTTCACCATTTTGAGTGGTCAGGGCATAATATATTGTAGCAAAATGGTATAACTTCTTCAGAAGTTATAGCATGCTTAAGTCATGTCAAATTTAGTGCTGTTATATCTAGAGAGTTTGTTTCAATTCAAGAGTGCAGGAAGGGGATTTTGTTGCTTAGGCTCTGGGCATTGAGAACAAAAAGTTTTAGAACACCGGTGTTTATTAATATGTTACTAGTGAGGATCCCTGCTGTTTGGATGGGAACTGGGTTGTGGTGAATGTCTCAACAGAACAGAAATGTATAGTAATATAGAGAGAAGATAACTTTGTATAGTTTTGCAGCTGCATAGATAACATATAATTTGCATTCATGAGTAGATGGTGGAGGCAGGGCATTATTAGGTGATGTAAAACAATGCAATAGAGATGACATTTGGACTGTGCATAAGTGAGACATGACGTATACAGGGTACATCGATAGTTGCCAAGCAAAGTAAGGATGAAATGAATGGTAAAGAAGTGATTTGGGGTTAGTGTTGTGTAGTAGAAGTGCAAAGTGGTTAATGTTTGTGTGGAGATGAGTACCTAGAGATAATGATGTGTGACAAGTGACATAAATGGGAGTGTGAGAAGAGGGATGATGGAACTAATGATTAATAGCCAAAATGCAAAGTTATGTAGTGAATGGAAAGAAGAGATGGTGATATAGGAAAAAGTTATACAAAAGGAAGAGGTTATGTTTTACAGGAGGGACTTTATCTGTGAGTTGTGATTTAATGGCGTATGGGCAGGGCATTGGTTAGGCTAGTTTAACTGTAGTGCAAGTGGGTGGAAATTGAGTTAAGGTAGGGTAATGGTTAGGTTAGTTTAACTGTAGTGTAAGTGGTTGAGAATTAGGGTAGGGTAGGGTAGGGTAGTGGAGCAAAGTCGAAACAGAAAGGACTATGGGGTACTCGCTATTGTGTGAACTTCAAAATAAGTGTACTAAGTGACTTATTACAAGTTGCATTGTAGATGAGAGGGAAACTTAATGGAAAGCACCCGACTGAAGTTCTTGAAAAGAAGGGGTGGTGTAGAGTTTGGCAACTACTATTACTTGCAGGAGTTACATTCCTACAAAGCTTAACATTATCTTTCGGCTGGAAAAATTTCAATATCTTAGGAGACATGTCCTTTCCCTGTAGTCAGTTCTTTAAGGTCTAACCATTTCCAGCTGGCTCAGGATGTTCCATTGTTGTACTTTTGTTTTGTGTTTATAATAGGATTGGTTGCCTTTGTTTATATAAACTTCTACAACTGCTCAGTGATTTATCGTTCCACTGTTTCACCTTAACATTATCACATGTGCACTAGCAAGCAGTAGTAGTTACAGCAGAAGGGCAGTGCTGTATTATTACGTTCAAATGCATGTGCACTAGCAAGCAGTAGTAATTAAAGCAGAAGGGCAGTGCTGTAGTATTACCTTCCGATGCACGTGCACTAGCAAGCAGTAGTAGATACAGCAGAAGGGCAGTGCTGTAGTATTACCTTCCGATGCATGTGCACTAGCAAGCAATAGAAGTTACAGAAAAAGGGCAGTGCTGGAGTATTACCTTCCAAAGCATGTGCACTAGCAAGCAGTAGTAGTTACAGCAGAAGGGCAGTGCTGTAGTATTACCTTCAGATGCATGTGCATTAGCAAGCAGTAGTAGTTAGAGCAGATGGGCAGTGCTGTAGTACTACTTTCCAATGCACATGCACTAGCAAGCAGCAGTAGTTACAGCAGAAGGGCAGTGCTGTAGTATTACCATCTGAAGCATGTGCACTAGCAAGCAGTAGTAGTTACAGCAGAAGGGCAGTGCTGTAGTATTACCTTCCAATGCATGTGAACTATCAAGCAACTGTAGTTACAGCAGAAGGGCAGTGCTGTAGTATTACCTTCTGATGCATGTGCACTAGCCAGCAGTAGTAGCTACAGCAGAAGGGCAGTGCTGTAGTATTACCTTCCGATGTATGTGCACTAGCAAGCAGTAGTAGGTACAGCAGAAGGGCAGTGCTGTATTATTATTTTCCAATGCACATGCACTAGCAAGCAGTAGTAGTTAAAGCAGAAGGGCAGTGCAGTAGTATTACCTTCTGATGTATGTTCACAAGCAAGCAGTGGTAGTTACAGCAGAAGGGCAGTGCTGTAGTATTACCTTCTGATGCATGTGCACTAGCAAGCAGTGGTAGTTACAGCAGAAGGGCAGTGCTGTAGTATTACCTTCTGATGCATGTGCACTAGCAAGCAGCAGCAGTTACAGCAGAAGGGAAGTGCTGTATTATTACCTTCCGATGCATGTGCAGTAGCTAGCAGTAATAGTAACAGCAGAAGGGCAGTGCTGTAGTATTACCTTCCGATGCAAGTGCACTAGCAAGCGGTAGTAGTTACAGCAGAAGGGCAGTGCTGTAGTGTTACCTTCTGCAGCATGTGCACTAGCAAGCAGTAATAGTTACTGCAGAAGGCAGTTCTTTAGTGTTACCTTCCGATGCATGTGCAATAGCAAGCAGTAGTAGTTACAGCAGAAGGGCAGTGCTGTAGTGTTACCTTCTGATGCATGTGCACTAACAAGCAGTAGTAGTTACAGCAGAATGGCAGTGCTGTAGTATTACCTTCCGATGTATGCGCACAAGCAAGCAGTAGTAGGTACAGCAGAAGGGCAGTGCTATAGTATTACCTTCCGATGCATGTGCACTAGCAAGCAGTAGTAGTTAGAGAAGGGCAGTGCTGTAGTGATACCTTCCGACGCATGTGCACTAGCAAGCAGTAGTAGTTACAGCAGAATGGCAGTGCAGTAGTATTACCTTCCGATGCATGTGCACTGGCAAGCAATAGTAGTTACAGCAGAAGGGCAGTGCTGTAGTATTACCTTCAGATGCATGTGCACTAGCAAAAAGTAGTAATTACAGCAGAAGGGCAGTGCTGTATTATTACCTTCCGATACATGTGCAGTAGCGAGCAGCAGTAGTTACAGCAGAATGGCAGTGCTGTAGTATTACCTTCCTCTGCATGTGCACTAGCAAGCAGTAGTAGCTACAGCAGAAGGGCAGTGCTGTAGTGTTACCTACCGATGCACGTGCACTAGCAAGCAGTAGTAGTTACAGCAGAAGGGCAGTGCTGTATTATTACCTTCCGATGCATGTGCAGTAGCGAGCAGCAGTAGTTACAGCAGAAGGGCTTTGCTGTAGTATTACCTTCCGATGCATGCACACTAGCAAGCAGTAGTAGTTACAGCAGAAGGGCTGTGCTGTAGTATTACCTTCCGATGCATGTGCACTAGCAAGCAGTAGTAGTTACAGCAGAATGACAGTGCTGTAATATTACCTTCTGATGCAAGTGCAGTAGCAAGCAGAAGTAGTTACAGCATAAGGGCAGTGCTGTAGTATTACCTTCCGATGCATGTGCATTAGCAAGCAGTAGTATTTACTGCAGAAGGGCAGTGCTGTAGTATTACCTTCCGATGCATGTGCACTAGCAAGCAGAAGTAGTTACAGCAGAAGGGCAGTTCTGTAGTGTTACATTCCAATGCATTGCACTAGCAATCAGTAGTAGTTACAGCAGAAGGGCAGTGCTGTAGTATTACCTTCCGATCAACGTGCACTAGCAAGCAGTAGTAATTATAACAGAAGGGTGGTGCTATGGTATTACCTTCAGATGCATGCGCACTTGCAAGCAGTAGTAGTTACAGCAGAAGGGCTGTGCTGTAGGATTACATTCCGATGCATGTGCACTAGCAAGCAGTAGTAGTTACAGCAGAAGGGCAGTGCTGTTGTGTTACCTTCTGATGCATGTCCACTAGCAAACAGTAGTAGTTACAGCAAAAGGGAAGATCTGTAGTGTTACCTTCCGATGCATGTGCACTGGCAAGCAGTTATAGTTACAGCAGAAGGGCAGTGCTGTAGTATCTCCTTCCGATGCATGTGCACTAGCAAGCAGTAGTACTTACAGCAGAAGGGCAGTGCTGAAGTATTACCTTCTGATGCATGTGCAGTAGCAAGCAGTAGCAGCTACAGCAGAAAGGCAGTGCTGTAGTATTACCTTCCAATGCATTTGCATTAGCAAGCAGTAGTAGTTACAGCAGATGAGCAGTGCTGTAGTATTACATTCTGATGCATGTGCACTAGCAAGCAGTAGTAATTACAGCAGATGGGCAGTTCTGTACTATTATTTTCCGATGCATGTGGACTAGCAAGCAGTAGTAGTTACAGCAGAAGGGCAGTGCTGTAGTATTACCTTCTGATGCATGTGCACTAGCAAGCAGTAGTAATTACAGCAGAAGGGCAGTCCTCTATTATTACCTTCCGATGCATGTGCAGAAGCGAGCAGCAGTAGTTACAGCAGAAGGGCAGTGCCATAGCCTTACCTTCGGATGCATGTGCACTAGCAAGCAGTAGTAGTTACAGTAGAAGGGCAGTGCTGTATTATTCCCTTCTGGTGCATGTGCAGTAGCGAGCAGCAGTAGTTACAGCAGAAGGGCTTTGCAGTAGAATTTCCTTCCGATGCATGAGGTGTTGCTAGCAGAAGTAGTTATAGCAGAAGGGCAGTTCTGTATTATTACCTTCCGATGCTTGTGCACTAGCAAGCAGTAGTAGTTACAGCAGAAGGGCAGTACTGTAGTATTACTTTCTGATGCATGTGTTCTAGAAAGCAGTAGTAGTTACAGCAGAAGGGCAGTGCTGTAGTGCTTCCTTCCGATGCATGTGCAATATCAAGCAGTAGTAGTAACAGCAGAAGGCAGTGCTGTAGTATTACCTTCTGATGCATGAGCACTAGTAAGCAATAGTAATTACAGCAGAAGGGAAGTGCTGTAGTATTACCTTCCAATGCATGTACACTATTAAGCAGTAGTAGTTACAGCAGAAGGGCAATGCTGTAGTATTACCTTCTGATGTATGTTCACAAGAAAGCAGTAGTAGTTACAGCAGATGGGCAGTGCTGTATTATTACCTTCCCATACATGTGCACTAGCAAGCAGTAGTAGTTACAGCAGAAGGGCAGTGCTGTAGTATTACCTTCTGATGCATGTGCACTAGCAAACAGTAATAATTATAGCAGAAGGGGGTGCTGCAGTATTACCTTCCGATGCATGTGCACTAGCAAGCAGTAGTGGTTACAGCAGATGGGCTGTGCTGTAGTATCACTTTCTGATGTATGTTCACAAGCAAGCAGTAGTAGTTACAGCAGATGGGCAGTGCTGTATTATTACCTTCCCATGCATGTGCACTAGCTAGCAGTAGTAGTTACAGCAGAAGGGCAGTGCTGTAGTATTAGATTCCAATGCATTTGCATTAGCAAGTGGTAGTAGTTACAGCAGATGGGCAGTGCTGTAGTATTACCTTCCGATTCATGTGCACTAGGAAGCAGTAGTAGTTTCAGCATAAGGGCAGTTCTGTATTATTACCTTCCGATGCATTTGCACTAGCAAGCAGTAGTAGTTACAGCAGAAGTGCAGTGCTGTATTATTACCTTCCGATGGATGTGCACTAGCAAGCAGCAGTAGTTAGAGCAGAAGGGCAGTGCTTTAGTGTTTCCTTCTGATGCATGTGCACTAGCAAGCAGCAATAGTTACAGCAAAAGGGCTGTGCTGTAGTATTACCTACCGATGCATGTGCACTAGCAAGCAGTACTAGTTAGAGCAGATGGGCAGTGCTGTAGTATTACCTTCCGATGCATGTGCAGTAGCAAGCAGTAGTAGTTACAGCAGAAGGGCAGTGCTGTAGTATTACCATCCAATGCATGTGCCCTAGCAAGCAGTAGTACTTACAGCAGAAGGGCAGTGCTGTAGTATTACCTTCCAATGCATGTGCACTAGCAAGCAGTAGTAATTACAGCGGAAGGGCAGTGCTGTAGTGTTACCTTCCGATGAATGTGCACTAGAAAGCAACCATAGGTTCAGCATAAGGGCAGTGCTGTAGTGTTTCCTTCCAATGCATGTGCACTAGCAAGCAGTAGTAATTAGAGCAAAAGGGCAGTGCTGTAGTATTACCTTCCGATGCATGTGCACTATTAAGCTGTAGTAGTTACAGCAGAAGGGCAGTGCTGTAGTATTACCTTCAGATGCATGTGCTCTAGCAAGCAGTAGTAGTTACAGCAGAAGGGCAGTGCTGTAGTATTATCTTCCAATGCATGTGCACTAGCAAGCAGTAGTAGTTACAGCAGAATTACAGTGCTTTAGTTTTACCTTAGATGCATGTGCACTAGCAAGCAGTAGTAGTTACAGCAGAAGGGCAGTGCTGTAATATTACCTTCTGATGCATGTGCACTTTTAAGCAGTAGTAGTTACAGCAGAAGGGCTGTGCTGTAGTATTACCATCTGATGCACGTGCACTAGCAAGCATTAGTAGTTACAGCACAAGGGCAGTGCTGTAGTGTTACCTTCCGATGGATGTAAACTAGCAAGCAGTAGTAGTTACAGCAGAAAGGCAGTGCTGTAGTATTACCTTCCAATGCATGTGCACTAGCAAGCAGTAGTAGTCACAGCAGAAGGGCAGTGCTGTAGTATTACCTACTGATGCATGTGCACTAGCAAGCAGTGGTAGTACAGCAGATGGACTGTGCTGTAGTGTTTCCTTCCGATGCATGTGCACTAGCAAGCAGTAGTAGTTACAGCAGAAGGGCAGTGCTGTAGTATTACCTTCTGATGCATGTGCACTAGTAAGCAGTAGTAATTACAGCAGAAGGACAGTTCTGTAGTATTACCTTCCGATGTATGTGCACTAGCAAGCAGTAGTAGGTACAGCAGAAGGGCAGTGCTGTATTATTATTTTCCAATGCACATGCACTAGCAAGCAGTAGTAGTTAGAGCAGAAGGGCAGTGCAGTAGTATTACCTTCTGATGTATGTTCACAAGCAAGCAGTGGTAGTTACAGCAGAAGGGCAGTGCTGTAGTATTACCTTCTGATGCATGTGCACTAGCAAGCAGTGGTAGTTACAGCAGAAGGGCAGTGCTGTAGTATTACCTTCTGATGCATGTGCACTAGCAAGCAGCAGCAGTTACAGCAGAAGGGAAGTGCTGTATTATTACCTTCCGATGCATGTGCAGTAGCGAGCAGTAGTAGTTACAGCAAAAGGCTGTGCTGTAGTATTACCTTCTGATGCATGTGCACTAGCAAGCAGTAGTAGTTACATCAGAAGGGCAGTGCTGTAGTGTTACCTTCCGATGCAAGTGCACTAGCAAGCGGTAGTAGTTACAGCAGAAGGGCAGTGCTGTAGTGTTACCTTCTGCAGCATGTGCACTAGCAAGCAGTAATAGTTACTGCAGAAGGCAGTTCTTTAGTATTACCTTCCGATGCATGTGCACTAGCAAGCAGTAGTAGTTACAGCAGAAGGGCAGTGCTGTAGTGTTACCTTCTGATGCATGTGCACTAGCAAGCAGTAGTAGTTACAGCAGAATGGCAGTGCTGTAGTATTACCTTCCGATGCATGTGCACTAGCAAGCAGTAGTAGTTAGAGGAGAAGGGCAGTGCTGTAGTGATACCTTCCGACGCATGTGCACTAGCAAGCAGTAGTAGTTACAGCAGAATGGCAGTGCAGTAGTATTACCTTCGATGCATGTGCACTGGCAAGCAGTAGTAGTTACAGCAGAAGGGCAGTGCTGTAGTATTACCTTCAGATGCATGTGCACTAGCAAACAATAGTTATTACAGCAGAAGGGCAGTGCTGTATTATTACCTTCCGATACATGTGCAGTAGCGAGCAGCAGTAGTTACAGCAGAATGGCAGTGCTGTAGTATTACCTTCCTCTGCATGTGCACTAGCAAGCAGTAGTAGCTACAGCAGAAGGGCAGTGCTGTAGTGTTACCTACCGATGCACGTGCACTAGCAAGCAGTAGTAGTTACAGCAGAAGGGCAGTGCTGTATTATTGCCTTCCGATGCATGTGCAGTAGCGAGCAGCAGTAGTTACAGCAGAAGGGCTTTGCTGTAGTATTACCTTCTGATGCATGCACACTAGCAAGCAGTAGTAGTTACAGCAGAAGGGCTGTGCTGTAGTATTACCTTCCGATGCATGTGCAGTAGCGAGCAGCAGTAGTTACAGCAGAAGGGCTTTGCTGTAGTATTACCTTCCGATGCATGCACACTAGCAAGCAGTAGTAGTTACAGCAGAAGGGCTGTGCTGTAGTATTACCTTCCGATGCATGTGCACTAGGAAGCAGTAGTAGTTACAGCAGAATGACAGTGCTGTAATATTACCTTCTGATGCATGTGCAGTAGCAAGCAGAAGTAGTTACAGCATAAGGGCAGTGCTGTAGTATTACCTTCCGATGCATGTGCTCTTGCAAGCAGTAGCAGTTACAGCAGAAGGGCAGTTCTGTAGTATTACCTCCCGATGGATGTGCACTAGCAAGCAGTAGAAGTTACAGCAGAAGGGCAGTGCTGTAGTATTACCTTCCGATGCATGTGCATTAGCAAGCAGTAGTAGTTACAGCAGAAGGGCAGTGCTGTAATATTACCTTCTGATGCATGTGCACTTTTAAGCAGTAGTAGTTACAGCAGAAGGGCTGTGCTGTAGTATTACCATCTGATGCACGTGCACTAGCAAGCATTAGTAGTTACAGCACAAGGGCAGTGCTGTAGTGTTACCTTCCGATGGATGTAAACTAGCAAGCAGTAGTAGTTACAGCAGAAAGGCAGTGCTGTAGTATTACCTTCCAATGCATGTGCACTAGCAAGCAGTAGTAGTCACAGCAGAAGGGCAGTGCTGTAGTATTACCTACTGATGCATGTGCACTAGCAAGCAGTGGTAGTACAGCAGATGGACTGTGCTGTAGTGTTTCCTTCCGATGCATGTGCACTAGCAAGCAGTAGTAGTTACAGCAGAAGGGCAGTGCTGTAGTATTACCTTCTGATGCATGTGCACTAGTAAGCAGTAGTAATTACAGCAGAAGGACAGTTCTGTAGTATTACCTTCCGATGTATGTGCACTAGCAAGCAGTAGTAGGTACAGCAGAAGGGCAGTGCTGTATTATTATTTTCCAATGCACATGCACTAGCAAGCAGTAGTAGTTAGAGCAGAAGGGCAGTGCAGTAGTATTACCTTCTGATGTATGTTCACAAGCAAGCAGTGGTAGTTACAGCAGAAGGGCAGTGCTGTAGTATTACCTTCTGATGCATGTGCACTAGCAAGCAGTGGTAGTTACAGCAGAAGGGCAGTGCTGTAGTATTACCTTCTGATGCATGTGCACTAGCAAGCAGCAGCAGTTACAGCAGAAGGGAAGTGCTGTATTATTACCTTCCGATGCATGTGCAGTAGCGAGCAGTAGTAGTTACAGCAAAAGGCTGTGCTGTAGTATTACCTTCTGATGCATGTGCACTAGCAAGCAGTAGTAGTTACATCAGAAGGGCAGTGCTGTAGTGTTACCTTCCGATGCAAGTGCACTAGCAAGGTAGTAGTTACAGCAGAAGGGCAGTGCTGTAGTGTTACCTTCTGCAGCATGTGCACTAGCAAGCAGTAATAGTTACTGCAGAAGGCAGTTCTTTAGTATTACCTTCCGATGCATGTGCACTAGCAAGCAGTAGTAGTTACAGCAGAAGGGCAGTGCTGTAGTGTTACCTTCTGATGCATGTGCACTAGCAAGCAGTAGTAGTTACAGCAGAATGGCAGTGCTGTAGTATTACCTTCCGATGCATGTGCACTAGCAAGCAGTAGTAGTTAGAGGAGAAGGGCAGTGCTGTAGTGATACCTTCCGACGCATGTGCACTAGCAAGCAGTAGTAGTTACAGCAGAATGGCAGTGCAGTAGTATTACCTTCCGATGCATGTGCACTGGCAAGCAGTAGTAGTTACAGCAGAAGGGCAGTGCTGTAGTATTACCTTCAGATGCATGTGCACTAGCAAACAATAGTTATTACAGCAGAAGGGCAGTGCTGTATTATTACCTTCCGATACATGTGCAGTAGCGAGCAGCAGTAGTTACAGCAGAATGGCAGTGCTGTAGTATTACCTTCCTCTGCATGTGCACTAGCAAGCAGTAGTAGCTACAGCAGAAGGGCAGTGCTGTAGTGTTACCTACCGATGCACGTGCACTAGCAAGCAGTAGTAGTTACAGCAGAAGGGCAGTGCTGTATTATTACCTTCCGATGCATGTGCAGTAGCGAGCAGCAGTAGTTACAGCAGAAGGGCTTTGCTGTAGTATTACCTTCCGATGCATGCACACTAGCAAGCAGTAGTAGTTACAGCAGAAGGGCTGTGCTGTAGTATTACCTTCCGATGCATGTGCAGTAGCGAGCAGCAGTAGTTACAGCAGAAGGGCTTTGCTGTAGTATTACCTTCCGATGCATGCACACTAGCAAGCAGTAGTAGGTACAGCAGAAGGGCTGTGCTGTAGTATTACCATTCCGATGCATGTGCACTAGGAAGCAGTAGTAGTTACAGCAGAATGACAGTGCTGTAATATTACCTTCTGATGCATGTGCAGTAGCAAGCAGAAGTAGTTACAGCATAAGGGCAGTGCTGTAGTATTACCTTCCGATGCATGTGCTCTTGCAAGCAGTAGCAGTTACAGCAGAAGGGCAGTTCTGTAGTATTACCTCCCGATGGATGTGCACTAGCAAGCAGTAGAAGTTACAGCAGAAGGGCAGTGCTGTAGTATTACCTTCCGATGCATGTGCATTAGCAAGCAGTAGTATTTACTGCAGAAGGGCAGTGCTGTAGTATTACCTTCCGATGCATGTGCACTAGCAAGCAGAAGTAGTTACAGCAGAAGGGCAGTTCTGTAGTGTTACATTCCAATGCATTGCACTAGCAATCAGTAGTAGTTACAGCAGAAGGGCAGTGCTGCAGTATTACCTTCCGATCCACGTGCACTAGCAAGCAGTAGTAATTATAACAGAAGGGTGGTGCTATGGTATTACCTTCAGATGCATGCGCACTTGCAAGCAGTAGTTGTTACAGCAGAAGGGCTGTGCTGTAGGATTACGTTCCGATGCATGTGCACTAGCAAGCAGTAGTAGTTACAGCAGAAGGGCAGTGCTGTAGTGTTACCTTCTGATGCATGTCCACTAGCAAACAGTAGTAGTTACAGCAAAAGGGAAGATCTGTAGTGTTACCTTCCGATGCATGTGCACTGGCAAGCAGTTATAGTTACAGCAGAAGGGCAGTGCTGTAGTATCTCCTTCCGATGCATGTGCACTAGCAAGCAGTAGTACTTACAGCAGAAGGGCAGTGCTGAAGTATTACCTTCTGATGCATGTGCAGTAGCAAGCAGTAGCAGCTACAGCAGAAAGGCAGTGCTGTAGTATTACCTTCCAATGCATTTGCATTAGCAAGCAGTAGTAGTTACAGCAGATGGGCAGTGCTGTAGTATTACATTCTGATGCATGTGCACTAGCAAGCAGTAGTAATTACAGCAGATGGGCAGTTCTGTACTATTATTTTCCGATGCATGTGGACTAGCAAGCAGTAGTAGTTACAGCAGAAGGGCAGTGCTGTAGTATTACCTTCTGATGCATGTGCACTAGCAAGCAGTAGTAATTACAGCAGAAGGGCAGTCCTCTATTATTACCTTCCGATGCATGTGCAGAAGCGAGCAGCAGTAGTTACAGCAGAAGGGCAGTGCCATAGCGTTACCTTCAGATGCATGTGCACTAGCAAGCAGTAGTAGTTACAGTAGAAGGGCAGTGCTGTATTATTCCCTTCTGGTGCATGTGCAGTAGTGAGCAGCAGTAGTTACAGCAGAAGGGCTTTGCAGTAGAATTTCCTTCCGATGCATGAGGCCTTGCTAGCAGAAGTAGTTATAGCAGAAGGGCAGTTCTGTATTATTACCTTCCGATGCTTGTGCACTAGCAAGCAGTAGTAGTTACAGCAGAAGGGCAGTACTGTAGTATTACTTTCTGATGCATGTGTTCTAGAAAGCAGTAGTAGTTACAGCAGAAGGGCAGTGCTGTAGTGCTTCCTTCCGATGCATGTGCAATATCAAGCAGTAGTAGTAACAGCAGAAGGCAGTGCTGTAGTATTACCTTCTGATGCATGAGCACTAGTAAGCAGTAGTAATTACAGCAGAAGGGAAGTGCTGTAGTATTACCTTCCAATGCATGTACACTATTAAGCAGTAGTAGTTACAGCAGAAGGGCAATGCTGTAGTATTACCTTCTGATGTATGTTCACAAGAAAGCAGTAGTAGTTACAGCAGATGGGCAGTGCTGTATTATTACCTTCCCATACATGTGCACTAGCAAGCAGTAGTAGTTACAGCAGAAGGGCAGTGCTGTAGTATTACCTTCTGATGCATGTGCACTAGCAAACAGTAATAATTATAGCAGAAGGGGGTGCTGCAGTATTACCTTCCGATGCATGTGCACTAGCAAGCAGTAGTGGTTACAGCAGATGGGCTGTGCTGTAGTATCACTTTCTGATGTATGTTCACAAGCAAGCAGTAGTAGTTACAGCAGATGGGCAGTGCTGTATTATTACGTTCCCATGCATGTGCACTAGCTAGCAGTAGTAGTTACAGCAGAAGGGCAGTGCTGTAGTATTACCTTCCAATGCATTTGCATTAGCAAGTGGTAGTAGTTACAGCAGATGGACAGTGCTGTAGTATTACCTTCCGATTCATGTGCACTAGGAAGCAGTAGTAGTTTCAGCATAAGGGCAGTTCTGTATTATTACCTTCCGATTCATTTGCACTAGCAAGCAGTAGTAGTTACAGCAGAAGTGCAGTGCTGTAGTATTACCTTCCGATGCATGTGCACTAGCAAGCAGCAGTAGTTAGAGCAGAAGGGCAGTGCTTTAGTGTTTTCTTCTGATGCATGTGCACTAGCAAGCAGCAATAGTTACAGCAAAAGGGCTGTGCTGTAGTATTACCTACCGATGCATGTGCACTAGCAAGCAGTACTAGTTAGAGCAGATGGGCAGTGCTGTAGTATTACCTTCCGATGCATGTGCAGTAGCAAGCAGTAGTAGTTACAGCAGAAGGGCAGTGCTGTAGTATTACCCTTCGCTGCATGCGCACTAGCAAGCTGTAGTAGTTACAGCAGAAGGGCAGTGCTGTAGTATTACCATCCAATGCATGTGCCCTAGCAAGCAGTAGTACTTACAGCAGAAGGGCAGTGCTGTAGTATTACCTTCCAATGCATGTGCACTAGCAAGCAGTAGTAGTTACAGCAGAAGGGCAGTGCTGTAGTATTACCTTCTGATGCATGTGCACTAGCAAGCAGTAGTAATTACAGCGGAAGGGCAGTGCTGTAGTGTTACCTTCCGATGAATGTGCACTAGAAAGCAACCATAGGTTCAGCATAAGGGCAGTGCTGTAGTGTTTCCTTCCAATGCATGTGCACTAGCAAGCAGTAGTAATTAGAGCAGAAGGGCAGTGCTGTAGTATTACCTTCCGATGCATGTGCACTATTAAGCTGTAGTAGTTACAGCAGAAGGGCAGTGCTGTAGTATTACCTTCAGATGCATGTGCTCTAGCAAGCAGTAGTAGTTACAGCAGAAGGGCAGTGCTGTAGTATTATCTTCCAATGCATGTGCACTAGCAAGCAGTAGTAGTTACAGCAGAATTACAGTGCTTTAGTTTTACCTTAGATGCATGTGCACTAGGAAGCAGTAGTAGTTACAGCAGAAGGGCAGTGCTGTATTATTACCTTCTGATGCATGTGCACTTTTAAGCAGTAGTAGTTACAGCAGAAGGGCTGTGCTGTAGTATTACCATCTGATGCACATGCACTAACAAGCATTAGTAGTTACAGCACAAGGGCAGTGCTGTAGTGTTACCTTCCGATGGATGTAAACTAGCAAGCAGTAGTAGTTACAGCAGAAAGGCAGTGCTGTAGTATTACCTTCCAATGCATGTGCACTAGCAAGCAGTAGTAGTTACAGCAGAAGGGCAGTGCTGTAGTATTACCTACTGATGCATGTGCACTAGCAAGCAGTGGTAGTACAGCAGATGGACTGTGCTGTAGTGTTTCCTTCCGATGCATGTGCACTAGCAAGCAGTAGTAGTTACAGCAGAAGGGCAATGCTGTAGTATTACCTTCTGATGCATGTGCACTAGTAAGCAGTAGTAATTACAGCAGAAGGACAGTTCTGTAGTATTACCTTCCGATGCATGTGTACTATTAAGCAGTAGTAGTTACAGCAGCAGGGCAGTGCTGTAGTATTACCTTCCAATGCATGTGTACAAGCAAGCAGTAGTAGTTACAGCAGAAGGGCAGTGCTGTAGTATTACCTTCAGATGCGTGTGCAATAGGAAGCAGTAGTAGTTACAGCAGAATGGCAGTGCTGTAGTATTATCTTCCAATCCATTTGCAGTAGCGAGCAGCAGTAGTTACAGCAGAAGGGCAAAGCTGTATTATTATCTTCCAATGCATGTCCACTAGAAAGCAGTAGTAGTTAGAACAGAAGGTCAATGCTGTAGTGTTACCTTCCGATGCATGTGCACTTGCAAGCAGTAGTAGTTACAGCAAATGGGCTTTGCTGTAGTATTACCTTCCGATGCATGTGCAGTAGCGAGCAGCAGTAATTACAGCAGAAGGGCTTTGCTGTGGTATTATCTTCCAATGCGTGTGAACTAGCAATCAGTAGTAGTTAAAGCAGAAGGGCAGTGCTATAGTATTACCTTCCGATGCATGTGCACTAGCAAGCAATAGTAGTTACAGCATAAGGGCAGTGCTGTAGTATTAACTTCCTATGCATCTACACTAGCAAACAGTAGTAGTTACAGCAGAAGGGCGGTGCTGTAGTGTTACCTTCGATGCATGTGCACTAGCAAGCAGTAGTAGTTACAGCAGAAGGGCAATTCTGTAGTGTTATCTTCCGATGCATGTGCACTAGCAAGCAGTAGTTGTTACAGCAGAAGGGCAGTTCTGTAGTGTTACCTTCCGATGCATGTGCACTAGCAAGCAGTAGTAGTTACAGCAGAAGGGCAGTGCTGTAGTATTATCTTCCAATGCATGTGCACTAACAAGCAATAGTAGTTACAGCAGAAGCGCAGTGCTGTAGTATTACCTTCCGATGCATGTGCAGTAGCAAGCAGTGGTAGTTACAGCAGATGGGCAGTGCTGTAGTATTACCCTCCGATGCATGTGCATTAGCAAGCTGTAGTAGTTAAAGCAGAAGGGCAGTGCTGTAGTATTACCTTCTGATGCATATGCACTAGCAAGCAGTAGTAATTACAGCGGAAGGGCAGTGCTGTAGTGTTACCTTCCGATAAATGTGCACTAGAAAGCAGCCATAGGTTTAGCATAAGGGCAGTGCTGTAGTGTTACCTAATGATGCATGTGCACTAGAAAGCAGTAGTAGTTACAGCAGAAGGGCAGTGCTGTAGTATTACCTTCAGATGCATGTGCTCTAGCAAGCAGTAGTAATTAGAGCAGAAGGGCATTGCTGAAGTATAATCTTCTGATGCATGTGCACTATTAAGTAGTAGTAGTTACAGCAGAAGGGCAGCGCTGTAGTATTACCTTCAGATGCATGTGCTCTAGCAAGCAGTAGTAGTTACAGCAGAAGGGCAGTGCTGTAGTATTATCTTCCGATGCATGTGCACTAGCAAGCAGTAGTAGTTACAGAAGAATGGCAGTGTTGTAGTATTACCTTTGATCAATGTGCACTAGCAAGCAGTAGTAGTTATAGCAGAAGGGCAGTGCTGTAATATTACCTTCTGATGCATGTGTATTTTTTAGCAGTTGTAGTTACAGCAGAAGGGCAGTGCTGTAGTATTACCATCTGATGCACGTGCACTAGCAAGCAGTAGTAGTTACAGCAGAAGGGCAGTGCTGTAGTATTACCTTCCAATGCATGTGCACTAGCAAGCAATAGTAGTTACAGCAGAAGGGCAGTGATGTAGATTTACCTTCCGATGCATGTGCAATAGGAAGCAGTAGTAGTTACAGCAGAATGGCAGTGCTGTAGTATTATCTTCCAATGCATTTGTAGTAGCGAGCAGCAGTAGTTATAGCAGAAGGGCAAAGCTGTATCATTATCTTCCAATGCATGTCCACTAGCAAGCAGTAGTAGTTAGAACAGAAGGTCAGTGCTGTAGTGTTACCTTCCCATGCATGTGCACTAGCAAGCAGTAGTAGTTACAGCAAATGGGCTTTGCTGTAGTATTACCTTCCGATGCATGTGCAGTAGCGAGCAGCAGTAATTACAGCAGAAGGGCTTTGTTGTAGTATTATCTTCCAATTCATGTGAACTAGCAAGCAGTAGTAGTTAGAGCAGAAGGGCAGTGCTGTAGTATTACCTTCTGATGTATGTGCACTAGCAAGCAGTAGTAGTTAAAGCAGAAGGGCAGTGCTATAGTATTACCTTCCGATGCATGTGCACTAGCAAGCAATAGTAGTTACAGCATAAGGGCAGTGCTGTAGTATTAACTTCCTATGCATCTGCACTAGCAAGCAGTAGTAGTTACAGCAGAAGGGCAGTGTTGTAGTGTTACCTTCGATGCATGTGCACTAGCAAGCAGTAGTAGTTACAGCAGAAGGGCAGTTCTGTAGTGTTATCTTCCGATGCATGTGCATTAGCAAGCAGTAGTTGTTACAGCAGAAGAGCAGTTCTGTAGTGTTACCTTCCGATGCATGTGCACTAGCAAGCAGTAGTAGTAACAGCAGAAGGGCAGTGCTGTAGTATTATCTTCCGATGCAAGTGCATTAACAAGCAATAGTAGTTGCAGCAGAAGCGCAGTGCTGTAGTATTACCTTCCAATGCATGTGAAGTAGCAAGCAGTGGTAGTTACAGCAGAAGGGCAGTGCTGTAGTATTACCCTCTGATGCATGTGCATTAGCAAGCTGTAGTAGTTACAGCAGAAGGGCAGTGCTGTAGTATTACCTTCTGATGCATGTGCACTAGCAAGCAGTAGTAATTACAGCGGAAGGGCAGTGCTGTAGTGTTACCTTCCGATGAATGTGCACTAGAAAGCAGCCATAGGTTTAGCATAATGGCAGTGCTGTAGTGTTACCTACTGATGCATGTGCACTAGAAAGCAGTAGTAGTTACAGCAGAAGGGCAGTGCTGTAGTGTTTCCTTCCGATGCATGTGCACTAGCAAGCAGTAGTAGTTACAGCAGAAGGGCAGTTCTGTAGTATTACCTTCTGATGCATGTGCACTAGCAAGCAGTAGTAATTAGAGCAGAAGGGCAGTGCTGAAGTATTACCTTCTGATGCATGTGCACTATTAAGCAGTAGTAGTTACAGGAGAAGGGCAGTGCTGTTGTATTACCTTCAGATGCATGTGCTCAAGCAAGCAGTAGTAGTTACAGCAGAATGGCAGTGTTGTAGTATTACCTTCGATGCATGTGCACTAGCAAGCAGTAGTAGTTATAGCAGAAGGGCAGTGCTGTAATATTACCTTCTGATGCATGTGCAATTTTTAGCAGTAGTAGTAGTTACAGCAGAAGGGCAGTGCTGTAGTATTAACATCTGATGCACGTGCACTAGCAAGCAGTAGGAGTTACAGCAGAAGGGCAGTGCTGTAGTGTTACCTTCCGATGGATGTGAACTAGCAAGCAGTAGTAGTTACAGCAGAAGGGCAGTGCTTTAGTATTACCTTCCAATGCATGTGCACTAGCAAGCAGTAGATGTTACAGCAGAAGGGCAGTGTTGTAGTATTACCTTCTGATGCATGTTCACTAGCAAGCAGTGATAGTTACAGCAGAAGGGCTGTGCTGTAGTGTTTACTTCCGATGCATGTGCACTAGCAAGCAGTAGTAGTTACAGCAGAAGGGCAGTGCTGTAGTATTAGCTTCTGATGCATGTGCACTAGTAAGCAGTAGTAATTACAGCAGAAGGGCAGTTCTGTAGTATTACCTTCCGATGCATGTGCACTATTAAGCAGTAGTAGTTACAGCAGAAGGGCAGTGCTGTACTATTACCTTCTGATGCATGTGCACTAGCAAGCAGTAGTAATTATAGCAAAAGGGCAGTGTTGTATTATTACCTTCCGATGCATGTGCACTAGCAAGCAGTAGTAATTATAGCAAAAGGGCAGTGTTGTATTATTACCTTCCGATGCATGTGCACTAGCAAGCAGTAGTAGTAGTTACAGCAGAAGGGCAGTGCTGTAGTATTAATTTCCGATGCATGTGCACTAGCAAGCATCTGAAGTTACAGCAAAAGGGCAGTGCTGTTGTATTACCTTCCGATGCATGTGCACTAGCAAGCAGTAGTAGTTACAGCAGAAGGGGAGTGCTGTAGTATTACCTTCCGATGGATGTGCAATAGCAAGCAGTAGTTGTTATAGCAGAAGGGCAGTGCAGTAGCATTACCTTCCGATGCATGTGCACTAGCAAGCAGTAGTTGTTGCAGCAGAAGCGCAGTGCTGTAGTATTACCTTCCAATGCATGTGTACTAGCAAACAGTAGTAGTTACAGCAGAAGGGCAGTGCTGTAGTATTATCTTCCAATGCATTTGCAGTAGCGAGCAGCAGTAGTTACAGCAGAAGGGCAAAGCTGTATTATTATCTTTCAAGGCATGTCAACTAGCAAGCAGTAGTAGTTAGAACAGAAGGTCAGTGCTGTAGTATTACCTTCCGAAGCATGTGCACTAGCAAGCAGTAGTAGTTACAGCAAAAGGACTTTGCCGTAGTATTACCTTCCGATGCATGTGCAGTAACGAGCAGCAGTAGTTACAACAGAAGGGATTTGCCATAGTATTACCTTCCAATGCATGTGAACTAGCAAGCAGTAGTAGTTAGAGCAGAAGGGAAGTGCTGTAGTATTACCTTCTGATGTATGTGCACTAGCAAGCAGTAGTAGTTAAAGCAGAAGGGCAGTGCTATAGTATTACCTTCCGATGCATGTGCACTAGTAAGCAATAGCAGTTACAGCATAAGGGCAGTGCTGTAGTATTAACTTCCTATGCATCTGCACTAGCAAGCAGTAGTAGTTACAGCAGAATGGCAGTGCTGTAGAGTAACCTTCGATGCATGTGCACTAGCAAGCAGTAGTAGTTACAGCAGAAGGGAAGTGCTGTAGTATTACCCTCCAATGCATGTGTACTAGGAAGCTGTAGTAGTTACAGCAGAAGAGCAGTGCTGTAGTATTACCTTCTAATGTATGTGCCCTAGCAAGCAGTAGAACTTACAGCAGAAGGACAGTGCTGTAGTTTTACCTTCCAATGCATGTACACTAGCAAGCAGTAGTAGTTACAGCAGAAGGGCAGTGCTGTAGTATTACCTTCTGATGCATGTGCACTAGAAAGCAATAGTAATTACAGTGGAAGGGCAGTGCTGTAGTGTTACCTTCCGATGAATGTGCACAAGAAAGCAGCCATAGGTTCAGCATAAGGGCAGTGCTGTAGTGTTACCTTCTGATGCATGAGCAATAGCAAGCAGTAGTAGGTACAGAAGAAGGGCAGTGCTGTAGTATTTCCTTTTGATGCATGTGCCCTAGCAAGCAGTAGTAGTTACAGTAGAAGGGCAGTACAGTATTATTACCTTCCGATGCATGTGCAGAAGAAAGCAGTTGTAGTTACAGCAGAAGTGCAGTGCTGTAGTGTTACCTTCCGATGCATGTGCACAAGCAAGCAGTAGTAGTTACAACAGAAGGACAATGCTGTAGTAGTACCTTCCAATGCATGTGCACTAGCAAGCAGTAGTAGTTACACCAGAAGGGCAGTGCTGTAGTATTACCTTCTGATGCATGTGCACTCGCAAGCAGAAGTAGTTACAGCAGAAGGGCAGTGCTGTCGTATTACCTTCCGATGCATGTGCGCTATTAAGCAGTAGTAGTTACAGCAGAAGTGCAGTGCTGTATTATTAGCTTCCGATGCATGTGCACTAGCAAGCAAAAGTAGTTACAGCAAAAGGGCAGTGCTGTAGTATTACCTTCCAACGCATGTGCACTAGCAAGCAGTAGTAGTTACAGCAGAAGGGCACTGCTGTAGTGTTACCTTCCGATGCATCTGCACTAGCAAGCAGTAGTAGTTACAGCAGAAGGGCTTTGCTGTAGTATTACCTTCTGATGCATATGCAGTAGCGAGAAGCAGTAGTTACAGCAGAATGGATTTGCTGTAGTATTACCTTCCGATGCATGTGCACTAGCAAGCAGTAGTAGTTACAGCAGAAGGGCTTTGCTGTAGTATTACCTTCTGATGCATATGCAGTAGCGAGAAGCAGTAGTTACAGCAGAATGGATTTGCTGTAGTATTACCTTCCAATGCATGTGCACTAGCAAGCAGTAGTAGTTACAGCAGAAGGGTAGTGCTGAAGTATTAGCTTCCGATGAATGTGCACTAGCAAGCAGTAGTAGTTACAGCAGAAGGGCAGTGCTGTAGTATTACTTTCTGATACATGTGCACTAGCAAGCAGTAGTAGTTGCAGCAGAAGGGCAGTGCTGTATTACTACCTTCTGATACATGTGCACTAGCAAGCAGTAGTAGTTACAGCAGATGGGCAGTGCTGTAGTGTTACCTTCCGATGGATGTGCATTAGCAAGCAGTAGCTGTTACAGCAGAAGGGCAGTGCTGTAGTATTACCTTCCGATGCATGTGCAGTAGCGAGCAGCAGTAGTTACAGCAGAAGGGATTTTCTGTAGTATTACCTTCCGATGCATGTGCACTAGCAAGCAGTAGTAGTTACAGCAGAAGGGCAGCGCTGTACTGTTACCTGCTGATGCATGTGCACTAATAAGCAGTAGTAGTTAGAGCAGAAAGGCAGTGGTGTAGTACCTTCCGATGCATGTGCACTAGCAAGCAGTCATAGTTACAGCAACATGGCAGTGCTGTAGTCTTACCTTTTGATGCATGTGCCCTAGCAAGAAGTAGTAGTTACAGCAGAAGGGCAGTGCTGTAGTATTACCTTCCGATGCATGTGCACTAGCAAGCAGTAGTAGTTACAGCAGATGGGCAGTGCTGTAGTGTTACCTTCCGATGCATGTGCACTAGAAAGCAGTAGTAGTTACAGCAGAAGGGCAGTGCTGTAGTATTATCTTTTGATGCATGTGCCCTATCAAGCAGTAGTAGTTACAGCAGAAATGCAGTGCTGTAGTATTACCTTCTGATGCATGTGCACTAGCAAGCAGTAGTAGTTACAGCTGAAGGGCAGTGCTGTAGTGTTACCTTCCGATGCATGTGCACTAGCAATCTGTTGTAGTTACAGCAGAAGGGCATTGTTGTAGTGTTACCTTCCGATGCATGTGCACTAGCAAGCAGTAGTAGTTACAGCAGAAGGGCAGTGCTGTAGTATTACTTTCCAATGCACGTGCACTAGCGAGCAGCAGTAGTTACAGCAGAAGGGCAGTGCTGTCGTATTACCTTTTGATGCATTTGCCCTAGCAAGCACTAGTAGTTACAGCAGAAGGGCAGTGCTGTAGTAATACCTTCCTATGCATGTGCACTAGCAAGCAGTAGTAGTTACAGCAGAAGATCAGTGCTGTAGTATTACCTTTTGATACATGTGCAGTAGCAAGCAGTAGTAGTTACAGCAGAATGGCAGTGCTGTAGTGTTACCTTCCGATGCATGTGCACTATTAAGCTGTAGTAGTTACAGCAGAATGGCAGTGCTGTAGTGTTACCATCTGATGCATGTGCACTAGCAACCAGTCGTAGTTACAGCAAAACGGCAGTGCTGTAGTACTACCTTTCGATGCATGTGCACTAGCAAGCAGTAGTAGTCACAGCAGAAGGGCAGTGCTATAGTATAAACTTCCACTGCATGAGCACTAGCAAGCAGTAGTTGTTACAGGAGAAGGGCAGTGCTGTAATATTTCCTTTTGATGCATGTGCCCTTGCAAGCAGTAGTAGTTACAGTAGAAGGGCAGTGCTGTTTTATTACCTTCCGATGCATGTGCACTAGAAAGCAGTAGTAGGTACATAGGAAGTGCAGTGCTCTAATGTTACCTTCTGATGCATGTGCACTAGCAAGCAGTAGTAGTTACAGCAGAAATGCAGTGCTGTAGTATTACCTTCTGATGCATTTGCATTAGCAAGCAGTAGTAGTTACAGCAGATGGGCAGTGCTGTTGTATTACCTTCTGATGCTTGTGCACAAGCAAGCAGTAGTAGGTACAGCAGATGGGCAGTTCTGTAGTATGATTTTCTGATGCATGTGCAATAGGAAGCAGTCATAGTTTCAGCATAAGGGCAGTTCTGTAGTATTACCTTCCGATGCATGTGCACTAGCAAGCAGTAGCAGTTACAGCAGAATGGCAGTGCTGTAGTATTACCTTCCGATGCATGTGCACTAGCAAGCAGCAGTAGTTACAGCAGAAGGGCAGTTCTGTAGTATTACCTTCCAATGGATGTGCACTAGCAAGCAGTAGTAGTTACAGCAGAAGGGCAGTGCTGTATTATTACAATCCGATGCATGTGGAGTAGCGAGCAGCAGTAGATACTGCAGAAGGGCTTTGCTGTAGTATTACCTTCCGATGCATGTGCCCTGGCAAGCAGTAGTAGTTACAGCAGAAGGGCAGTTCTGTAGTATTACCTTCCAATGGATGTGCACTAGCAAACAGCAGTAGTTACAGCAGAAGGGCAGTGCTGTAGTATTACCTTCCGATGCATGTGCACAAGCAAGCAGTAGTAGTTACAGCAGAAGTACAGTGCTGTAGTGTTTCCATCCGATGCATGTGCACTAGCAAGCAGTAGTATTTACAGCAGAAGGGCAGTGGTGTAGTATTACCTTCAGATGCATGCGCACTAGCAAGCAGTAACAGTTACAGCAGAAGGGCTGTGCTGTAGTATTAACTTCCGATGCATGTGCACTAGAAAGCAGTGGTAGTTACAGCAGAAGGACAGTGCTGTAATATAACCTTCCGGTGCATGTGCATTAGCAAGCAGTAGTAGTTACAACAGAAGGGCAGTGCTGTAGTGTTACCTTCTGATGCATGTGCACTAGCAAACAGTAGTAGTTACTGCAGAAGGGCAGTTCTGTAGTGTGACCTTCCAATGCATGTGCACTAGCAAGCAGTAGTAGTTACAGCAGAAGGGCAGTGCTGTAGTATTACCTTCAGATGCATGTGCAGTAGCAAGCAGTAGCAGCTATAGCAGAAACACAGTGCTGTAGTATTACCTTCCAATGCATTTGCATTAGCAAGCAGTAGTAGTTAAAGCAGATTGGCAGTGCTGTAGTATTACCTTCTGGTGCATGTGCACTAGCAAGGAGTAGTAGTTACAGCAGATGGGCAGTTCTGTAGTATTATTTTCCGATGCATGTGGACTAGCAAGCAGTAGTAGTTACAGCAGAAGGGCAGTGTTGTAGTATTACCTTCTGATGCATGTGCACTAGGAAGAAGTAGTAGTTTCAGCATAAGGGCAGTTCATTAGTATTACCTTCCGATGCATGTGCACTAGCAAGCAGTAGTAGTTACAGCAGAAGGGCAGTGCTGTAGTATTACCTTCTGATGCTTGTCCACTAGCAAGCAGTACTAATAACAGCAGAACGGCAGTGCTCTATCATTACCTTCCGTTGCATGTGCAGAAGTGAGCAGCAGTAGTTACAGCAGAAGGGCAGTGCTGTAGTATTACCTTCTGATGCATGTGCACTAGCAAGCAGTAGTAGTTTCAGCAGAAGGGCAGTGCTGTAGTATTACCTTCTGATGCATGTGCACTAGCAAGCAGTAGTAGTTACAGCAGAAGGGCAGTGCTGCAGTATTACCTTCCGATGCACATGCACTAGCAAGCAGTTGCAGTTACAGCAGAAGGGCAGAGCTGTAGTATTACCTTCCGATAAATGTGCACTAGCAAGCAGTAGTAGTTACAGCTGAAGGGCAGTGCTGTAGTATTACCTTGCAATGCATGTGCACTAGCAAGCAGTAGTAGTTACAGCAGAAGGGCAGTGCTGTATTATTACCTTCCGATGGATGTGCACTAGCAAGCAGTAGTAGTTACAGCAGAAAGGATTTGCTGTAGTATTACCTTCCGATGCATGTGCACTAGCAAGCAGTAGTAATTACAGCAGAATGTCAGTGCTGTAATATTACATTCCGATGAATGTGCACTAGCAAGCAGTAGTAGTTAGAGCAGAAGGGCAGTGCTGTAGCATTACCTTCTGATGCATGTGCACTAGCAAGCAGTAGTAGTTACAGCTGAAGGGCAGTGCTGTAGTATTACCTTCCGATGCACATGCACTAGCCAGCAATAGTAGTTACAGCAGAAGGGCAGTGCTGTAGTATTACCTTCCGATGCATGTGCACTTGCAAACAGTAGCAGTTACAGCAGAAGGGCAGTGCTTTAGTGTTACCTTCCAAAGCATGTGCAGTAGCAAGCAGAAGTAGCTACAGCTGAAGGGATTTGCTGTAGTATTACCTTCCGATGCATGTGCACTAGCAAGCAGTAGTAGTTACAGCAGAAGGGCAGTGCTGTAGTATTACTTTCCAATGCATGTGCACTAGAAAGCAGTAGTAGTTACAGCAGCAGGGCAGTGCTGTACTGTTACCTTCTGATGCATGTGCACTAGCAAGCAGTAGTAGTTACAGCAGATGGACAGTGCTGTAGTGTTACCTTCCGATGCATGTGCACCAGAAAGCAGTAGTAGTTACAGCAGAATGGCAGTTCTGTAGTATTATCTTTTGATGCATGTGCCCTAGCAAGCAGTAGTAGTTACTGCAGAAATGCAGTGCTGTAGTATTACCTTCCAATGCATGTGCACTAGCAAGCAGTAGTAGTTACAGCTGAAGGGCAGTGCTGCAGTGTTACCTTCCGATGCATGTGCACTGGCAATCTATAGTAGTTACAGCAGAAGGGCATTGCTGTAGTGTTACCTTCCGATGCATGTGCACTAGCAAGCAGTCGTAGTTACAGCAAAACGGCAGTGCTGTAGTATTACCTTCTGATGCATGTGCACTAGCAAGCAGTAGTAGTTACAGCAGAAGGCCAGTGCTGTAGTATTACTTTCCAATGCATGTGCACTAGCAAGCAGTAGTAGTTATAGGTGAAGGGCAGTGCTGTAGTATTACCTTTTGATGCATGTGCCCTAGCAAGCAGTAGTAGTTACAGTAGAAGGGCAGTGCTGTATTATTACCTTCCGATGCATGTGCACTAGCAAGCAGTAGTAGATACAGCAGAAGGGCAGTGCTGTAGTTTTACCTTCCGATGCATGTGCACTAGCAAACAGTCATAGTTACAGCAAAATAGCAGTGCTGTAGTGGTACCTTCTGATGCATGTGCACTAGCAAGCAGTAGTAGTTAGCACCGAAGGGCAGTGCTGTAGTATTACATTCTGATGCATTTGCAATAGCAAGCAGTAGTAGTTATAGCAGACGGGCAGTGCTGTAGTATTACCTTCTGATGCATGTGCACTAGCAAGCAGTAGTACTTACCCCAGAAGGGCACTGCTGTAGTATTACCTTCCAATGCATGTGCACTATTAAGCAGTAGTAGTTACAGCAGATGGGCAGTGCTGTATTATTAGCTTCCGATGCATGAGCACTAGCAAGCAGAAGTAGTTACAGCAGAAGGGCAGTGCTGTAGTGTTACCTTCCAAATCATGTGCACTAGCAAGCAGTAGTAGTTACAGAAGAAGGGCAGTTCTCTAGTATTACCTTCTGATGCATGTGCACTAGCAAGCAGTAGTAGATACAGCAGAAGGGCAGTGCTGTAATGTTACCTTCCGATGCATCTGCACTAGCAAGCAGTAGTAGTTACAGCTGAAGGGCAGTGCTGTAGTACTACCTTCCGATGCATGTGCACTAGCAAGCAGTAGTTGTTACAGCAGAAGGGCAGTGCTGTAGTATTACCTTCTGATGCAAGTGCACTAGCAAGCAGCAGTAGTTACAGCAGAAGGGCTTTGCTGTAGTATTACCTTCCAATGCATGTGCACTAACAAGCAGTAGTAGTTAGAGCAGAAGGGCAGTGCTGTAGTATTACATTCTAATGTATGTGCACTAGCAAGCAGTAGTAATTACAGCAGCAGGTCAGTGCTGTAGTATTACCTTCCGATGCATGTGCACTAGCAAGCAGTAGTTGCTACAGCAGAAGCACAGTGCTGTAGTATTACATTCCAATGCATGTGTACTAGCAAGCAGTAGTAGTTACAGCAGAAGGGCAGTGCTGTAGTATTACCTTCCGATGCATCTGCACTAGCAAGCAGTAGTAGTTACAGCAGAAGGGCAGTGCTGTAGTATTACCTTCCGATACATGTGCACTAGCAAGCAGTAGTAGTTACAGCAGAAGGGCAGTGCTGTAGTATTACCTTTTGATGCATTTGCCCTAACAAGCAGTAGTAGTTAGAGCAGGAGGGCAGTGCTGTAGTGTTACCTTCCGATGCATGTGCACTAGTAAGCTGTAGTAGTTACAGCAGAAGGGCAGTGCTGTAGTGTTACCTTCTGATGGATGTGCACTAGCAACCAGTCGTAGTTACAGCAAAACGGCAGTGCTGTAGTATTACCTTCCGATGCATGTGCACTAGCAAGCAATAGTAGTCACAGCAGAAGGGCAGTGCTGTAGTATAACCTTCCAATGCATGAGCACTAGCAAGCAGTAGTAGTTACAGGAGAAGGGCAGTGCTGTAGTATTTCCTTTTGATGCATGTGCCCTAGCAAGCAGTAGTAGTTACAGTAGAAGGGCAGTGCTGTAGTGTTACCTTCCGATGCATGTGCACAAGCAAGCAGTAGTAGTTACACCAGAAGGGCAGTGCTGTAGTATTACCTTCTGATGCATGTGCACTAACAAGCAAAAGTAGTTACAGCAGAAAGGCAGTGCTGTAGTATTACCTTCCGATGCATGTGCACTATTAAGCAGTAGTAGTTACAGCAGAAGGGCAGTGCTGTATTATTAGCTTCCGATGCATGTGCACTAGCAAGCAGAAGTAGTTACAGCAGAAGGGCAGTGCTGTAGTATTACCATCCAATGCATGTGCACTAGCAAGCAGTAGTAGTTACAGCAGAAGGGCAGTGTTGTAGTGTTACCTTCTGATGCATCTGCACTAGCAAGCAGTAGTAGTTACAGCAGAAGGGCTTTGCTGTAGTATTACCTTCTGATGCATGTGCAGTAGTGAGCAGCAGTAGTTACAGCAGAATGGATTTGTTGTAGTATTACCTTCCGATGCATGTGCACTAGCAAGCAGTAGTAGTTACAGCAGAAGGGCAGTGCTGTAGTATTATCTTCCGATGAATGTGCACTAGCAAGCAGTAGTAGTTACAGCAGACTGGCAGTGCTGTAGTATTACTTTCTGATGCATGTGCACTAGCAAGCAGTAGTAGTTACAGCAGAAGGGCAGTGCTGTATTATTACCTTCTGATGCATGTGCACTAGCAAGCAGTAGTAGTTACAGCAGGTGGGCAGTGCTGTAGTATTACCATCTTATGCATGTGCACTAGCAAGCAGTAGTAGTTACAGCAGAAGGGCAGTGCTGTAGTGTTACCCTCTGAGGCATCTGCACTAGCAAGCAGTAGTAGTTACAGCAGAAGGGCTTTGCTGTAGTATTACCTTCTGATGCATGTGCAGTAGCGAGCAGCAGTAGTTACAGCAGAATGGATTTGCTGTAGTATTACCTTCCGATGCATGTGCACTAGCTAGCAGTAGTAGTTACAGCAGGTGGGCAGTGCTGTAGTATTACCTTCCGATGCATGTGCATTAGCAAGCAGTAGTAGTTACAGCAGAAGAGCAGTGCTGTAGTGTTACCTTCCGATGGATGTGCACTAGCAAGGAATAGCTGTTACAGCAGAAGGGCGGTGCTGTAGTATTACCTTCAGATGCATGTGCAGTAGCGAGCAGCAGTAGTTAGAGCAGAAGAGATTTGCTGTAGTATTACCTTCCGATGCATGTGCACTAGCAACAGCAGATCAGCAGTGCTGTAGTATTACCTTCCGATGCATGTGCACTAGCAAGCAGTAGTAGTTACAGCAGAAGAGCAGTGCTGTAGTGTTACCTTCCGATGCATGTGCACTAATAAGCAGTAGTAGTTAGAGCAGAAGGGCAGTGGTGTAGTATTACCTTCCGATGCATGTGCACTAGCAAGCAGTAGTAGTTACAGCAGAAATGCAGTGCTGTAGTATTACCTTCCAATGCATGTGCACTAGCTAGCAGTAGTAGTTACAGTTGAAGGGCAGTGCTGTAGTGTTACCTTCCGATGCATGTGCACTAGCAATCTGTAGTAGTTACAGCAGAAGTGTATTGCTGTAGTGTTACCTTCCAATGCATGTGCACTAGCAAGCAGTCATAGTTACAGCAAAACGGCAGTGCTGTAGTCTACAGCAGATGGGCAGTGCTGTAGTGTTATCTTCCGATGCATGTGCACTAGAAAGCAGTAGTAGTTACAGCAGAAGGGCAGTGCTGTAGTATTATCTTTTAATGCAAGTGCCCTAGCAAGCAGTAGTAGTTACAGCTGAAGGGCAGTGCTGTATTGTTACCTTCCGTTGCATGTGCACTAGCAATCTGTAGTAGTTACAGCTGAAGGGCATTGCTGTAGTGTTACCATCCGATGCATGTGCACTAGCAAGCAGTCGTAGTTACAGCAAAACGGCAGTGCTGTAGTATTACCTTCTGATGCATGTGCACTAGCAAGCAGTAGTAGTTACAGCAGAAGAGCAGTGCTGTAGTATTACTTTCCAATGCATGTGCACTAGCAAGCAGTAGTAGTTACAGGAGAAGGGCAGTGCTGTAGTATTACCTTTTGATGCATATGCCCTAGTAAGCAGTAGTAGTTACAGTAGAAGGGCAGTGCTGTGTTATTACCTTCCGATGCATGTGCACTAGCAAGCAGTAGTAGATACAGCAGAAGGGCAGTGCTGTAGTTTTACCTTCTGATGCATGTGCACTAGCAAGCAGTACTAGTAACAGCAGAACGGCAGTGCTCTATCATTACCTTCCGTTGCATGTGCAGAAGTGAGCAGCAGTAGTTACAGCAGAAGGGCAGTGCTGTAGTATTACCTTCCGATGCATGTGCACTAGCAAGCAGTAGTAGTTTCAGCAGAAGGGCAGTGCTGTAGTATTACCTTCTGATGCATGTGCACTAGCAAGCAGTAATAGTTCAGCAGAAGGGCAGTGCTGCAGTAGTACCTTCCGATGAATGTGCACTAGCAAGCAGTAGTAGTTACAGCTGAAGGGCAGTGCTGTAGTATTACCTTGCAATGCATGTGCTCTAGCAAGCAGTAGTAGTTACAGCAGAAATGCAGTGCTGTATTATTACCTTCCGATAGATGTGCACTAGCAAGCAGTAGTAGTTACAGCAGAAGGGCTTTGCTGCATTATTACCTTCCGATGCATGTGTAGTAGCGAGCAGCAGTAGTTACAGCAGAAAGGATTTGCTGTAGTATTACCTTCCGATGCATGTGCACTAGCAAGCAGTAGTAATTACAGGAGAAGGTCAGTGCTGTAATATTACCTTCCGATGAATGTGCACTAGCAAGCAGTAGTAGTTAGAGCAGAAGGGCAGTGCTGTAGCATTACCTTCTGATGCATGTGCACTAGCAAGCAGTAGTAGTTACAGCTGAAGGGCAGTGCTGTAGTATTACCTTCCGATGTACGTGCACTAGCAAGCAGTAGTAGTTACAGCAGAAGGTCAGTGCTGTAGTGTTACCTTCTAATGCATCTGCACTAGCAAGCAGTAGTAGTTACACCAGAAGGTCTTTGCTGTAGTATTACCTTCTGATGCATGTGCAGTAGCGAGCAGCAGTAGTTACAGCAGAATGGATTTGCTGTAGTATTACCTTCCGATGCATGTGCACTAGCAAGCAGTAGTAGTTACAGCAGGTGAGCAGTGCTGTAGTATTACCTTCCGATGCATGTGGACTAGCAAGCAGTAGTAGTTACAGCAGAAGAGAAGTGCTGTAGTGTTACCATCTGATGGATGTGCACTAGCAAGCAATAGCTGTTACAGCAGAAGGGCGGTGCTGTAGTATTACCTTCAGATGCATGTGCAGTAGCGAGCAGCAGTAGTTAGAGCAGATGAGATTTGCTGTAGTATTACCTTCCGATGCATGTGCACTAGCAAGCAGTAGTAGTTACAGCAGATCGGCAGTGCTGTAGTATTACCTTCCGATGCATGTGCACTAGCAAGCAGTAGTAGTTACAGCAGAAGAGCAGTGCTGTAGTGTTACCTTCCGATGCATGTGCACTAATAAGCAGTAGTAGTTAGAGCAGAAGGGCAGTGGTGTAGTATTACCTTCCGATGCATGTGCACTAGCAAGCAGTAGTAGTTACAGCAGAAATGCAGTGCTGTAGTATTACCTTCCAATGCATGTGCACTGGCTAGCAGTTGTAATTACAGCTGAAGGGCAGTGCTGTAGTGTTACCTTCTGATGCATGTGCACTAGCAATCTGTAGTAGTTACAGCAGAAGGGCATTGCTGTAGTGTTACCTTCCAATGCATGTGCACTAGCAAGCAGTCATAGTTACAGCAAAACGGCAGTGCTGTAGTATCTTCCGATGCATGTGCACTAGAAAGCAGTAGTAGTTACAGCAGAAGGGCAGTGCTGTAGTATTATCTTTTGATGCATGTGCCCTAGCAAGCAGTAGTAGTTACAGCAGAAATGCAGTGCTGTAGTATTACCTTCCGATGCATGTGCACTAGCAAGCAGTAGTAGTTACAGCTGAAGGGCAGTGCTGTATTGTTACCTTCCGTTGCATGTGCACTAGCAATCTGTAGTAGTTACAGCAGAAGGGCATTGCTGTAGTGTTACCTTCCAATGCATGTGCACTAGCAAGCAGTCGTAGTTACAGCAAAACGGCAGTGCTGTAGTATTACCTTCTGATGCATGTGCACTAGCAAGCAGTAGTAGTTACAGCAGAAGGGCAGTGCTGCAGTATTACTTTCCAATGCATGTGCACTAGCAAGCAGTAGTAGTTACAGGAGAAGGGCAGTGCTGTAGTATTACCTTTTGATGCATATGTCCTAGCAAGCAGTAGTAGTTACAGTAGAAGGGCAGTGCTGTATTATTACCTTCCGATGCATGTGCACTAGGAAGCAGTAGTAGATACAGCTGAAGGGCAGTGCTGTAGTTTTACCTTCTGATGCATGTGCACTAGCAAGCAGTCGTAGTTACAGCAAAATAGCAGTGCTGTAGTGTTACCCTCTGATGCATGTGCACTAGCAAGCAGTAGTAGTTAGCACAGAAGATCAGTGCTGTAGTATTACCTACATATGCATGTGCACTAGCAGGCAGTAGTAGTCACAGCAGATGGCAGTGCTGCAGTATTACCTTCTGATGCATGTGCACTAGTAAGCAGTAGTACTTACCCCAGAAGGGCAGTGCTGTAGTATTACCTTACAATGCATGTGCACCATTAAGCAGCAGTAGTTACAGCAGATGGGCAGTGCTGTATTATTAGGTTTCGATGCATGAGCACTAGCAAGCAGAAGTAGGTACAGCAGAAGGGCAGTGCTGTTGTTTTACCTTCCGATGCATGTGCACTAGCAAGCAGTAGTAGTAACAGCAGAAGGGCAGTGCTGTAGTGTTACCTTCTGATGCATGTGCACTAGCAAGCAGTAGTAGTTACAGCAGAAGGGCAGTGCTGTAGTGTTTCCTTCCGAATCATGTGCACTAGCAAGCAGTAGTAGTTACAGAAGAAGGGCAGTTCTCTAGTATTACCTTCCGATGCATGTGCACTAGCAAGCAGTAGTAGATACAGCAGAAGGGCAGTGCAGTAATGTTACCTTCCGATGCATCTGCACTAGCAAGCAGTAGTAGTTACAGCAGAAGGGCAGTGGTGTAGTATTACCTTCCGATGCATGTGCACTAGCAAGCAGTAGTAGTTACAGCAGAAGGGCAGTGCTGTAGTATTACCTTCTGATGCAAGTGCACTAGGAAGCAGTAGTACTTACAGCAGATGGGCAGTGTTGTAGTATTACCCTCCGATGCATGTGCACTAGGAAGCAGTAGTAGTTTCAGCCTAATGGCATTTCTGTAGTATAAACTTCTGATGCATGTGCACTAGCAAGCAGTAGTAGTTACAGCAGAAGGGCAGTGCTGTAGTATTACCTTCTGATGCATGTGCACTAGCAAGCAGTAGTAGTTACAGCAGAATGGTAGTGCTGTAGTATTACCTTCCGATGCATGTGCACTAGCAAGCAGCAGTAGTTACAGCAGATGGGCAGTTCTGTAGTATTACCTTCCAATGGATGTGCACTAGCAAGCAGTAGTAGTTACAGCAGGAGGGCAGTGCTGTATTATTACATTCCGATGCATGTAGAGTAGCGAGCAGCAGTAGTTACTGCAGAAGGGCTTTGCTGTAGTATTACCTTCTGATGCATGTGCTCTTGCAAGCAGTAGTAGTTACAGCAGAAGGGCAGTTCTGTAGTATTACCTTCCAATGGATGTGCACTAGCAAGCAGTAATAGTTACAGCAAAAGGGCAGTGCTGTAGTATTACCTTCCGATGCATGTGCACAAGCAAGCAGTAGTAGTTACAGCAGAAGTGCAGTGCTGTAGTGTTTCCATCCGATGCATGTGCACTAGCAAGCAGTAGTAGTTACAGCAGAAGGGCAGTGCTGTAGTATTACCTTCCGATGCATGTGCACTAGCAAGCAGTAGTATTTACAGCAGAATGGCAGTGCTGTAGTATTACCTTAAAATTGCATGTGCACTGGCAAGCAGTAGTAATTATAGCAGAAGGGTGGTGCTGTAGTATTACCTTCAGATGCATGCGCACTAGCAAGCAGTAGCAGTTACAGCAGAAGGGCTGTGCTCTAGTATTACCTTCCAATGCATGTGCACTAGCAAGCAGTAGTAGTTACAGCAGAAGGACAGTGCTGTAATATTACCTTCCGGTGCATGTGCACTAGCAAGCAGTAGTAGTTACAACAGAAGGGCAGTGCTGTACTGTAACCTTCTGATGCATGTGCACTAGCAAACAGTAGTAGTTACTGCAGAAGGGCAGTTCTGTAGTGTTACCTTCCGATGCATGTGCACTGGCAAGCAGTTCTAGTTACAGCACAAGGGCAGTGCTGTAGTATCACCTTCCGATGCATGTGCACTAGCAAGCAGTAGTAGCTACAGCAGAAGGGCAGTGCTGTAGTATTACCTTCTGATGCATGTGCAGTAGCAAGCAGTAGCAGCTATAGCAGAAATGCAGTGCTGTAGTATTACATTCCGATGCGTTTGCATTAGCAAGCAGTAGTAGTTAAAGCAGATGGGCAGTGCTGTAGTATTACCTTCTGGTGCATGTGCAATAGCAAGGAGTAGTAGTTACAGCAGATCGGCAGTTCTGTAGTATTATTTTCCGATGCATGTGGACTAGCAAGCAGTAGTAGTTACAGCAGAAGGGCAGTGTTGTAGTATTACCTTCCGATGCATGTGTACTAGGAAGCAATAGTAGTTTCAGCATAAGGGCAGTTCAGTAGTATTACCTTCCGATGCATGTGCACTAGCAAGCAGTAGTAGTTACAGCAGAAGGGCAGTGCTGTAGTATTACCTTCTGATGCGTGTGCACTAGCAAGCAGTACTAATAACAGCAGAACGGCAGTGCTCTATCATTACCTTCCGTTGCATGTGCAGAAGTGAGCAGCAGTAGTTACAGCAGAAGGGCAGTGCTGTAGTATTACCTTCCGATGCATGTGCACTAGCAAGCAGTAGTAGTTTCAGCAGAAGGGCAGTGCTGTAGTATTACCTTCTGATGCATGTGCACTAGCAAGCAGTAGTAGTTACAGCAGAAGGGCAGTGCTGCAGTATTACCTTCCGATGAATGTGCACTAGCAAGCAGTAGTAGTTACAGCTGAAGGGCAGTGCTGCAGTATTACCATGCAATGCATGTGCACTAGCAAGCAGTAGTAGTTACAGCAGAAATGCAGTGCTGTATTATTACCTTCCGATAGATGTGCACTAGCAAGCAGTAGTAGTTACAGCAGAAGGGCTTTGCTGCATTATTACCTTCCGATGCATGTGTAGTAGCGAGCAGCAGTAGTTACAGCAGAAAGGATTTGCTGTAGTATTACCTTCCGATGCATGTGCACTAGCAAGCAGTAGTAATTACAGCAGAAGGTCAGTGCTGTAATATTACCTTCCGATGAATGTGCACTAGCAAGCAGTAGTAGTTAGAGCAGAAGGGCAGTGCTGTAGCATTAACTTCTGATGCATGTGCACTAGCAAGCAGTAGTAGTTACAGCTGAAGGGCAGTGCTGTAGTAATACCTTCCGATGCACGTGCACTAGCAAGCAGTAGTAGTTACAGCAGGTGGGCAGTGCTGTAGTATTACCATCCAATGCATGTGCACTAGCAAGCAGTAGTAGTTACAGCAGAAGGGCAGTGCTGTAGTGTTACCTTCTGATGCATTTGCACTAGCAAGCAGTAGTAGTTACAGCAGAAGGGCTTTGCTGTAGTATTACCTTCTGATGCATGTGCAGTAGCGAGCAGCAGTAGTTACAGCAGAATGGACTTGCTGTAGTATTACCTTCCGATGCATGTGCACTAGCAAGCAGTAGTAGTTACAGCAGGTGGGCAGTGCTGTAGTATTACCTTCCGATGCATGTGCACTAGCAAGCAGTAGTAGTTACAGCAGAAGAGCAGTGCTGTAGTGTTACCTTCCGATGGATGTGCACTAGCAAGCAATAGCTGTTACAGCCGAAGGGCGGTGCTGTAGTATTACCTTCAGATGCATGTGCAGTAGCGAGCAGCAGTAGTTAGAGCAGAAGAGATTTGCTGTAGTATTACCTTCCGATGCATGAGCACTAGCAAGCAGTAGTAGTTACAGCAGATCGGCAGTGCTGTAGTATTACCTTCCGATGCATGTGCACTAGCAAGCAGTAGTAGTTACAGCAGAAGAGCAGTGCTGTAGTGTTACCTTCCGATGAATGTGCACTAATAAGCAGTAGTAGTTAGAGCAGAAGGGCAGTGGTGTAGTATTACCTTCCGATGCATGTGCACTAGCAAGCAGTAGTAGTTACAGCAGAAATGCAGTGCTGTAGTATTACCTTCCAATGCATGTGCACTAGCTAGCAGTAGTAGTTACAGCTGAAGGGCAGTGCTGTAGTGTTACCTTCCGATGGATGTGCACTAGCAATCTGTAGTAGTTACAGCAGAAGGGCATTGCTGTAGTGTTACCTTCCAATGCATGTGCACTAGCAAGCAGTCATAGTTACAGCAAAACGGTGGTGCTGTAGTCTACAGCAGATGGGCCGTGCTGTAGTGTTATCTTCCGATGCATGTGCACTAGAAAGCAGTAGTAGTTACAGCAGAAGGGCAGTGCTGTAGTATTATCTTTTGATGCATGTGCCCTAGCAAGCAGTAGTAGTTACAGCAGAAATGCAGTGCTGTAGTATTACCTTCCGATGCATGTGCACCAGCAAGCAGTAGTAGTTACAGCTGAAGGGCAGTGCTGTATTGTTACCTTCCGTTGCATGTGCACTAGCAATCTGTAGTAGTTACAGCTGAAAGGCATTGCTGTAGTGTTACCTTCCGATGCATGTGCACTAGCAAGCAGTCGTAGTTACAGCAAAACGGCAGTGCTGTTTTATTACCTTCTGATGCATGTGCACTAGCAAGCAGTTGTAGTTACAGCAGAAGAGCAGTGCTGTAGAATTACTTTCCAATGCATGTGCACTAGCAAGCAGTAGTAGTTACAGGAGAAGGGCAGTGCTGTAGTATTACCTTTTGATGCATATGCCCTAGCAAGCAGTAGTGGTTACAGTAGAAGGGCAGTGCTGTATTATTACCTTCTGATGCATGTGCACTAGCAAGCAGTAGCAGATACAGCAGAAGGGCAGTGCTGTAGTTTTACCTTCCGATGCATGTGCACTAGCAAGCAGTCGTAGTTACAGCAAAATAGCAGTGCTGTAGTGTTACGCTCTGATGCATGTGCACTAGCAAGCAGTAGTAGTTAGCACAGAAGGGCAGTGCTGTAGTATTACCTACATATGCATGTGCACTAGCAGGCAGTAGTAGTTACAGCAGATGGCAGTGCTGTAGTATTACCTTCTGATGCATGTGCAGTAGTAAGCAGTAGTACTTACCCCAGAAGGGCAGTGCTGTAGTATTACCTTCCAATGCATGTGCACTATTAAGCAGCAGTAGTTACAGCAGATGGGCAGTGCTGTATTATTAGGTTTCGATGCATGAGCACTAGCAAGCAGAAGTAGGTACAGCAGAAGGGCATTGCTGTTGTTTTACCTTCCAATGCATGTGCACTAGCAAGCAGTAGTAGTTACAGCAGAAGGGCTTTGCTGCATTATTCCCTTCCGATGCATGTGCAGTAGCGAGCAGCAGTAGTTACAGCAGAAAGGATTTGCTGTAGTATTACCTTCCAATGCATGTGCACTAGCAAGCAGTAGTAATAAAAGCAGAAGGTCAGTGCTGTAATATTACCTTCTGATGCAAGTGCACTAGGAAGCAGTAGTAGTTACAGCAGATGGGCAGTGTTGTAGTATTACCTTCCGATGCATGTGCACTAGGAAGCAGTAGTAGTTTCAGCCTAATGGCATTTCTGTAGTATAACCTTCTGATGCATGTGCAGTAGCAAGCAGTAGTAGTTACAGCAAAAGGGCAGTGCTGTAGTATTACCTTCTGATGCATGTGCACTAGCAAGCAGCAGTAGTTACAGCAGATGGGCAGTTCTGTAGTATTACCTTCCAATGGATGTGCACTAGCAAGCAGTAGTAGTTACAGCAGAAGGGCAGTACTGTATTATTACATTCCGATGCATGTGGAGTAGCGAGCAGCAGTAGTTACTGCAGAAGGGCTTTGCTGTAGTATTACCTTCCGATGCATGTGCCCTTGCAAGCAGTAGTAGTTACAGCAGAAGGGCAGTTCTGTAGTATTACCTTCCAATGGATGTGCACTAGCAAGCAGTAATAGTTACAGCAGAAGGGCAGTGCTGTAGTATTACCTTAAAATTGCATGTGCACTAGCAAGCAGTAGTAGTTACAGCAGAATGGCAGTGCTGTAGTATTACCTTAAAATTGCATGTGCACTGGCAAGCAGTAGTAATTATAGCAGAAGGGCAGTGCTGTAGTATTACCTTCAGATGCATGTGCACTAGCAAGCAGTAGTAGTTACAGCAGAAGGGCAGTGCTGTAATATTACCTTCCGGTGCATGTGCACTAGCAAGCAGTAGTAGTTACAGCAGAAGGGCAGTTCTGTACTGTTACCTTCCGATGCATGTGCACTGGCAAGCTGTTATAGTTACAGCACAAGGGCAGTGCTGTAGTATCACCTTCCGATGCATGTGCACTAGCAAGCAGTAGTAGTTACAGCAGAAGAGCAGTGCTGTAGTGTTACCTTCCAATGCATGTGCACTAATAAGCAGTAGTAGTTAGAGCAGAAGGGCAGTGGTGTAGTATTACCTTCCGATGCATGTGCACTAGCAAGCAGTAGTAGTTACAGCAGAAATGCAGTGCTGTAGTATTACCTTCCAATGCATGTGCACTGGCTAGCAGTTGTAATTACAGCTGAAGGGCAGTGCTGTAGTGTTACCTTCTGATGCATGTGCACTAGCAATCTGTAGTAGTTACAGCAGAAGGGCATTGCTGTAGTGTTACCTTCCAATGCATGTGCACTAGCAAGCAGTCATAGTTACAGCAAAACGGCAGTGCTGTAGTATCTTCCGATGCATGTGCACTAGAAAGCAGTAGTAGTTACAGCAGAAGGGCAGTGGGGGGGGGGGAGAAATTTGCACTGAACCTGTCTGCCAGAATGTTGGCAATGTCAGTGGGTTCAGTGTATTTTGTGTCATTTTGGACTAACTCTGAGCATATCTGGGAGTTACCACCCAGGTTTCTAACATAGCTAAAGAAGGCCTTGTGATTGTCTTTTGTGTCTTTTGTGATTTTTCTCTCAAAGTTGGCTTTGGATGATTTTATGAGTGATCGTAGTTTTTTGCTAGTACTGATCAGAGATGCCTTCCCTTCTGGGAATTTTGCTCTGTCATGTAGTAGCTTCCTCCTCCTGTTGTAAAGTTTGTTTATGGCTGGGGTCCACCAGACCGGGCGCCTGCCTTTGGGGGAATGGGTCTTGGTTTTATTTGGGATTGCATGATCCATGCATTCTTGAAGGTGCCCGTAGAAGACATTTGCAAAGGATTCAGCAGTGCGGGTTGTGGTTTCCACTGGCCCAGGGGCCTTGAAGGATGCCACTTCAGTCTTAAGAAGTGTGAAGTTGGCTTTTGAGAAGTTCTTCACTGTGGTCTTTTGTGCAGGGGGTGGGGGCAGGATGTGGATATCCAGTGAGATTAATTTATGGTCTGATCTTACCAAAGAGGGATATACTTCCAGTGTGGAGCATTTTGTCCCCATGTTTGTGATGATTAGGTCTAGTATATTGTCTCCTCTTGTGGGAATGGTGACTAGTTGTTCCATTGCATTTGAGTTTATGAATTCTAGGAACCTTTGGGCTAGGGTGTTGGGGCTTGAGTAATGTTCCCAGTCTATGTTTGGGTAGTTGAAGTCTCCCAAAATGATGGTATTTGGAGAGACATTCATACTCTCCATTGTCTTCAGCAAGGCTGTGTGGGGTTCCTGAGTTTGAGAGGGTGGTCTGTAGCATGCTACAAACTGTAAGGCAGTTTTGCCTATGGTTAGTTGCACCTGGATGGTCTCCGATGCTTCGTGCATTGCCACTAACCTGGAGGTGTGGGCATCTTTGATGAATATGGATACTCCCCCTCCTTTTGTGGTTTGGTCCAGGTTTTGGAGCCGGAAAGCATGATATGAGGTAAAACCTGATAGTGCTGGGGTGCTCTCAGGAGCCTTGAACCAGGTTTCAGTCACTGCACAGACATCGATGTTCTCCATACTGAGGAGGGCTTCGAGGGCGTGCATCTTGAGGTTTAGACTTCTGGCATTGAGCAGCATTACCCTTAGTTTTTTTCCACTTGTGTTTTCTAGGGAGGTAGGTTTGTCATTTGAGCCTTGCCTAAAAAAGGCACTATGGGGGTGGCAAGAGCCTTGGCCAATATCCTGAAGCCCAGGGGTGACAGGTGCAAGCCATCCCTAGCGAAGCAGCATGGCTTGTCAAGCATGTCACCCCAAGCAGACAGACATTGGATCCCCTTTGAATGACACCAGTAATTAAGCCAATTGTTAAAACTGATCATTTTATCTTTTTACTGTGGCATCATTTATGGTGAGGGTAAGATGCTGCTCAGGGTCAGGGTCATACCGGCCTGGGATACATAATCAGAGAGCTCCTCTATGTCTCTTTTCATGTAGTCCAGGGAGGTACGTCTCAGGTCGTTCACACCGGCATGTACAATGACTGAGTGCTTGTGTTATGTGGCGGATTCTAGCTCCCGACAGGAACCTTTTCCTTGTTCAGTCTGGTGAGCGGGACGTCAGTGTGTCTGACTATGGAGTCACCTATTACAAGTGTGTCTGGCATGTTGTTTGGCCTTAAGGGCTGTGACTGTTTAGCACACTGACTTTGTGAACTATGTGTTGCATGTGCTATGTCTTGAGGTGGTGGTTGCTTGGGTGTCTGCTTTGGAGGCCTCTGTTGTTTTGGTAGATTTTTAATCAGTGCCTCCGAGTATGTTTTTGTGTGTTTATGTGTTTGGTTTGCAGTTGTGATAGTTCTATGTGAGACTGGGTTTGTGGTGTGCGTGGTTACCTTCTCCTCCTGACTGGTCTTGCCAGTACTGAATTGAGAGAGCTCAGCCTCCAGTTTGGCTATATAGTTGCATCTCTCGCATATATTTGTATTTGTTGGGAGGAGGAGAGGGTTGTCTGTGTACATGAGGCAATTGTAACATTGCCTCAAGATTCCCAGATTCACCAGCTGAACAGGAGAGGACGCCAGCAACTGACCCTTCGACATGCTAGAAATAGTGAAAAAGATTGCTGTGTAACTGAGTCAGAAAGGACCTATAGGGAAATGGGTACTCAAGGGAATTTAGGTGAATGAAGTACTTTCTTTTGTTTAAGAGTGCTTTACCTGTATAAAAATGCTTTAGGAGCAAGTGCTGAGCTTTTCAGATAGAGTATAGTCTGTTTAGATTGCAAGTAGAACAGTTCTAAGGGAAAAATTGAAGAGCAGACTTTACGGAGCCAGAAATAGTTTAAACTTGATTAACCGGCACTGCCCTATGCTGCTCTATGAGCAACTTTGCAATAATTCACGCTAAAACACGCTAAAGCTATTACCTTCTGATGCATGTGCACTAACAAGCAGTAGTAGTTACAGCAGAAGGGCAGTTCTGTAGTATTACCTTCCGATACATGTGCACTAGCAAGCAGTAGTAGTTACAGCAGTAGGGCAGTGCTGTAGTATTACCATCCGATGCATGTGCACTAACAAGCAGCAGTAGTTACAGCAGATGGGCAGTGCTGTAGTATTACCATCCGATGCATGTGCACTAACAAGCAGCAGTAGTTACAGCAGATGGGCAGTGCTGTAGTATTACCTTCCAATGCATGTGCACTAACAAGCAGCAGTAGTTACAGCAGAAAGGCAATGCTGTAGTGTTACCTTCCGATGCATGTGCACTAGCAAGCAGCAGTAGTTACAGCAGAAGGGCAGTGCTGTAGTGTTACCTTCCGATGCATGCGCATTAGCAAGCAGTAATAGTAACAGCAGAAGGGCAGTGCTGTAGTGTTACCTTCCAATGTAATTGCTTAGCATGCATCTGTAAAAGGAGCAGTAAGGTGATGGAGAGGTGACATATGTCAAACATGGATGTCTAGTGGGAGAATTAAGGTAGGGGGAAAGACCGTGAGGTGGGTGAAAGAGAAAAAAAACAGCACGGTTTCAAGTGGCAGAAACACAAAAAATGAATGTGCTGTTATGGACTGGTGTGCAGATGAAAATGAGAGGAATGAAACAATGACAACAGACATGCTAGGACAAAATAAAAGGTACACAGATGGAGGCATGCCAAAGAGTGAAGAGAAAGAATGCAGACAGACTGAGAAGAAAAACAGAAAATGCTCAGTTACCGATTGTCTTGGAATATGCTTATAAGATTAGTGCAGAAATGCTAAAAATGTGCCTAAACTGTAAAACTGAAAGTGCATGGTGCAACAGGCTAAGTACATAGACATTGCAAGGTTACTTGGTCCAGTTGAGTAGACAAAAATAAACACCTTTTATGGTTTCCCCTGTGCAAGATGGCATATGTTTACTGGGACTATAGTATATTATAAGTTTCTGCACTTTATTAGAAACATTGGGTGGAGAGAGAGCTAGAAGGGTGAAACCATTTCAATGTCAAGTGTAGGTACACATGGGCTTCAGTCTGTCCGTTTTAATGAAAGGAGAGAAGCAGGGGTAAAATAGTAATGTAACTAGAATAAGATAACAGAGACAGGTGTTACGTTGTCAGACAGGGAGAGGGAGGATAGATCTAGGAACACTGCTGGAAGAACCATGACTGATACCGGATGAACTTTGGCCTGAAGGAAGAGGAAGTACTTCTGCATGTGTGGTATTTCAAACAAACATGCTATCAAGCAAGTGCAACCACCAAACAGCATAAGTGTTCCTAGATACATAACACGTCATGAAATCTCTACTGACAACTGGTCCAATTACAAAATTCTAGTCTCAACAAAAAAAAAACGCGTTAGCTGCATGATGTTGTTTTCTAACTGTGTCATAAGTAGCACTGTGTTTCAAGAACTAACAAATATTTAAACAGTCTTATTAACTAAGACTGCTTAGCTGAGAAATCAGAACAAAGAACTAGATAAGCAAAATTAGATGTACAAGCCATCATGAATTCCAATTAAAATAATGCAGAATGCTCTGCCAAGTGTAAGTTGTGGTCAGTAATGCAGAGGCCCATGTAGCTTACAACACTATTGCACTAGTATTACAGATTTGTGAAGGCCACCTCCCCCCTTAAAAGTTAATAGAACAGTTTCTGCATCAACATGCATTTTCTGAATAGTAAGACGTATGAAACTGTAATGCTGTGTCATTACTGACAGATAGTAATCCTCAGCAATTCACCAGAAAATAGATTAAACAATTACAAAAGACAAGGAAAAAATATAAGGCAAAATGGCGTACCTTTCAACTGTACCAAATTCCTCGGGCAAAATATTGGGGTGCCATGAATTCCCAAGTAGTCCCTTTAATTTCCAAGTTACCCTGGTGGTTTTTTTGAAGTGTTTTTTTTTTTTTGATGAATTACATCATCACGTGCAAGGCGTGTGTCAGCTTTGAGGCAGACAGACAGCCTGTTAGGATGCTGATCGAGCCATAATGTAATTTAACTTGCTGCAGAGTTGACAAACTGATCCGTTTATTCAGGCAGGTAAGGCAAGAAAAGACTGCTGCATGTGTGAGAGAACAGCAGTCTTTTCCCCATCTGCTGCATTTGTTTACCTTGCTCAAGTGTATTGAGAGAAAGTTTTCCTTATGTGCAATGACAGTGCATAGTTGAACTGCTCCATTTATTCAGGCAGGGTAAGCAGCTTCTGTATTGAATGAATTGGGATGTGTCAGGCAGGGTAAGCAGCTTCTGTATTGAATGAGTGGGATGTGTCAGGCAGGGTAAGCAGCTTCTGTATTGAATGAGTGGGATGTGTCAGGCAGGGTAAGCAGCTTCTGTATTGAATGAGTGGGATGTGTTAAGCTTTCATAGAGAAACAGCAGACAAGCTTGTGTGTGAGAATGGCAATATTTTCCCAGTGTACTGCATTTGTTTACCTTGCTCAAGGGTACTGAGAGAAAGTTTTAATTTTCATATGTGCAATGGCAGTGCAGAGTTGGACAGGTTCATTTATTCAGGCAAGCAGCTTCTGTATTAAATGAATGGGATACAGAGCCTATGTGTAAATGCCCCATTTGGGTATATCTGGTGGTTAGGGTTACTCAGGCTTATGTTTGGCTCATACTTTTGGTTTGTTCCTCTTAAAATTTGGATGGTGCAGTGGTAGTGTTGTTGCCTCACAGCAAAATGTTCTCTGGTTCAATTATCAGCTGAAATGCCTTCTGTGTGGAGTCTGCATGTCCTCCCTATGTTTGTGTGAGTTTCCTCTGGGTGCTCTGGTTTCCTCCCGCATTACAAAGACATGTATCTGGAACATTTTTCCCTGGGCATCTGCTAAAAATTGGCTTCATTCCAAGTCGGACTTTCCCAGTAAACAAATGTTAAATAAAATGTTTTTTTTTTTTTCTGGCAAATCAATGAGAACTGAATTCACTAAATAATGATAGCCATTTAAGTTTCAGTCTTCCTATCTTTCAGGAAACACATGGTAACACAACATTTTATTCTAGCAACTTTCTAAGATTATACAAGCAGTGTTTAAAATGAGTCCCCGATTTTGGACTTTGCCCGCACACCCAATAAATTCTGACTTTTTCCTGATTTCTTGTGTTGCAAAGTTCTTCAGGGGAAGATAAGTTTAAGTGCTGTTTATGTCAAATCTGTTTGCATTGTTAGTAGCACAACAGGTAGTATACTTGCTTTTGCAGCAGAAGGCTTGTGGGTTCTACTCCCACAATAAATAGATGGATTGCTGATACTGTACTGTGTTGTACTTTAAAGGGACTGGATGTTGCAATCCCGAGAATGTGCTCCTTTCTTGGAGATACCTAGTAACTATGAACCTGTTATCAGTTTGCCATCCATTCCTTATTGAAATATTACTAGCTTCTCATTTTCTAATGTAGCATAGACAATTTATTCTTCAAGGGCAGCAGGCACTTTACTTGTAGAAGAAACAATGACATATAAAGTTGTTTGCTAGCAGCAACCTCTTCATTAGGTACAGATCTCTTTAGATGACTTTTACTTCTGCAGAGATTGTGCATATTTACTGATACTGGTGGATTGTAGAAGTTTGAGTAGACTTTTATGGTGGAAATGTTCTGAACTGGGCAGTTTATCATTATTGATTCATGCATTTTTATTTATTTATTATTTATTTATTTACATTTGTTGACCGGGAGTGTCCGACTAGACGTAGGTCCATTTTTAGCAGAGGCCCGGGGAGAAAAGCTCCACAGTTAAAATAAACAGACAGTAGTTACATTGGATTACATAGCGATTAACAATTTACATAGCAATTGCTTACAACATATTTACAGATACAATTTTCTTCATTGTTTACTGGAAAAGTGTTCAAAGCAATACATTTAAAACATGCTCTAAGTGTGCTGTATTATACATGGAATATAATTTAATACAGACAGGCAGGTGCATCAAAGAACACAAGTATGTTTCATGTGCAAGGGACCTATGATTTGAAAACAGCCCAAAGGTAATCTTTATCTGCCACTGGACAGATGCATTTTCTTTGAATGTGGGTTTAAATGCTGTTTCAATAAACGTGAGCTTCGCGGGCAGAGAAGTTTTAATTCTTCTTCTGGCTTTTTTCTGGTTAGGGGTCGCCACAGCAGATCACCTGTCTGCTCATGATTGGCAGTGGAGTTTTACAGTGTTGAGTTGCCAGCCCAGCACCCAACCTTCCACAGAAGGTATATATACACACACACACACACACACACACACACACACACACACACACACACACACACACACACACCTAGGGCCAATTTGGAGTGTCCAATCTACCTACAGCATGTCTTTGGGATGTGGGAGGAAAGAGGAGCACCCAGAGCAAACCCACGGTACCACAGGGAGGACATGCAGACTCCGCACAGAAGGTGCCCCAGCCAAGGATCGAACCAGAGAATCTCTTGCTGTGAGGTGACAATGCTAACTGCTGCACCACTGCGGCCGCCTGGACAGAGAAGTTTTAATGCTAAGTATATTTTCATTGTGAGACTGTATTGCTTTGTTTAGCAGATGTCTATTAGTGTTTGTGATATAAAATGAGAATAAAAGTTTTAAATGAAATCCAAATAATCATTGTAGAAGTAAAGCAGCATGCACATTACAGTGTTTGTGGTAAATGGGGTGAAATAGCCAAGTAATGGCACATTGAAATGGCTGCAGGGGGGATCTGGGGCCATATTTTGGTTGCCTGTTCTTCAGTTTGCATTTGAAAGTTGCTATCCCACAATTCTATTGGCATGGGTGGGGGTTACATAATTGTGTATGCAAATTGTATGTTAATCAGCATACAGATTTGTACCTATTTTTCATGGGCCTTTGTCCAGATTTTTGGTGTTTCCAGGTTGAGAGGTATGCAGAATGAGGGATACTGCAAAGCAAATAGAACAATGGATTTTGCATTGAGGTTTATTTTCTAGATAATAAGAAGTATGAAACTCAAATGTCTGGCATCACTGATTGAACACAAACAATGCAGAATCAGGGACATTCTGCAAATTTAGGCAGCTGTAAACATGGTGCGAAAAGAACGTTTAACTTTGTCTTCTTAAAGCTGTATATGACAGTGTCAGGTAATGATTTTTTTACTTCTTCAAATGCTGTCACTGATAATGTTTAGCAGGATAATGGAGGACACTGGATTGTAGTAGCATGTTTGGGTACTGCTTAGAATGTTATAGCATTAATGTAGGTTCACAGCTGCTTGCTATTGCTGTATCATTCTAAAGTTTATCAACAACATTATTTTCTGAAAACTTGCATTACAGGAAACTGTAGGAGAAAACACTATCTGACTGCAGGGAATAAGACTTGAAAAATGATCACAGGGATCGAAACTTAAAACAGGTCTTGCTAGCCTAGTTTAGATGCAATGAATACTGCTTACCTCCCAAACTGAGCTTAAAATCTTTTTATAATTGTCTTATTTTTTTACAAACCTTCCCTGGATTTGCATCATATTTTTGACATGTCCCTGCTTTTTTATCACTGAGGATTACAGTCAGTCAATAATGCCAGACATTCTAGTTTTATAATTATCTTTAAGAAATACAAGTTAATGCAAAAACATGTTGTTCTATTTTCTTTTTAAGGCCAAAGATTCTGCCTCGCATTTTTACCTTGTCCCTCATAACATTTCTAATTTTGTGGTAAATAATTGAGGATTACAGTCAGTCAATCATGACAGGTTTTAGAATTTCATGTTTCACATAGGATGATAGGATTGTTGTTCTGAAAACTGATGTTGATGCAAAACCTGTTTTGGTATTAATGTTTTAAGTGGATAGGGAGCCTTTATTAATGCATATTATCTACATACCACTGTTGTAAATGGTAAGCTATACCAGGTTCTACTTCTTGACTGCAGTTTATGCATGGTCCAGTGTTCACCATTGTCACTATGATTAGAATGCTACAACACCAGTGCACAGCTGTCACAACATTCCAAACAGCACACATACGCACTATCAATGGTCCAGTGTTCACCATTATCACAATGTTTAGAATGCTATAGCAGCAGTGCACAGCTGTCAGACTATACAGACTATACTACTATACTATACTATAATATTCTAAACAGCAGACAAACACACTATTATTGTCCAGAGTTCACCATTATCACTGTTTTGAATGCTGTAGCAGCAGTGCACAGCTGTCATTACGTACTACTGTACTCATATTCTAAACAGCACACAGATACACTATCATGGTCCAGTGTTCACCATTGTGTTTAGAATGCTATAGCAGCAGTGCACGGCTGTCAGACTATACTATTGTCATCATATTCTAAACAGCACACAGGCGCACTATCATGTTCTAGTGTTCACCATTATCACTATGTTTAAAATGCTATAGCAGCAGTGCACAGCTGTCAGACTATACTACTGTCATCATATTCTAAACAGCACACAGACACACTCTCAATGGTCCAGTGTTCACCATTATCACTATGTTTAGAATGCTATAGCAGCAGTGCACAGTTGTCAGACTATACTACTGTCATAATATTCTAAGCAGCACACAGACACTCTGTCATGGTCCGGTGTTCACCATTTGTGCCCAACATACTATTTGTGCTGATTACATATCTGGCACACAAAGTTCATGCGATGTAAACAGTACATGTTTTATATGTTTCTAAAATGACTGTAACTTATGAAACATGGAAACAGTTTTACAGTTTTCTGTACCTGGATTGTGAAGATGAAGGTACTTTTCCAGAGAATGAGAGAAGTTAGTGTGCAGGATGGAATGTAGAATGTTGTGTGTATTTGCTGAGAACAGTAGTAATCGGAGCACTGCCATCTAAGTGGGTGAGGTGTACTCCTCATCCAGCCCACGTCATCTGTGGAGTGAAGGACTTTCCACTGACAGAAAAAAACTTATTTACTTCAGACTTTAATAAGGGTGTGATCTGTAACTTCCTAAACTTCGATTGGCTTTTAGCCACTTGCTCTTTTGTGAATTTATTTTAAAATGGGTGTAAGATTAAGTGATGGCTGATTTCAACAAGAAGGGAAATGTAGTGAGACTGCACGATCACTTCTTAGAGAGAATATACATAAGCAATGTATACATGTGAGAAATATAACCCCAATTTTCCATTATTCCATATTCGGACTTGGCAGTGGTGACTCATGTAATGGTTATCTCATGCTGTAATGCTTTCCACTATGGACAGTGGCCTATTCGTTTCCTGCATGCACAGAGTACACAAGCTAGACTCTGACATCTTTCAGTCCAACTAGATTTTTTCCAGTCTGGTGAAATCTGCACTGGATCTTTGGTGAGCTGTGTCTTTAAAATCTTGACCCCTCCTGTTATGATGTCTTTTGCTACATAATTCCTGCTTATTTGAAAAAGCCTCTGAGACCCTGTATCTGAGCTACACATATCAGGCCATCATGAAATTGGTTTCTGGTAGTTCCATGGCCCACACAGTTGACATCTGGTGAAATAACTTTTGCTTACTTTTTCCCTATCCTATGGAACCACCTACCTTTCCTGGTATGGGAGAATGATTGGAATGATTGCAAGTAATGTTTTAGGTGTTATTTGAATTAACATATTTATAAGGATGACTACCCGGACCCTATTAGCACCACTTCAACTGCCTTCTGTTTCTTCTATTTTAAATGATTCTGTTTTAAAGATTTTTAGCTGTATTGGCTTGGATCTTCTGCCTTTTAAAACATTGTTGTTTGTTTATTTTATGAACAAATGTATAGGACTGATGCATTCAAATAATTTTAGTAAAGAAAAAATACAAACTACAGTTTAAAATCTTAATATGGAATATAAAACAGGTGAGACTGATTGTTTATGGACAGTTACTAGACATGGAGTCAAGAGGGACAAGCCTGATTTTTCCACACCAGTGGCTGTTTAAGAACTTGCTCAGACTAAAACAACACACAAATGGAGCTTGAGAGAATCAAACCCTGAACTACAAGAAGCAACTCATTAACAGTTCATAACCATAATCATACTTCTCGACCTCTCGGAGCAAAATATCTGGACAAAGCCAAAAGTAATGGGAGACAAAGGCCCAAAAATAGGGACAATTTTTAAATATTGCTCCTACAAGCTAAGATAGGTGCTAGAATAACAAATTTGCATTGTTATGCATTTTCTGAAGGATATTAAGTCTGAAACTCAAATACCTGCCATGTTTTATTATTATTTAGTGACTTCAATCTTATGTGATTTGCCAGAATACCACAAATTCTATGAGGAACAGACCAAACATATGAGGCATAAATCTGCACATTCTGCAAAAATCTGGGCAGGTGAAAGCTATGCCATAATATTCTACAACAGCTGACAGACTATAAATCTTATATGTCCTGTTATGCCGTGCATTACCTGGAAAGGGAAGTTGCAGTTATTTATAGAATGCACACAGGCACATATCAATTTCCCCAGTAAAATGAGAGGTAAGGTGCAGTTCATACCTTGTCCACTCCATGGAAATAAGTTCACAAAGAGGGAAAGTCTGGTAGCTTATAACTGAACATTAAGGTTTGTCATCATCACTAACACCCTTTCTCCCATTTTGTACACTGTCATGGTATTGTGTTAAATGTGGCCATCTCTCACGAGTCAAAGCCACACTTCTGCCTTCTTCAACACTCATGCCTGACCGTCGCAGGTCTTCTTCCACACAATCCATGCACCTCTTTGCTGGATGTTCTCGTTTTCTCTTACCTTCTTCCTGTCTCTCCCAAATCTTCTTCACCAGGTTGTTTTCTGCTTTTCTACATGTGTCCAAACAACCATAATCTGTCCTCTTTGATATTTTCTGCAATTGGATCTACATTGGCTTCTGCTTGTATGCCCTTATTTCCTCATCTGTCTCACAGCATGCATTCTACCACCCTTCTTAGGCACTTTATTTCCATCATCTCTAGCTTCCTCATTTGCTCTGCCTTTGCTGCCCAGGTTTCTGTACCATACAGTAGTACTGGTTAAACAACTGTTTTATACACCTTACTTTTTAGCTTCTTTGGTATTCTTCTGCCATAGACTATACCTGAGGCTCTATGCCAGTTGTCTGCAGCCACTCTGATTCTAGCTTTGACTTCTTCTTTCAGACACCCCTTCTCCTCAAACACCTCTCCCAGATACTTTTGAAGCTATTAACCTGTTCCACTATCTTCCCTTCTATCTCAATTCTTAACTTCTTCTGAGTTCCCCAGTTTGTTGCCATTACCACTGTCTTATCTGTGCTTAGCTTCATCCCATGTGGTTTCAGCTTTGCACTCCATTCCCCTAGCCTTTGCTGAAGTTCTTGATCAGACTCTGCCTGTAATGACACATTGTCTGCATACAGCAACTTTGTTGATCTCTCCCCTCCTAGCTGTTTGCTAATGTAGTCCACCACCAGTATGAACAGCAGTGGGCACAAAATTGAACCCTGATGTGCACCCACTCCCAATGGCAGTCCCACTGTTAGACCGAACACTGTTCATACTTGAGTCACTGGATCCTTGTACATGGTCTGCACTAATTACAACAATGCTTCTTGGATTTCAAAACACTGCAGTATTGTCCAAATCAGCTTTCTTGGAACCTTGTCATATACTTTCTCCAAGTATAGGAATGTGCAATTGGACTCTTTCCTCATTTCTAGGTTCTTCTCATCTACCTATCTCAGTGCACACATAGAGTCAGTTGTGCTGCACCTAGATCTGAATCAAAACTGCTCATCTCCCAGCTTACATTCTAGTACTCTGCATATCTGTTTATCAGTCACCCGCTCCAGAACTTTTATGTGATGTGAGAAGAGTTTGATGCCTATGTACTGCCCACAGTTGTGGATGTCCCCTTTGTTCTTGTACACTGGCATGAGTACGCTTATTCTCCAGTCATCTGTACTATGCTTTTCCCTCTCCACTACTATGAGTACCCTCAGGAGCCATTTCTCCCCGATCTCAGCCAGCATCGTTATCATATCTGCTGTGACCTCATCTGAGCTGCTGCTTTCCCTGACTTCATTTCCTTAGTGCTGTTCTTACGTCTTCAATGGCGGGCTCCTCCTCCTCTTCTTCTCTCATCGTAGGCTGTGTCTAGGGCAGTACAGCTTCTGTGGGGTTTTCTTCATTCAGAAGCTGCTGGAGATACTCCTTCCATCTGCCTTTGACAGTCCTGTGGACTGGTGAGGCTTCCCTTTTGAAGGGTGTCTGATTATCTGCTTTATTTTTCTGTCATTACCTTGCAACCTGATATAGTTTCTTTGTAATACCTACTGAGTCACTTTACAGAAGCTGGTAGAGTGCATCCAATTGTTCATAGGTTCATAGATTAGTACTAGGCTAAGTGCCCTTGCGAGCCATTGTAAGCCTAGCTAATTAGTCCTTGTGAGACTCAAACCCTGCACTTTGTGTTTGTAAGGCAAACACCTTAACAATTAGGCCATCCTCCCAACCCCTGTTCTTTGCTATTGCAACTCCTTTCTTAGCTTCTTTGATAGCCAACCAGTATTCCTTCCTAGCCTGGTCAGTCTTTTCTTTCTCTCACTTTTTCCTGCACTACTTTCTTTGATGACTTTCTGGACTTCTGCCTTCCACCACCAGCTTTCCTTATGTACCTTATTTCCATATCTGAATCAGTCATAAATCTGTTCTGTCATCCTCACACATTTTGTTTTGAGGAGCTGGCATTCTTCTTCACCTCCACCTATTTCCTCCTCTACTTGTGGTGCTAGAGCCCTGAGCAATTCATTAAACTGTTGTACTTTCTGTTCAGTCAACTTCCAAGTCTTCAGCCTTGTCTCTGTTGACCTTAGAGTCTTCTCTGACCACTGCTTGCAGCTGATTGTGGCAACCATTGGTTTATGCTGTGGGGCAACTGTTTCACTGGGAATGATTTTGCAATCATTGATTCTATCCATACTCTCAACTGTACAGATTTTCATAGAATGTCCAGATTTTTATCTCATATTTTTGGTCCATTTTTTATAAAATTGTGGTTTTCTTGCAAGTCATTGGCAAATTTATTTATTTATTTATTTATTTCAGTTTGATTACTGGGGAAGTCCACTGGGCCAGTGGTGTGCCCATTTTCAGTGGAGGCCCGGGGAGAAAAGCTCCAATAAGCAATATGGTTACAAAGGTTACATAATGCAACGGTAAATACATATATGCAATCAGGTACTGGTGGATAAATTGAAATTGAAACACAATTTTGACATAGGTAGCACAGTTTGTAGGTATTTACATTCAGGGCAGTAAGTTTAGACTGACTGGACAATAAGTATCAGTGAATGACTTGATATTTACAATATATGCAATACTTGAAGAGAGAGAAGATGCTTGGTCTGAGTATGTTAGTTTAGGTTTAATTAGAACAGAAAAAGAGGTAATAGTGCAGAGAAGAGCAGGAGTATGGAGAGCTCAAAGGGGAAATTCTTAAGATTGTTATGTAGGGTGAAAGCAGGAGCATTTACGTTTAGTGGATAGGTAAGAGAAAAGTAGGGTTTTGAATGATTCAGAGTTAGGTGTAGTCCTGAGTAAAGGAGGGAGAGAGTTCCATTTTTTGCCTACAGTGAAAGAGAGAAGGAGTTGGCCTGCAGGGAGTTTGGGTTTGTGGACAGAGATTCAATTTTGGTGTTCAGATCTCAGAGATCTGGTTGGGATGTAAGGGGGAAGATGTTTGTTAAGGCTGGGCATTTATCTGGATAGAATATTAATTTGTGCACAGTGGTTAGCTGGAAATAGTCTAGGAGGTTTGAGAGTTCCAGCCAGTTCAGAGATTGTAGGGTTAGGTAGTGGTGAGTAGAGGTTTTGGATTTAGTTGTGAATTTGGAGATTTTATTATAGCAAGTTTCGAGTTTAGAGGTGTTGGAAGAAGATAGGTTAGTTAGTGGAGGGGCTCCATATAATAGAGAGGGTAGGAGGTAGGTATTAGCAATAGTTTACCTTGCGGAGTTGGAGAGAAAGCGGTTATTTCTATAGAGCATGCCTAGTTTCTGATGGGTTTTCTTTATGTTTTGTTGGATGTGGATATCAAATTTAAGGTGTTCGTCTATGGTAATGCCGAGGAGTTTTGCAGAAGGGACCACTTCAATGGCAGAGTTGCTTTGGCTAAGGACTTTGAAAGCATTCTTGTCAAAGAAGAAATTTCTGGAGGGAGGAAAGAGAAGTATTTTGGATTTATTAGAGATGAGAGAGAGATGGTTTTGGTGCATCCAGTTTTCGGTAGTGGAAAAAGCTGTTTGAGTTTTAGTCAGGAGTTCAGGTAGGTTGGAGGCGGCACAGACTAAGGTAGAGTCGTCTGCATATTGGATAAGTGTCATATCAGGGATGATTGAGTGAAGGTTGTTAATGAAAATGTTGAAAAGCATGGGTCCGAGGATGGACCCCTGGGGAACACCGGTGGGTGTTGGCAAGAAGGAGGAGGTAGAGTTCTTCCATCTGACAGCTTGAGATCTGTCAGATAGGTAGCTGGAGAACCAGGAAAGGGTATCAGGGGAGAGATGAAGGTTGGAGAGATGAAAGAGAAGGTGCTTGTGGGAGATAGTATCAAAGGCTTTGGAAAGGTCTAGCAGTACTGTGGATACTAGTAATCCAGAATCATGTGCTCGATTTACTGTGTCTAAGAAGGATAGTAAGGCGGTAGTGGTGCTGTGGCCAGGGCTGAAGCCATGCTGGGTAGGAGTTATGAGGAGATTCTGAGTTAAAAAAGGCATAAGTTGATGATGGACACATTTTCCAAGTATTTTTGATAATTGTGAGAGTAGGGCAATTGGGCAGAAATTAGAGATATTGTAGTTTTTGCCTCCTTTGTGAAAAGGTACAATGAAGGCAGCTCGCCAAAGTTTGGGTACATAAGACTCTTTTAAAGATCTGTTAATTAGGATGCTTATAGGGAGAGCAATACCATCAGCAGTGGATTTGAGGAAGGAGGTGGGTAAGTTGTCCGGGGCATTTCAGCAAGGCTTTAGTTTTGATAGGAGTCTTTTTATGAAAGCAATTGGTACAGGTTTGAGTTGGAAATTAAGCGTACAGTTATTAGGGGTGCTGGGAGTAGAGGAAAGAGATTTGGATGGATTATTGTCCGGAAAAGATTTGGTTAGATTAGCTATGGATTCTGTAAAAAATGTGTTGAAGTGAGAGCTTAGTTCTGAGTCAGTTAAGCTAGGGTCAGGGCAGGGATTATTCCTGGATCCTGGGCGGCGTAGAGAATTAATAGATTTCCAGAATTGTTTTGGGTTTTTGTTACTGTTGGATTGAAGTTTATTGTAGTAGTTTTTTTTTGTCTGAGGTGATTAGTTTCTTTACTTGGTTGCGGAGTTGGGTGTATTGAAGCAAGATAGAAGGCATCTTATTTTTTTGGTAGAGCTTCCAGGATTTGTCCCTGCAGTGCATGATTTGTTTAGTTTATTTGGATAGCCAAGGAGCAGAATTAGTCTTGATATGTTTGTTTCATGGTGGGGCTTGGGAGTTGAGGGTTTTCAGGAAGATAGAGTTAAAATATTCTACTGCATTGTCAAGGGGGAAGAGTATATAGGATTTGCCAGTTTATATATTTAAAAGTGTTTGAGAAATTTGAGGGGTTAAAGTTGCTGAGATTGCTAGTGTGGATATAGTGGTGTTGGTGTTTAGTATTGTTGGTTGAGCGATGTATGAAAGCAGGGAGATGGTCACTGAATGTGTCTGGGATAGTACCAGAGAGAGTTATTTTATTAGGATGGGAGACTAGGACCCAGTCGATGAGGGATCCTGGGGGGGTGGTGTTTGTTAGGGCGAGTAGTATGAATTACTTGGGAGAAATTATAGAGGTTGATGAATATTTGAAGATTTAATTCAGAAAATAATGACAGGTATTTGAGTTTTAGACTTCATACCCTTCAGAAAACTCATGCTAATGTAAACACTGTTGTTCTATCTACTTTCTAAGGTTTTAAGAGCAATACTTAAACAGTGTCCATAGTTTGGGTCTTTGTCCCTCCATTATTTATGGCTTTGTCCAGATTTCTTGTGCTAAGAGGTTGAGACGTATGATTCTATCCCCATGCCCTTTCCTTAGTAGGAGGAAGTCTACCTGAGTTGCATGTTGGCCACTCTTGTATGTGATCTTGTGACTTTCTCTCTTTCTGAACCATGTGTTGGCTACTATCAGGCCATTTGCTAGATAGAAGTCTAGAATGGCAACTCCTTCTTTATTCCTGTTGCCCCACCCATATGGACCCAGGCAATCCTCATATCCCATTCTGTCTGCCCATATGTGCATTCAATTCCCTCATTATCAACACCGATGCATGTTGTCCTGCTTTATCTAGTAGGTCCTGCAACTGCTGTCTGAATTCACTGTTTTCCTCACTATCACAACCCTGCTGTGGGGCATAGGCTGGGATTATGAATACTGCCCTATCATTACACTGGAGTCAGATTGCCATGAGTCTGCCATTAATTCTGATGACATCGCTCATTGTTTTCTGAAGGCCTCTCTCACACCACAGTTCCCACACCATTTCTAGTCTGTCTCCCTCCTGAGTAGCACTGAAGATCCCAAGCCAATTGGCTTTGCTGCACTGCCCTTCAATCTTGTCTCTTGTATACATAAGATGCCCAGCCTCCTCCATATCATCATGTCAATCACTTCCAAGCTGCATCCTGTCAGTGAACCTAAATTAATTGTAGCAATTGTTTTCCCTCAACAAAGTTATTCCAGATAACCCAGGCTGCGTAACTAGACACCAGCTGACTGGCCAGTAGCTTACTGACCCATGGGTGCTGTATTTATGGTGAGCACACACTAGCCGATAGGGGCACATGTACCTTTCCCACCACTAGCATGGGTTCCTGGCATAGGCCAAGTCCACAACCCACTTCCATGCCCATTTGGCAACATTCGTTAACATGACTGAATCACCTAGAGCCATATTTTACACTGTAGCCATGTCACTGTGCAGTCTGTGATCCTACTGTGCACCACAGTAAATGCCTAAAGCAGTTGGTCTATCCAACTCCTCCCCCATAGGGCACCATGTAGAGTCTGTCCTGCTGCCCAGAGCTCTATTCATTTATGAGTTTGAGATGGAAACACTCAACATGTTTTTTGGAGGTGGGAGTAATCCCACAGAAACACAGGTAGAATATGCAGACTCCAAACAGGAAATGGCCGGAGGTCAGGATCGATAGCCAGGGAATTGTTATGGCTAGGCTTGTACAGGCCCTAGGGCTGATAGCCTAGTAACAACCTATAAACCTATGAACCTATTTAATTTTAGTCCATGGCTCTGACACAAGTTACTTGGCTGTGTCAGCCCTTCCTGGACAACAGTAGTGTCAGTAGGGAATTCTATGACTGGTCAGCCAGAAGCCCTTGACATTGACCTTGACATTGGCCTTGACTTCAGAGATGTACAGTGGATATAAAAAGTGTACACACCCCTGTTAAAATGAGACCACAATAAATCATTACAAAAGTTTTCCCACGTTTAATGTGACCTATAACCTGTATAATTCAATTGAAAAACAAACAAATCTGTTAGGGGAAAATATATAAAAAATGAAAAATATACAATACGCCGGTTGCATAAGTGTGCACACCCTTAAACTAATACAAATTTACAAGATGCTGCTTAACTCTAACAGCAATGGTAACTAGGGAGAAATCAACAATCAGTTACAGTACAAATTATATCTATATATTAGAACACGGGATACAAAGGGTCGTAGGTGTAATCTGATAAGATGGAAGTAACTGAAGGGTGGAATCTAAGAGTGTGTCAGAGGGTTAGATTACCTTGAAATATTAGCCAGGGTCACAGCTTCAGTGGTAAGACTTCAAGGTAAAATGTCAAAAAGTGAAAAAACATCTGGACCATTATAAATGAAGGATTTTTACAGGAGGTACAAAGAAATGGTGCGTGAATGCCTTTTGGGGAAGTGGTAAATTACTGGGGGGCATAGTTCAGATAAAGTAATTGATGTTACAAACCAGGTAAGCTCTGAAAGGATAAGTTAGGTTCAACATAAGTGATTAATGTCGGGGTACAGATCTTCATTCTTCATTGATCCTTATTGCAGACACTTCTCCAACTAACTCTGAGAGAAGGCCATTAGCACACTTTTTAACCAGACCAAGGTGGAATCATGAGTGATAAGGATGAAGGGAAGTATACAAAGTTAACATAGGACTGAGGTGAAATTACCAAGAAATTACTAATACAATCGAAAAGGGGTAAGGATATAACTAGGTAAGGTTTTCTCATGCCACAGTAACAATGTTTCGCAAAACAAAGCTCACAATGCGTGCAAATTAGCAAGGACTATACTATTGTCTGCTGCCTACTTTAATACTGTATTTTAATACTATGTACTAAACTACACTGTTGTACTCCAACTGTTTGCCTTACTGTGCCTGTTAAATCATATTTTGTTGCTGTTTTCACTGTTTGCAAAGCCTTTTTTTGCTGTTTCACTGTTTAAGTAATTGCTAGTACCTTTCACTGTTTGCAAAGCAATCTGCTCTGTTTGGTCCATTTTCCTGCCAAGCAGTGTTTAAATGACTGATTTGTTTGTTGTTTAAAACATTCTTTAGAGTCTCCTTGATGTTTTTCTGCTGTTTAAAATGTTTTTTAGCATCACACTGCTATTTTTCTGCTGAAACATTTCTTTAGTGTTTCCAACCTAAATTAGTGTAGCTAATAGCTGTAGCATAGCCTAGATACGGATTTGCTGCATCTGGGTCTGTTTGCAAGTGGCTGTTTGTTGTGAGTACATTTTCCCATGACACATAGCAACATCTCTGTCTCACCTAACAAGCCCATAAGGTGTAAAACACAAAAACAAATTTTCTTGTCATTGGAAACTCTATAGTGAGACACACAGATGTCCTACTCATCAAGTTAGACAAGGAGATAGTCACAGTCTTCTGCCTGTCTGGTGCCAGGATTCATCAGATCACGCATGCGTTCAGGTCTCTCAGTAACAAGTACTATTATGACTCTGTCATAGTTCATGTTGAAGTGAATAACATGAGATGTGGCTCACTGGACTACATGAAGAGAGACATGATTGAGCTCTCTGAGTACGTGTCCCAGGCAAGTATGTCCTTAGCCTTGAGCAGCATACTACTCTCACCTAGAAAGATGCCACAGTATAAACAAAAAATGATTGACTTCAATAACTGGTTTAGTTTTTGGTGCCAATCAAGGGGAATCCAGTTTCTGTCAGCTTGGGAGGTCATAGTCGACAAACCTTGCTGCATTGCCAGATATGGTTGCACTTGGTACCACTAGGCTTTTGGCTGCTGGCAAAGGCTCTTGCCTTCCCCGTAGTGCTTTTCTTAGGCAAGGTCTCAGAAACAAATTTAACAAGGTGAAAATTGCCACTCATAACAAAATAAAGGTTTATGCTGCTAAATGCTAAGAGCTTAAAACAAAAACTACAGAGTCTGGAAGCACGTTTATAACTAGAAGATGTAGATGTTTGTGCAGTCACAGAAACCTGTTTCAAGGGCTCAGAAAGTACTCTGGAATTACAAGGCTACAGTGCCTTCCACACCTTCAGACTGCAAAATGAACATTTGAGAATCAAAGGAGGTGGTGTTTCTATCTATATTAGAGATACATTCACCTCCCTTCTAATTAGACTGGGCAACTCCATGGAGTTACTCCAGTTCAGGTTCCTGTGGGTCAGACCCCCATTCAAGTCATAACCAGTTATAGATCCCCCCTCCATGGGTCATAATGCACATGAAGCCTCTTTGACCAAACAGGAGTCAATCCAAATATTGCTAAAACTCTGGTCATGGGTGATTTCAATTATCCCACCATCAACTGGGAAACCTACTCTAGTCTTAACTCACTAGTACAAATGTTCCTTGACTTTGTTAAATCAGATGCCCTGGAACAAATTCTGCATACCCCAGTAAGAGGAACAAACATACTAGATCTGGTCCTAACTAACATGTCAAACAGATGGACTGATGCAACTGTTGGACCCTCATTAGTTAAAACTGACCACAAATCAGTCACCTTCGAGCTGGCACTAACACCAAAACTCACAAAGGGCAAATTCAGACTAAAAAACTTTAAGGTAAACTATATCCTCCTAGGGGCAGGTATAAATGCATGCCAAGCCCCACCACCAGCTGGAAGTGGTAACTACACCAAAGTTTACACTAAAGCCCTGTACAATCACTTGCATAATCTTATAGACTCAGCTGTAGCAGAAAGAATTAAAACCATAGCCCCAGGTAAAAACAAGCCATCCTGGTGGACTTCCAGCATCAACAAACTTTACAAACAAATGCAAAAAAAGTTGCTGTCCAAGGAAAAACAAATGTGAGGCCCCAACAATGGAAAAGCACCCTCCTCAGCCTCAACAGGCAAATAAGATAACATGTCAAATCCACTAAGGGCTTATTTGAGAAAAACTTAGCAAGCATAACCAAGGATAACCACAAGGTCTTTTACAGCTATGTACATAGCCACAAAATAGGACCCACGTATGAGCAGAACTAGTGACTAATGGTATCACACACAGAGACCCCACAGAGTTAGCAAACCTGCTGGTGGATAGATTTTGTGAAATTTTCACTCCCTTATCCCTTCCAAACTTATCACAAACCTTGCACCCCCCCCCTTCATATCTGAAGAGCAGGTAATTAAAGCCTTGTCCAAGGCAAAAATCACAGCATCTATGGGACTAGCCAGCATCCCAGGTTGTCTTCTAAACAAGCTAAGCCTTCATGCTAGCATCACCATCGTTAAGTACTTTATTCAAGCATCACCTAACCACAGGCTTTGTTCCTGCAGAGTGGAGAACAGCAACAGTTATCCCCATCCACAAAGGTGGCCTAGCAACAGACCCAAGATAATTATAGAGCCATAAGTCTGACCAACCATAGCTGTAAGTCCATGGAACATATCATTATGGACCTCATTAAAAAAGACATAGGTGACCTCCAAACCCTGGATCCAACACAATTCAGCTTCACCAAGGGTATATCCTGCCTGTTAAACCTGGTGGATTTCTTTGAAAGTGTGACCAGGGCCATTGATGAGGGCAAATCTGTGCACACAGCAAACCTTGACTTGGCAAAGGCTTTCAATACAATCCCACATTCAGGCATTACCAGCAAACTCAGCAAACTGAATGTAAACCCCTTCATTATAAGATAGGTTACCAACTGGCTCACAAACCAGAACACACTATCAAAATGAGTGATTCCACCTCAGCCAACAGATCTGTTACCTGGGCCCCCTACTGCTTGGTATATACTTCTCAGAAGTTCAGGTCAAAACTAAAGGGTTGTGACTGACCAAGTTCGCAGATGATTGCAAACTAGGTGCAATCATTGAATCCCCAAATGATGTCAGTATACTCCAGGAGGGTCTCACACTAACCAAAGACTGGTGTATTAGTCACAATCTCAAAATGAATGCAAATAAATGCATCATCACTCCCTTCAGCAAAAACAATGTCCCCTCACACTACCAAATAAACAACAACACCCTAAGTACCTATGAAGTGGTAAGGTATCTGGGATAACAAGTTGACTGTGACCTTAACTTTGACCACCATGTGTCTACTGTAGTAAGGAAGGCTTTCTACCTAGCTCACTTGATTAGTAAAGGTATCATCTCTAGAGCAAAAGAGGTCATAGCCCTGCTATACTCATCCCCAATCA